>NC_054876.1:5057706-5386872 GCF_018320785.1 Cheilinus undulatus
TCTTTGGATGGCCATGTCTGAGACAAGACCTGTCAGAACTTGCTTTTCTCTCTCTAACAGCTCCATGGAAGCTGCCATGATTTCTTGCTTTGCTGTTAGGTCTGAGAGCTTCTGCTCCAGGTCACTGTGAAGCCTTTGGAGATCTTGATTTTTCACTTGCAAACTGTCCATGTGTGTTTTCATGTCCACAGACATCTTGTCATTCAGCTTCTGCAGTTTGGCTCTCAGCAGTTTTGCTGATTCTGTTTGATCCAACAGTTCATCCTCTTTCCTTTTCAGCTCAGACCTTTGTACATCCATTTCCTCTTTTGCATTGGCAAGCATTCCTTGCAGTTTTGACATACTGAACTTCATATGACTGAGACGTTCTCTCTTGTCCCTGATGTTGGTTGCCACAGCTTGAAATTCTTCTCTGGTCTTGTTGAGATCTGTCCTCAAATCTTCCAGTTCTTCCCTTTCTGACATTGCACTGTTCCAATGCATTTCCAGTTTCTCTTGCAGAGCTTGAATCTCAGCTTCCTTCTGCTCTTGTTCACTTTGTTTCAAGATGACTGACTTCATCATCTCTTCAAGTTGGTGTCTTTCTTCCTCAATCTTCTGTTTCTCTTCTTCCACAATGTCCTTTTGCTGCTGGATGTCACATCTCAACAGCTCCAAGTCCTGTCTCTCTTTGTTCAGCATCTGTCTGTCATGATCCACATCCTCCCTGTCTTTCTTCAGCTCTGCCTTTAGTTGGTCAAGGTTGTGTTTTTCAGCTTCAACCTTTTGCTGCCAATGCTTTTCACTGTCTTCTCTTTGGATGGCCATGTCTGAGACAAGACCTGTCAGAACTTGCTTTTCTCTCTCTAACAGCTCCATGGAAGCTGCCATGATTTCTTGCTTTGCTGTTAGGTCTGAGAGCTTCTGCTCCAGGTCACTGTGAAGCCTTTGGAGATCTTGATTTTTCACTTGCAAGCTGTCCATGTGTGTTTTCATGTCCACAGACATCTTGTCATTCAGCTTCTGCAGTTTGGCTCTCAGCAGTTTTGCTGACTTCGTTTGATCCAACAGTTCATCCTCTTTCTTTTTCAGCTCAGACCTTTGTACATCCATTTCGTCTTTTGCATTGGCAAGCATTCCTTGCAGTTTTGACATGCTGAACTTCATCTGACTGAGACGTTCTCTCTCGTCCCTGATGTTGGTTGCCACAGCTTGAAATTCTTCTCTGGGTTCCAATGCATTTCCAGTTTCTCTTGCAGAGCTTGAATCTCAGCTTCCTTCTGCTCTTGTTCACTTTGTTTTGAGATGATTGACTTCATCATCTCTTCAAGTTGGTGTCTTTCTGTCTGAAGCTGAAGGCTCATGTCTCTCATGTGTGTTTTCTGTCTGTTTATCTCATCAACCAGACAGTCTGTGTCTTCTTTCATCTTCTGTATCTCAGCCTTTGACATGTGGATGGAGTCTTTTTCTTCCTCAATCTTCTGTTTCTCTTCTTCCACAATGTCCTTTTGCTGCTGGATGTCACATCTCAACAGCTCCAAGTCCTGTCTCTCTTTGTTCAGCATCTGTCTGTCATGATCCAGATCCTCCCTGTCTTTCTTCAGCTCTGCCTTTAGTTGGTCAAGGTTGTGTTTTTCAGCTTCAACCTTTTGCTGCCAATGCTTTTCACTGTCTTCTCTTTGGATGGCCATGTCTGAGACAAGACCTGTCAGAACTTGCTTTTCTCTCTCTAACAGCTCCATGGAAGCTGCCATGATTTCTTGCTGTGCCGTTAGGTCTGAGAGCTTCTGCTCCAGGTCACTGTGAAGCCTTTGGAGATCTTGATTTTTCACTTGCAAACTGTCCATGTGGTTCTTCAAGTCCACAGACATCTTGTCATTCAGCTTCTGAAGTTTGACTCTCAGCAGTTTTGCTGATTCTGTTTGATCCAACAGTTCATCCTCTTTCCTTTTCAGCTCAGACCTTTGTACATCCATTTCCTCTTTTGCATTGGCAAGCATTCCTTGCAGTTTTGACATACTGAACTTCATCTGACTGAGACGTTCTCTCTCGTCCCTGATGTTGGTTGCCACAGCTTGAAATTCTTCTCTGGTCTTGTTGAGATCTGTCCTCAAATCTTCCAGTTCTTCCCTTTCTGACATTGCACTGTTCCAATGCATTTCCAGTTTCTCTTGCAGAGCTTGAATCTCAGCTTCCTTCTGCTCTTGTTCACTTTGTTTCAAGTTGACTGACTTCATCATCTCTTCAAGTTGGTGTCTTTCTATCTCAATCTTCTGTTTCTCTTCTTCCACAATGTCCTTTTGCTGCTGGATGTCACATCTCAACAGCTCCAAGTCCTGTCTCTCTTTGTTCAGCATCTGTCTGTCATGATCCAGATCCTCCCTGTCTTTCTTCAGCTCTGCCTTTAGTTGGTCAAGGTTGTGTTTTTCAGCTTCAACCTTTTGCTGCCAGTGCTTTTCACTGTCTTCTCTTTGGATGGCCATGTCTGAGACAAGACCTGTCAGAACTTGCTTTTCTCTCTCTAACAGCTCCATGGAAGCTGCCATGATTTCTTGCTTTGCTGTTAGGTCTGAGAGCTTCTGCTCCAGGTCACTGTGAAGCCTTTGGAGATCTTGATTTTTCACTTGCAAGCTGTCCATGTGTGTTTTCATGTCCACGGACATCTTGTCATTCAGCTTCTGCAGTTTGGCTCTCAGCAGTTTTGCTGACTTCGTTTGATCCAACAATTCATCCTCTTTCTTTTTCAGCTCAGACCTTTGTACATCCATTTCGTCTTTTGCATTGGCAAGCATTCCTTGCAGTTTTGACATGCTGAACTTCATCTGACTGAGACGTTCTCTCTCGTCCCTGATGTTGGTTGCCACAGCTTGAAATTCTTCTCTGGTCTTGTTGAGATCCGTCCTCAAATCTTCCAGTTCTTCCCTTTCTGACATTGCACTGTTCCAATGCATTTCCAGTTTCTCTTGCAGAGCTTGAATCTCAGTTTCCCTCTGCTCTTGTTCACTTTGTTTCAAGTTGACTGACTTCATCATCTCTTCAAGTTGGTGTCTTTCTTCCTCAATCTTCTGTTTCTCTTCTTCCACAATGTCCTTTTGCTGCTGGATGTCACATCTCAACAGCTCCAAGTCCTGTCTCTCTTTGTTCAGCATCTGTCTGTCATGATCCACATCCTCCCTGTCTTTCTTCAGCTCTGCCTTTAGTTGGTCAAGGTTGTGTTTTTCAGCTTCAACCTTTTGCTGCCAATGCTTTTCACTGTCTTCTCTTTGGATGGCCATGTCTGAGACAAGACCTGTCAGAACTTGCTTTTCTCTCTCTAACAGCTCCATGGAAGCTGCCATGGTTCCTTGCTGTGCCGTTAGGTCTGAGAGCTTCTGCTCCAGGTCACTGTGAAGCCTTTGGAGATCTTGATTTTTCACTTGCAAACTGTCCATGTGTGTTTTCATGTCCACAGACATCTTGTTATTTAGCTTCTGCAGTTTGACTCTCAGCAGTTTTGCTGATTCTGTTTGATCCAACAGTTCATCCTCTTTCTTTTTCAGCTCAGACCTTTGTACATCCATTTCCTCTTTTGCATTGGCAAGCATTCCTTGCAGTTTTGACATGCTGAACTTCATCTGACTGAGACGTTCTCTCTCGTCCCTGATGTTGGTTGCCACAGCTTGAAATTCTTCTCTGGTCTTGTTGAGATCTGTCCTCAAATCTTCCAGTTCTTCCCTTTCTGACATTGCACTGTTCCAATGCATTTCCAGTTTCTCTTGCAGAGCTTGAATCTCAGCTTCCTTCTGCTCTTGTTCACTTTGTTTTGAGATGATTGACTTCATCATCTCATCCAGTTGCTGTCTTTCCGTCTGAAGCTGAAGGCTCATGTCTCTCATGTGTGTTTTCTGTCTGTTTATCTCATCAACCAGACAGTCTGTGTCTTCTTTCATCTTCTGTATCTCAGCCTTTGACATGTGGATGGAGTCTTTTTCTTCCTCAATCTTCTGTTTCTCTTCTTCCACAATGTCCTTTTGCTGCTGGATGTCACATCTCAACAGCTCCAAGTCCTGTCTCTCTTTGTTCAGCATCTGTCTGTCATGATCCAGATCCTCCCTGTCTTTCTTCAGCTCTGCCTTTAGTTGGTCAAGGTTGTGTTTTTCAGCTTCAACCTTTTGCTGCCAATGCTTTTCACTGTCTTCTCTTTGGATGGCCATGTCTGAGACAAGACCTGTCAGAACTTGCTTTTCTCTCTCTAACAGCTCCATGGAAGCTGCCATGGTTTCTTGCTTTGCTGTTAGGTCTGAGAGCTTCTGCTCCAGGTCACTGTGAAGCCTTTGGAGATCTTGATTTTTCACTTGCAAGCTGTCCATGTGTGTTTTCATGTCCACAGACATCTTGTTATTCAGCTTCTGCAGTTTGGCTCTCAGCAGTTTTGCTGACTTCGTTTGATCCAACAGTTCATCCTCTTTCTTTTTCAGCTCAGACTTTTGTACATCCATTTCCTCTTTTGCATTGGCAAGCATTCCTTGCAGTTTTGACATGCTGAACTTCATCTGACTGAGACGTTCTCTCTCGTCCTTGATGTTGGTTGCCACAGCTTGAAATTCTTCTCTGGTCTTGTTGAGATCTGTCCTCAAATCTTCCAGTTCTTCCCTTTCTGACATTGCACTGTTCCAATGCATTTCCAGTTTCTCTTGCAGAGCTTGAATCTCAGCTTCCTTCTGCTCTTGTTCACTTTGTTTTGAGATGATTGACTTCATCATCTCATCCAGTTGCTGTCTTTCCGTCTGAAGCTGAAGGCTCATGTCTCTCATGTGTGTTTTCTGTCTGTTTATCTCATCAACCAGACAGTCTGTGTCTTCTTTCATCTTCTGTATCTCAGCCTTTGACATGTGGATGGAGTCTTTTTCTTCCTCAATCTTCTGTTTCTCTTCTTCCACAATGTCCTTTTGCCTTTGGATGTCACATCTCAACAGCTCCAAGTCCTGTCTCTCTTTGTTCAGCATCTGTCTGTCATGATCCAGATCCTCCCTGTCTTTCTTCAGCTCTGCCTTTAGTTGGTCAAGGTTGTGTTTTTCAGCTTCAACCTTTTGCTGCCAATGCTTTTCACTGTCTTCTCTTTGGATGGCCATGTCTGAGACAAGACCTGTCAGAACTTGCTTTTCTCTCTCTAACAGCTCCATGGAAGCTGCCATGGTTCCTTGCTGTGCTGTTAGGTCTGAGAGCTTCTGCTCCAGGTCACTGTGAAGCCTTTGGAGATCTTGATTTTTCACTTGCAAGCTGTCCATGTGTGTTTTCATGTCCACAGACATCTTGTCATTCAGCTTCTGCAGTTTGGCTCTCAGCAGTTTTGCTGATTCTGTTTGATCCAACAGTTCATCCTCTTTCCTTTTCAGCTCAGACCTTTGTACATCCATTTCCTCTTTTGCATTGGCAAGCATTCCTTGCAGTTTTGACATGCTGAACTTCATCTGACTGAGACGTTCTCTCTCGTCCTTGATGTTGGTTGCCACAGCTTGAAATTCTTCTCTGGTCTTGTTGAGATCTGTCCTCAAATCTTCCAGTTCTTCCCTTTCTGACATTGCACTGTTCCAATGCATTTCCAGTTTCTCTTGCAGAGCTTGAATCTCAGCTTCCTTCTGCTCTTGTTCACTTTGTTTTGAGATGATTGACTTCATCATCTTTTCAAGTTGCTGTCTTTCTATCTCAATCTTCTGTTTCTCTTCTTCCACAATGTCCTTTTGCTGCTGGATGTCACATCTCAACAGCTCCAAGTCCTGTCTCTCTTTATTCAGCATCTGTCTGTCATGATCCACATCCTCCCTGTCTTTCTTCAGCTCTGCCTTTAGTTGGTCAAGGTTGTGTTTTTCAGCTTCAACCTTTTGCTGCCAATGCTTTTCACTGTCTTCTCTTTGGATGGCCATGTCTGAGACAAGACCTGTCAGAACTTGCTTTTCTCTCTCTAACAGCTCCATGGAAGCTGTCATGGTTCCTTGCTGTGCTGTTAGGTCTGAAAGCTTCTGCTCCAGGTCACTGTGAAGCCTTTGGAGATCTTGATTTTTCACTTGCAAGCTGTCCATGTGTGTTTTCATGTCCACAGACATCTTGTTATTTAGCTTCTGCAGTTTGACTCTCAGCAGTTCTGCTGACTTCACTTGATCCAACAGTTCATCCTCTTCCCTTTTCAGCTCAGACCTTTGTCCATCCACTCCTTCCTTTGCATTTGACAGCGTTTCTAACACTGTTGCCATACTGATTTTCATCTGTCTGAGATGTTCGCTCTCTTCCCTGATGTTGGTCGCCACAGCTTGAAATTCTTCTCTGGTCTTGTTGAGATCTTTCTGTAAAACTCCCATTTCTTTAAATAGTTCTGCTTTTGAAATCTGCAATCTTTTCAGGCTTTTTTCATAATGGAAGATGTCTCCATTAGTTTTTTCCTCTTTCGTTGTTAATGTTTTCATTCCTGTTTTATCTTTCAGCCTTTCTCTTTTCATTTTCAGTTTCAAGATCTCTAATTCATCCCTCTCTTTCTTGATCCCTTCCAGACAATGATACAACTCTTTTTTTCTCCTGTGCGTTTCCCTCTTTAGAGCTTTTGTTTCAGTTTTGACCTTTGCTGACATCTTCTTTAGTCTGCGGTAGTCACGATCTGCTTTCCAGGCTGTTCTTTGAGTCTCTTTTTCTTTATTATCATGCTCATTCATCCACACTTCTGCCATCTTTTTCTTATTTTTCAGTTTCTCTAGACTTCCTGTAATTTTCCTTTTCTGTTTTTGGATTTCTGCCCACATTCTGCTCATTTGAGCCTTCTCATCATTTGCTTCTTTTTTAATTTTTTCAAAATCTTTCAATACTTCATAAGTCTTTCTTTTTATATTCTGACTTACAATGTTGTTACTGGTTTTCAGAGCTTTCATTTCTTCTTTTATTCTACCTATATCAGTCTTTACACTCTGCAACAGGTTCACTTCTTCTCTTATTTTTTCCAAATATCCACATATCTTTTGTGTTGTGTTTTCAATGTCAATAAAAGAGTCATTGACTTCCTCGGTGTGGTTTAGTATTTGGGATGTTTCGTCAGCGCTTTTCCTCACATGAAGTCGCTCTTCCTTCTTATGTTGCTTCATTCTTCCTCTGTTCATGTCTCCCTTCTCTCTCCTGGATTTCTTCAGTCTTTGCTCTAACTTCAGTCTTCTCTGTTTGGCTTCTTTTCTCAGTAGTTCTTTTTTTCTCTCGATTTCATCGTACATTATTTCACTGTGCTGATTTTTTCTTGTTCTTTTTCTCAACACCTTTTCACTTTCTCTCCTCTTCATCTCTAGTTCTGACTTCAGAATCTCCATTTCTCTTATTTCTCTTTTTGTTTTTTGTACTTTGTCATCAAGAATCTGTTGTTGTCTCTCAATGCTTTCCCTTAAGCTGTTCATCTCACTTTTTTCTGTTGTTGTCTGTTCTCTTTCTGTTCTTATATTTTTCCATTCATTTTCTATTTGTTGTTTCAGCATCTTCTCTCGTTCATGCGTTTCATTCAAATATTCGCTTCTTTCCTTTTTTAGTTGTTCAATCTCAGAGTTTTTATGATCCAAACTGGCAGCTTTTTCCATGTTGTCCTGCTCAAATGTTTTGTTTTCTGATTTGAGAATCATGATTTCATCCAACAATTTTGCTTTTTCCTCGCTCAGAGTTGTTATTTTGTCCTTATCTGTATATGTTCCAGGGCTGACAAACCTCTTTATGCCTCCCTCTGTTCTCTTAGAAGTTTCCATGTGAAAAGCTTTCCAATCTTGCTTCCTGATGCCAGTCTTGATTTCCTCAAGGTCAAATCTTTCCTTGATTATTAAATGATGGATATTTTCCAGTTCTTGCTTTGTAGCCTCAATCCTTTTGCTCACATCTTCTAAATACCTCAGTTTTACATCTGTCTCCATCACATTAATCTTGAGGTTATCACTCTTTGCTCTAGTAGCATCAGCAGCTTTCTTCAGTTTGGCGTTAAGTTTTCCGACTTTCTCCATTTTCTCCTCAATGTCCTCAGTCTGTCTCTTTATTTTCATTTTACAGATATCCAGCTTGTCTCTCTCTATCAAAATTTTCTCCAATCTCTGATCAAGTTCTCTTTTTTGTTTTCTTGCAGCAGTTTTCATGAATTTTCTGTCACCTCTTTCTTCATTCAGTTGTACTTCACCCTTCCTCAAACAGTTATTAAGTTCCTTCAAAAGTTCTTGGAACTGTTGTATGTCTTCTAGCAATGCTTCCATTTCAGTTCCTCCACCCACTTCTTCTTTGTCAGTTTTGCATTCCTCAGCTTGGTTTTCAGGTTCTCGTTGCAGCAATGTCATCATTAATTCTTGACTTTGGTAAATTTCTGTTCTGAGTCTCTGAATTTCATGATTTCCAGTTTTCTGTTCACAGGAATCTCCTACCTTTTCTCCAATGCTCCTTTGTAGACCTCCACTGGACTCTGGACTTTGTTTTTGCTTCTCAGCATTTTGTCTCATCTCGGCACTGTGATCATTTCCTTCTTGGTTTACTTCCTGCTCTTGCACATCTTCTTGAATGAAGAGGTTCTTGTTATCCCTCGATTTGCCTCTGTTTTCTGATTCTTTCTGCAGTCCAATTTCTCCTCCCACTTTAGTCCAGACTCCCAAATCTTGGATTTGTAATAAGGTTTCAGTCTTTAAACTCTGGCTGTGCAGGTCATTAATTTCTATAAGGAGTCTTTCAACCTCTTGTTTTTCTTTCTTCATTTCCTCCATAGCAGATTCTATTTCCTTTCCTATTTCCTCCTCTTCCTCTTTAAGTTCTGACATCTCCTTATCCACTTCTGCCTTTTCATGTACATTTATCACTAGTTTTGTGGGACCATCCATCAGTGTTTCTTCCTGGTTTACAGTGTGTATCTGTAGGCAAACACTCTGCCTTTCCTTTTTGTTCTCTCCAAATTCTTGACTCTCTGAATGCAATTGCTTCAATTTTTTCACCTTTTCACGATCATGAAGGTCAACTGATGTAGATTGTTGGGTAAAGATGGCCTCCTCTTCAGAAACATCTTCTTCCTCTGATGTTTTTAGAATATTACTTCTGAGAGGGGCGCTATGTGGTTGTGTCTTTGGTTCTTGGAGTTCAAATAGATTCACTGTTGGGGATGTTTTGACCGAAGATTTCATCTGGCTAACTTGAACTTTCAGTGAAGTCAGCTTAACCTTCAGAAACAAATACAGTTTTTTCAATTAGAATTTCAACAAGTAATCAACTAAAGAGAATTCATATTGTTAAAATATTTATTGTACACATTAATATTATCTGTGTGCAACTAGAGTTAGTCAAGCGCTGAGCTCATATTTAACATCACTGTATCAACAAGCCATTCTGCTTCAATAAATTCTTCCTTCTTATTTTGACAAACCTCAGGATAAACAGTATTGAGCTCCAGCAGTAGTATAAGGTTACTAAATGGCAATTGGACTTGAAATTATAAAGCACTTTTCTAGTTGTCTGATGACTCAAATCAGAATCAGCTTTATCAGCCAAGTATGCTCGCACAACAAGGAATTTCACTGTGGATAGCTTTGCTATCAGTGTACATGGATTAGATATTAAATTTTAAAAAATGAATAAAACAAACAAACAATAAAATTAGAAAATTTAAATTTAAATACACCGGGAAATTACTGTTGGTTGACTACAGGTAGGTATATGACGTATTAAAAGATCCCTGAGCAGACAGAAACCAACAGAGAATATGTACTTTAAACTGAGTGTTTATCTTAAAACTATGTGCAAAAGAGCTACAGCTGCATTGGGTCACCTTTTCCTTCAGTAATCTATTTTGATTTGATCACGGGGTCTTTCTGCTGCCTTATAACTCCCAGCCAGATTTCTGCTCTGTCAAACAGCCATGATTTATGCAAGATTAATAAAAACAGAGAAAAAAGTTCCACTAACCATTATTGTTTTGACTTCTTCCTTGTTCTTCTTTGTCTCAATGAGGGCTTTCTGTAGCTCCTTCCACGTGTTGCTCATCTCTGTAACAGCTTTTTCTATGTGAGCTTTAATCTTCTCCATAGTTAGAACAGTAGTTATTGTGTCTTCCAGCTTTAGTTGAACTCCCTCTTTTTGTCGTTGTATCTTGGTCTTTATGATTTCTAATTCGTCTCTTTCTCTCAGGGTCTTCTCCAGCAATTGTTCAAGCTCCCGTCGTTTCTTCTTTGCTTGAAAATTGATCCATTTCATTTGGCTCTTTTCCTCTTTAAAGTCTGCCTCAAGAATCATTCCCTGCCTGTCAGTGTCCACTTGATTCTTGCACGTCTCTGTGCCGTCTTTGTCAGACTGATTTTCTGTTAGTTGAGATTTGGTTCTGCCTGACTGTTGAAAATGTTCTGACCTCTGACCCCCAGTCCCTTTCCTTTTCTCCATGCGTTCAGCATGTTCAGTCTCATCCTCCAGTTTGATGTCAGTTTGTTTTCTCCTGCTCTTTCGAATCATTTTTGCAAAATCTCTTTTCTGTATTTCAATCTCAGCTCTCAACACTTCCATCTCTCTAATTTCTCTCTTTGTCATTTCCAACTTGTTCTCCAGCTCTCGTTTTTCCCTTTCAATATTCTCCCTTGTTTGAGCCATTGCATGTAATTCTGCTCTGTTCGACTGCACATCTCCTTCAATGTTTGGCATTTCTGCTTGTTTCATTTTCATTTGGTTTCCCTGACTTATTTCAAACTGAGCCTGTACTAGCTCACTCTGTTCGTGTTGCTCTGTTACCCATGTTGTTTCATTTCTGCTTACTTCTTCATCTTGTCTTTGCTTTTGAGAGTCAGATTTCATATCTTCACAACTGTCTTTCTTCCTCACAGCCATATCCTCATGATCAGTCTCCTGCAGATCATCCCAGAGTTGATCCATATCTTCCAGGATCTTGTAGAGTTTTATCTTTGCAGTGTCAAAGTTTACCTCTTCGTTTTGCTTTCTTTGTTTTTCTTCATGCATTTGAGCATCTGTTTGGACTTCTGACCACTTCTGCTTTATCTTGGTAATAATTCTGTTCATATTATGTTTAAAATTCTCAATTTGCTGTCGGTGTTGTAAAATTTCTCTCTGACTTCTCTTTAACTCTTGAGTTATGTCTGCCATGTTCATCTCTAGCTGCTCTTTTGCCAGCTTTATGTTGAGCAGACTGTCAGTTTTCAGTCTCTCCATCATCTCCTGATCTTGTGTCACATTTTCTGGGACGTCTTTGGGTTCTGCACTTTCCAGTGATTTCATTTTATCGTCACTGACTGTTTCAAATTCCTGTTGCTCATCTGTGATTTCACTAGAGCCCTCCTTAAGGGTTTCTCTTTCTTTGTGTATTTCAGCCTGAATCTTTAAAAGGTGCTGAATTTCTTCCCTGCCACAACACTTACAAACCTTCAGTTTATCCATCAAATTAATATTCTGTTTTCTGAGTCTTTTTATTAATAAGTTTTGTTCATTTTTTTCAGATTTCAGTCTGTCTATGTCCCTCTGCTGTTGGTCTGTCTTAGTTTTGAGGCAGCCAAGCTCTCTCTGTTGTATTTGTTTCTCTTCCCAAAGTTTGCCAATCTCCTCCCTTACTTGACATGTCAATTGTTTTTGTCTTTTAATTGTCTCCATTTTAACTTTAGGGTCCATTTTTGTTTTTCTGTCTTCTAATTGCATGTTCTTTTCTTTGTCCATCTCTGCTCTGCTTGGGTTGTCCTGCTGTTCTTCTGGGTTTGTTCTGTTGATCAAGATCATGAAAAATATAGAATCACTCCACAGTCAATAAAAAATAATAAATTATGTGAAAAGGGGACAGGAACAAGTCAGCTGAGATGATAGATGAAATGTTAAAACAAAAAACCAAATGAAAAAAACACTATCAGTATGTTTAAAATGACATTTTCTCATGCCTGTCTAAGTGCTTTGCATACATTTGGTCCTGTAAAGCAGTGGTTCCCAACCAGTGGCGTGCACAGAATTTTTCGTGGGCAGGGGCGAAAAGAAAGAAAAGGGCACATACAGGCGATCTTGCGTGTTTTCGAGGGCACTTTAGACATGTTTATATGTTATACAAATGGCACATTATATAGCCTTAAAACAGACTAACTAGACAGACTACTAAAGTTAGTTTGTAGTAAGGATCAGCATCCACAAGAACTGTGTAGATTCAACGTTGGACTGTGAAGAACACACAGAAATGCATAAATAAATCCCTAGGGGGTCTGGGGTCTTCCCTCAGATCATTTTCAATTAAGTAGATGTCATTTCCTGTATTCTAGTGCATTTTAACACCATATTAGCACCAGATAATCCAAACTGGTTCTATGAGATATAGTTCTGGCTCAATATAGATCAAAAAGGGGCCCAACATAAAAGTCATTGCAACAGTAATGTTTCATTGTATTTCTCGGTCCTAATGGTCTTCTGGAGTTTAGTGGGGTTTTTTTCACCCAAGAGGACAGTTTAGTGTGTTTTGCCAATAAGGAGGGTACTTAAACACACCTTTTTGACACCCAGGTGGGCAGGTTATCATGTTTTAACCGGCCAAGGGGGCCATTTAGTGTGTTTTGCCAACCAGGAGGGCACTTTAGCATGCGTTTTGCCTCTCAAGAGGGCACTTTAACATGTATTTTGACTCCCAAGAGGGCACTTTAGCCCCCTTTTTTTTCAACAATTGGGCCACGAGGGGGGCGATTCAGTCACATGTAGATCTCAGTGTTTCCACGTTTACAGCAACTGTATTCCAACATAACTAGTTTGTTAAGACAAAAATTTTGGATTTCACTTTACAGGGTCTTTAAAGACGAAGTTTGGAGCTTGATTAGGCTAGCTGAGGACCTCAGTAATTCCACCGACTGCCTGCACCTGGCTGCAAGGTGGGCAGAAACATGGCTGAGGGCACAATCCCCGTACATGCACTGTGAATGGAAGTAAAAATGAACTTTTAAACACTGACAAATTTAGATAAACAGATGGCTTGGATATGATCATCAATGGATACACTTTATGAACAAATTTCTGAAGTGCAAAGAAGAGTCAGTACCAAGGATAATGTAGCAGAGGCTGAAAAGAAGATCACAGGGCTGTTTAAAAATTGGAGGGGCTCTTTAAACCAAAGTAGATTATTTGGGAAAACAAAAGCCCTCAGTCCAATCTGCTGATTTTTTGGCATATAGGAGGATGTGGAAAAGAACGATGCGGTGGCATTTGTGCAATGCTTTTTGCTGGAGATCCTGGGGCTGATCAAACAAGGAGAACCTCTGCAGACTGAAAGAGCGCACCGCATTTCTGCACAAAACATAGCGTCCAAGACAAGATCCATCATCATGAAGTTCAGAAATTACCAACCAACAGTCAACATGAACTATTCTCGGGAGTGTGGGCATGGAGAAGAATCTATTTATCCCAATGTCAGTGTGGCTGTTCAGAAGAAAAACGTGTAGATAAACTGATAATGCTTCTTTACTGAGACTACATACCTTAAGAGATTGAGAAACTTCCCACATTTCCCCCTCTAGCTTTCCTTTTTTAGTCCATTCTCCCCCTCACGTCTTCTTCTTTGGTTATTAATTTAATACTTAATGTAGGCATGCTATGAAATATTAACCTCAACAGACATGAGATTTACTTCTCCCCCCTCTCCGTCTAGGAGTTACAGCAACTTTTGTTTGTTTTTCCTGACAGGATTTTCAGTCTTAGAAGGAATTTATTAACCTGAAAGGCAGAGTCCACCTCAGTCTTAGTTGGGGTGAATCCGGCTAATATTCTCGTACAGAGTGGTATTTTGCCTTCTTCGTTGTTGTTTTTGGGGATGGGTTTGTGTCTGTCTTGTTTGGTTATGTTGTCATGGGGTGCATCTGTTACAGGACTACCAGTGAAAGTAAACAGCAAAAGGTTTCTTGGTCAAGTAGGCTAAATATACCTCACTCATTGTGACATGACCAGAGCCGTTTCTTGCTATATGCTAACTATGCAAATGCCTAGGGCCCCACATGCCACATAGGGGGGCTGTTAGCTGAGTGTTCATCGTCATCTGAAGAGAATCAAAATGACCTGTCTTCATCCCTTGTTTGCTTAGAAATAAATTTAGGATATAAGAATAAAATAAGCTGCAATGGTAAGCTGTGGCTTGTGTTTTTGAGGTATAAATAAGTCAATATCGTTGAACTCCACTGTCATGCAGCGAGGGGCGTCCGCGGGCAGGTAGGATGGGAATGATTGACAGGTACCCATCATTTCTGTTAGTGAGAATATGGATGGCAAACAGTATTTATGGCATCAACAAGAAGTTATCCTAGTGGGGCACACAAGG
Organism: Cheilinus undulatus; assembly: GCF_018320785.1. Lineage (NCBI taxonomy): Eukaryota > Metazoa > Chordata > Actinopteri > Labriformes > Labridae > Cheilinus > Cheilinus undulatus. Next base: position 5,071,973 of record NC_054876.1, read on the forward strand.
GTAAGAAGAATTGTTATGATTAATTTATTAAGTTTAGTGTGTATCTTATAGGCCTCGAGTTAGAAATGTGCTACTGCTTTATAAATATCACTAGTTATTTATTAAGTGATAAATAAAATTAGACCTGTTGTTGATTATTTTGGGCAGTTGTGGCAGTGAATTATTACAAACTAAACTAACCAAAATACCATGAACTCAAGTGTAATGCAAACTATGCTATATATGACTGTTAGCTCTACCCAAAGAAAAACATCGAGGTTAAAACCATAAATAATTTATTATGAGAGGTTATCATGACTGAAGCCCATTTTGTTTGTGAAGTGGAATAGACTGTGGCATGTTCATGGACCATCTAAGGGATTAGGAATCTCTCCATTGTAGTTTGGAAGACTAGGGCCCCCCAAACAGCATCTGGAATAGGGCCCCCATGAAGCTAGAAACGGCCCCGGATATGAATATTTAAAGCTCCTCTGTGAAAGTCTGTTCCCTGAATATTAAAAGCTGTAAAAATCCAATGAAATGAAATGGATTATCGTCCCACTTCAAAAAAAGAAAATGCTTCTATTGCTATGTTGCAAGAGACATGCTTAACTAATCTAGACCATAAAAAGCTCAAAATGGACTGGGTAAGCCAACTTTATTTCTTTTAATGTAACAGTGAAAGTAGGGGTGTGGCAATTCTAACCAATAAAAATGTACCAATTATTGTCAACCATTTTGAGGCTTATTTAGAAGGCTGCTATGTGTTAATTCATGAGACCCTATATGGTGAAAAATAACTTAACATGTATGCTGCCCCTGATACAGATACTTCAGTCTTTACTGCTATAACTGACTCACTACTTGAGTACAACTTTCCTTTAATGGTGGTAGGTGGAGACTGGAACTGGCTTATGGACAATACACTAAACAAAAAACAACCCACATTAAATACAACTAAGAGAAATCCTACTCAACGAGCCCTACTGCAAACGCTGGACGAAATTGGCATTTAGATATATGGAGTAATGCACCCATATGAGGAAGATTACACATTCTTTCAAATCCACAGAGTTATTCCAGAAAAGAAGTGCTTTGGTATCTAAAACACGTACAGCGCTTGTAACAAACAGCAGGATAGTTAACATTCACATATCAGATCACGCCCTGATTACAAAGGAGATTTTAATTACTACTTAAACAAGCATGGACGTCACTGGCTGTCTAACAGGTCTATATAATCAGACACTGATTTTCATTTAAGAGCAAAAACCAAATTGTTGCAGGAAAAAAAGTTAATAATGGGAAACTGATCTGTCAAATCTATGGGAAACTGAGAATGCCTATCTACAGGGTCTTATGAAAACATTTTTGCCTCCTGAGTGCATTTTCAAAAGCAGACAGTTTAAGCTCAGTAAACCTGCCCCTGGTATTTTCTCTTTATTATCTCTAACACAGAGGAGGAGGACATGTAGCTCATGTGTTGCACTGTTAGCATTAGCAGCTTCAGCTACCAGTGTTGGTAAAGGTTATACTGCTGTGTTGACAAACGGACGTGCTGCCTACTGATCAGATCAAGAATCAATTTTCAGTTCGAACTGATCACTGATTCAAAACACACTCCCTGTTTCTTTAAAAAAAAATTTGATTATTTGGGCATCTACTCTGGTCTGCTGTGCATTAAGCTGAAAATTATTATATAGTTAGTAAAGTTTATTTCAAATATGTAAAAGCATAACAATGAAAAATGGTCATGTACCTTCAGAAGACACAAATTTTGAAGAGAGAGATGAAACAAAACAATTACAAGAACACTTTATGTTCAAAAAGGAGTGGGAAGAAGTTCAAACTTATTTAATCCCACCTCTTTGTAATACATTATAACAGTTCAAATTGATTTCAACAATAATATCATTCTACACAATATAGAAGCTACTTAGAGCAACAACCTTTAAGATGTGCCAAAGATCTTTCTGAATCAAGATATGACCTCTTATATGAGCTTCTTAGTACAAAAATAGAACTGTTTATTAATCTGTAACAAAAATAATCACAGATAGGTTTATCTGTATCAAATAATAACAAATGTTTTACCCCATTCATACAAGTTTAAACAACCAAAAGATGATATTTTGGAAATGTAAACAGGTATTTACAGAGAAATACAACACAAACTACACTAAACACTAAGATCAACAAGAAAGAATAAATACCAAAACAAACAGATAAGCTACAAGCACCTGGTGATAATCAAACCCTTTCCTCATCCCTGTACCTGGTGAAAATCACCCACTTATACCACTCTTTTAACTGGTTTATGTTTGGATATTCCTTTAGCTCCACATTCAAACTCTTCCATAGTCTCACACCACGAGCAGAAATACAGAAACCTTTTCTCGCTGTGCGCACACTCCTTGTTTTAAAATGAAATTTTCCCCTTAAATTAAAACTCCCTTCTCTTTCAGTGAACAATTTTTGAATATTTCATGGTAATTATTTTTTGCTTTGAATAGTATTTGGCCTGTTTGAAATTCTACAAGATCTGTTAATTTGAGTAATTTTGACTGTAAGTATGCAAACACTCTTCGGTCAATGTCTTGGTCAGAGAGCAGAAATAACTCCAAGAACTTCAATAAATCTCTCTGCTTTGCTAGCCACATGTTCAGGGTCCGTAATTCCAGCGTCAACATTCTCTGCCAGGACTAAAATATCTGTTATCAACTCACAGGAGAGCTCATGCAGATCCTCAGTGACTGCTGCCATGTTTGTGTGTTTGTTTGTTTGTTTGCTGGGAAACCCTCTAATCTTGCAACCCTGCAGACCAAAGCAATGGTTTGTGACTGTTCAGCGTTAGTCCCGCCCACTGAGTTTGATGGGAGAGGATGAAAGATAAAATTATTTCATGATGCACTGCTGGAGCAGGAACCATGAAATAATTAAATGAATAGTGAAATAATTAAAGAAATAGTGAAATAATTAAATAGTGAAATATTTATATAAATAGAAAAATAATTAAATAAATAGTGGAATAAGTAGATGTGTTTTAACATAGAATGAAGGAGCATTTTAAATAATTATTTAAACATTTATGTAATTATTTCATAAATTATTTATTTATTACAATTTTAAATAATTAATGACACATATAATTAATTATTTAATAAAATATGCATTTAATTAATTAATTATATATTTATTCATACATTTGTTGATTTATTTCCAATATTAAATAATTAATGACAAATTTAATTATTTAATTATTTTTTTTATTTTTATTTATATCTTTCATTTTTGCACTTTCAGTCCTCCATAAATAGGCTCTACCTGTTAATACTGAATTATAAAAATCAATAAATTTTACTTTTGTAATATAAATATTATTTCCCAATTAAATTAATAATAATACTAATTTAAGTAATGTAATTTATTTTTACTATTATTTGTTTTAAATTTTTATTTAATTATTATATTTTGACCTATTATATTATGTCATATATTACATTATAATATTTTTTATTATATTCTATATTATTATATGATATATGTATAATTTTACCATATTTTATATTGTTATTATAATTGTTATTTTAGTATTTATTATTATTTATTTTACATTTTATTTTTTTTATGAATAAGTAATATTATTTACTAATTAGATACATATTTTTTATTACTTAGTTATTTTTTAAATATTATTTTAATATTACGTTAGAATATTTTTTTATGTAGAGTCACAAGTTAACATGGTTACTTTTTAAACCTTAACACCAGTCTTTGAAGTGAAACAGATGGTGTTATTTTTATTGTCCATGTCAGTTAGCAGCTGTTGGCTGGTGCTGTACTTATTTTTGTAAAAGTGCTCCTATGCTGTGAGCTCAGGCATATGAAATATTCCTGAAGTGTGCTTTATTATTTTAGTTAAGCACACTTAGCACTCACGTCAGGTCAGGCTTCCTCTTATCAAGGACTAGAGAATCCACAGTGAGCCCCAGATGTTAAAACCTAAATACTAGAAACTTTTCTTGGACAACTAAAAGGGATGCATTTGTCAAGGATCATTCTCCAGAGCAAGATTATTTACAGTTCAGTTTATAATCCAAGAACATTCAAACCTGTTTAGCAGATCGATCCATTGGGAGATAGATATCGGGTCAGAAATAAACAACAATAAATCATCCACATAAAAGTGTGAGGATTCTCATGCTAAAATTAGCTGATTTAAGTGATGCAGGTTCAGTCACAAAGGCAAAAAGTGACAGGCTCAGGTGTTAAAATGAATGAGTTACATTAAGATAAATCCAACGATATGTTTATTATATGTATTTTGAATTCATCCCCTCTAAAGTAATAAAGGCCAGAATTCTGCTGTTGTTTAACAACGACAATATGTTTTGGTCCCTAGACTAGATGAGGAAGTTAATCCCAAAAATTAGACAAGCATGTCCTGTCCAGCACAACATTGTTCCTCCAGTCTTTAAACTCCTCATGGAGGACAAAGCAACTTTAAGTGAAGAGAAAATGTCTCTCAGTCTGTGTTATGTAACATCCTCAGGCTGTTGCAGCTGGTCATCGTCCACTCTATGACCACTCTATAAAACACAACTTGTCCAATAACAAACCGACAGAGCTGAGACGGGGTTTTCTGATTTGAGCTCAGACATTCTGAGGATAAAGCTTCATTATCAAACACTCATGAATCTCCACATTTCAAATCCAGAACTGAAGATTTCAATGCAACCATGGTCTGAGTAAGAATAGCTGATGGTTTAAAATATTGATCAAATTTTAACAAAGAAAATACACAAATGCTTCGTGTTTAAGTCAATTTACTAAAGTGTACACATGATCTTTTTCCTACCTTAGCTTTTTTCAGTCTTGTTGAGCTGGTCATTAAATGCTGTGCAGGTTAATTTACATGTGAACTCTGCTAGGATGAAGCCAAGACTGGCTATCCTCCATCCCTCCTGTCATAACATTCTGTGTCTTATCCCCCCACACATTTGTTGAGCTAGGAGTTTACCGTCAGATAAATGTAACACCCACCAAATGTGTGTGTATGATAGGATGGTGGGATATCTTTGGGTGAAAAGCATTCGCTCTGTGATTCTGGTCTCAGTAGATAAGGGTGGGGTCAATGTTTGCCCTGTTTAGAGCTTCCCTTAACTCTCCTGATGCACTGAAACATTGAGAAATCACACAGATGAGGGGGGCTCATGACATTAGACAAAATGTAGGTGTTGGTGTTCTGTGCAGACAAGCTGAATACTTATCAACTTTTTTCAAGATGGAACAGCGCTTGTGTTGCCTTTAAAAGTTGCTCCTATTTAGACTGGGCACTTAACCAAAATTTTTTTTAATCCCAGAATGTACTAATGCAATTTTTAAGTTGTAGAGTTTTGACCAGAAATGTGTCTCAAAATACCAGCTGAATACATTTTTATGCTCCTGAAATCATGCAAACATTTAAGAAGTATTTTTTGTGGAATAATTTGAAAAGACTTTTCTTGTTTTCGTATGCGTTGGTCATATCATAAATGAGAAAGACATTAAATCATCATTCCCTTCATCAATTCATATCCAATTTGCAGTGAGTCAAAATAATCAGAAATGTCATTTTTTCTAACTGTTCATCCTCAGTTTAGTGTTTGTTATTATTTAGAATGATTTGTTGATTATTTTTGAAAAATACATCAGACGAGGAACTTAAAAAGTAACCTTATAGATTGCATATTTGACTGCAACCACAATTATGGTGGGGAAAAATCACATAAGATTTCATCAAACCATTCAGTCGTAGTTCCTATTCTTTCTTTCGGTAATGTGAATTCTGCTTTTCTGTAGAATACTCATCTTTTTACAACTAAAAGTTCATAAACTGATGTCAGAGGAGTCAAACCCCCTCATTATTATTCTTCCCATGACTAAAAAAAGCCGACACAGAAAAACTCACTTAATTGCCTTTTTTTCAGACTTTCTAGGAAACATCAATTCCTTTGTTCATCCAGTGACTGCTTCTGTAACTCACTACCTTGTTTTAAACATTTAATTGTAGATACACATTTATCTAACGTGACGTGCAAGCTTTTCTGTAACACTCTAAAATGCTTATGTGTTTAAAGATAAAGTTGAATGTCTGAAATATCTGTAATACTTTAAAAAGTGACTATTCCTGTCAGTATATATACAGGTCTCAATAAATTAGAATATCATCATTAAGTGGATTTATTTCAGTAATTCAATTCAAAAAGCTACTCACAAATTCTATATATTCATTACACACAGTAATACAAATCAATTTACAATTCAACATGTATTTTCTCAGTTAAAACTAAATATGACTCTGCTGCAGCGCACTCTCTCTATCTGGCTGCTCCCTCAAAAACTCCATCAGACTCTCCCTGGTTCTCTTTCTGGCTGGACCTGGTTTCCCCTGGACTGGGGGCAGAGGCTGGTCTGCTGACAGGGCCACCTGTAGTGGCAGTCAGACTGCATGCGACTGACTGAGTGCTGCATCCATGTCTGAGTACCACCACCAGGTGGCAGCAGTCACACCTCCAGCCTCTACCCCTTTGCCTGTTGCTGGTTCCCTAGGCTGCTAAGATTAAAGATACAAATGCTCTCCAGCTGATACTGATAGTGTGGCTGTATTCACACAGGCCTGCTCTACATTATACTACATTTTTAATTTTGTCTTTAGAGTTTAATACATGGCCTTGTAAACTATTTCTTTGACAGGACAGTGTCAGGACAGAATTCAGTAACTAATGCAAACAGGAGCAGGACATCACCTTGTATTTATCCTTCAGGTTGCACCCTTTCTTCCTGGCCTGCCTCGCCGAAATAGAGAGTTTAACATTAACCATTGCTTTGTATTATTACACACTATCCCCCTTTCCCCATCACTGTCACATCATCCATAAATAAATATCTAAGCTCCTGTTAACCAGAGGCGGTTTAAGTGACTTGGAGGCTCCAGGCAAAGACCAATGTAAGCCCCCCTTCTCTCAACTCCTTTGATGTCTTACATATGAATTTCACCTAACGGAATCAGCACAGTGTGCAGAGCGCCACTTATAACATATTTTAACTCAATTCAGTGTAGTATCAGCTGCATTATAACCAACATCTGTTGGGTTGAGTATTATGAATACTTGGTGATATCAAACTGGATAAACTGCATCCACCTTAGACAAAGCTAAAAGTCTGATTAGTGCTTTACATTAGTGGAACTAAATTAAAAACAAATTACAACATTTGTCATCATGAACATGAAATATGTTTGTATAAAACCTTAATCTGTACCTGTTTTTTTAGAATAAACATTTTTAAAGACCATCATTTGTCATCTTACGTTTTAAACGTTTTATCTTAAATTTCCCAAGACTTTTTTTTCATCTACAGTGGAGGTATAATGCAGCATTGTCACTTTAATCATGTTTAACTGTACACTGCCATTACTCTTGCTCATAACTTCATGTAAACAAGCACATCTTAAAGTGGTTAGTGCTACTTAACATGCGACAACATCAGACAACAGAGCAATGCTGAGTCCATTGCCAAAACCACAGCCTGTACGTAGTCTGCAGCTCTAAAGGTCTTTGTTACTCTGTTTTAATTCATCTGAACTTTTTGCACATTAAAAAAGAAAATGTTCATTGGCTAGTAAAAGTCTTGAGTTTAGCACCAAGGGGCAAAAGAGAAAAAGATTTTAAGCTTAAAGAGGGTAAGCTAAACAACGTCAAGCGAGCTGTACAAATGAGCTAACGGTTACAGCTTGACAGAGTGACAAAGTATTTTAACTTCCTCCCGATTCAGACAAGAATGCCATGTGAGAGGACATAGTTCAGCTGAAAATTTTGCACAAAGAATTCAAAGGAGAGCAGATCAAACAGCTGTAATGAAGAGGGGAGTGGTACTGGAACGTTTAACCATCCAGGAATACTGCAGAATCATAAACACTACTTACTGGACTTATGGGTTTGTCATCAATCCAGATGTGCCCTAGTTGGGGTCCTCTCCTGATGGTGGGCTGTTTTATCTGTCAGAGTCCACCTTTCAGCCTGCTGGAAGTGAAATCCCTTACAAAAAAGAAATATACTTCAAGTTCATTTTATAAGGTATACTTAAGTAAAGGTCAAGTATAATTTTCAAGTACACTTTATGTAGCAGGTATACTAATATTAATGAACCTGTAGTTTACTTACAAGTGTACTTTTTCAATACTTCTTGGGACTAAATTGGCCCATTTTAGTATACTTTAAGTATATTTTTAGGTTAAGAGAAGTAAACTTTGAGTACACTACAAGTTTGTTTTCAAGTGTTATTTTGTACTGCAAGCACACTACGAGGAAACTTGCAGGTATACTCTAAGTTTACTAGTTATACACTTCTAGGACACTTTTCAGTTTATGAAAGTATACTTTGAAGTATACTGCTGGTAAACTTAGAGAGAAACTGTAAATTTACTAATTATATAATAGTAGTCTACTTTTTAGTTTATAAAAGTATACTATGAGTATACTCTTAAGTCTGTTTGTAAGTTAAGAGTAGTAAACTTTGAGTACACAGCTAGTTCACATTTAAGCTTTATTTGGTACTGAAACAATACTACAAGTGAACTTACAAGTAAACTGCAAGTTTACAACTTATAAACTTCCAGACCACATTTTAGTCTATGAAAGTGCACTCTTAAGTATACTTCAAGTCTTAATTTAGTAAAAATTTCGGTATGCTGCTAGTTTAATAGTTTCTATATTGCAAGTATACTTTGAAGTTCTCTTTACATGAACTTTACATCATACTTATAGTTTAGTATTTATATATTGTTTTGAAACTTTAAAATAAGCTACTAGGTTACAATTTAGCTATTATTGTTAAACTTAAAGTATACCTTTGTCTGTACTTTAAATAGACTTAACATTAAATAATGTGCACTAATATTAAATTATGCACACTTACAAAACAAATCAACAAAACAAAAGAAATGTCCCTTTCTGTTCTAAGGAACCAAAAGCATGTACAAGTTGTAAATTAACAATGCCTTTTGCCTGACCAGTAGGTAAAGTGCAGTGGAAGACCTAGGCCAAAGGCTGATGATACAATCCAAATGTGTGCACTAGTGAGCATGAGCACTGACATTGCTTGATCACATACACTTTCATTACAATGCTACACTGAACAATGAGACACTCAAGAAGAAATACATTAAGTTATAGTCTGTGGCAGGGAGTAGTATTCATTTTTTACTCCAGTTAAAAAGAATTTGTGTGCTATGGGAGCACAGACTTTTGGTTGGTTGATTTTAGATTGTGTCCTGAAAAACAGAGTCCTCCGAGACCTGCTGAAAGTCTTTTTCAACTAAACTGGAACAGCAACTAACCTGGAAAGTTAACTGAAATTTTCCTTTTCACATGGACATCTTCACATTGGCTTGCTTGGTGTAGCTTTCATTGTTGCATTTTTTTCTTATGATGTGTCTCACATCTTGCATGCTGATGTCAGGAAACTTTGTCAGAGCATGGTCTATGAGTTAAAACACACACAACCACACAGAAGAAGAAAAAGAACATTAGTTTAACATTTTTCCATTACCCTACATCCATCATTCAGAATAACAGTCAAAGCAGCATGTACAAACATGAACACCTCCTTAATGTGGCCATTACCAAACCTGCATCATGGTAGCATATGTGGATTATTGTATTTGATCCTGTTTGTGTATTTGTTTTTTTTTTGAGTGCGTATGTTGATTAAATTTAGACCACACTTGGTGGAAGTGTTAAGGGCCAGGAAAGGAAGAAATGATTCCATTTTGAGGGGAATCAGTCAAAGGTCAAGGTCACATGATATGGTCAAAGTTTCAGCCTAATGCTAGTACGAAAGAGAATATTTTTAATGTCATATCACTGAATTATAAAGAAGTGTGCATATGGTTATTATAAAAAAAAAAACTAATATAAGGCCATATATAAACCTTCTATTGATCCCGACTTTTGACCTTCAGTGACTTTGAAAGATTTGGTTTTAATAGCATTTCAGTCTGAAACATGCAGGTTCCCAGCCTTGCACTTTCTGAGTGCCCCTCAAGTTTCAAACTGGATTTAAAAATTTTGCAAGTTGGTGACAGTAACTGAACTCAATCGTTTTCTAACCCTAATGACCATCACTAAAGGTATTTATTTTAGAACAAAATCTGCCTTCAATTGAGTTCACTCACCAATTATAGCATCAAGTTTTGTGGCATTAAGTTGTGGCTTTGATCCCACATCTTTATGTGTCCCTGATGGTCTCCCAGTCAAACTTGAGGAGGACAGTGTTTCTCTGCCGTAGACAAGCACAGCAAGGTCCCCGATGTATACTGAAGGATTTGCAGTTCTCAAAGAATTCAGCTTTGAACCTGGGACTTTGACATCAGAGCCTGGCACAAGAAACACCTGAAGAAAAAAAAAAAAAAAAAAGAGTGATAAGTCAGTTTGCAATAGGTCATACATTGTTGTTACATGCCAATAATACAAGCTCTTATTCATATTTCCTGTTCATTCCCATAATTAAATTGACCACATCAGGGAAAGCCTCCCAGATTTCCAAATGTCACAATTAATGTGGGTAAAGAAAGCCACTGTACCACCAAGTCCAACATTACCTGACCATGCTGGTGCATAATAGACTAAACCTACAAAATAAATCTTACATTTTTCTCCCACCATAACAATAAGTTTAACACATGTAGGCTAGCAGACTGTAGCTGCTCTAGAAATACAAGTAATTACCAAAGATTCACTTGAGCCTTGGCAGATTTCTAAAGCATATGTCGTTGTATGCACACATAATAAAAAGATTTGGGCACCCATTGCAGGACAAATCTATAAAACCCCAGCATGATATATTTTTTACTGTTTGTATTGGGGCAATGCTTTAACAAAATATTTTCCCAATGAGATAAAGGCAAATAATAGAACAGCAAGAACAGTCAGAAAATGACATCACCTTACTGTACTGCAGCCTTTAAAACCAGGAGAAGACAACACTCATGCCATACTACCACATGGCAGAAGTGGGCACTCCTAAAGACTTTTCAGATTGACTTATTTTTAGTGTCAGAGTTTTGCTGCACATAGCAAAGACAGGAAATCTCATAATCAACATTTAGACATATGGACTGTAACACATCTGTGTAAGGTAATTACCATATCATCAGACGCTTCTTGTGGAGAAACACATGCAGAAACAGGTGAGTCTCCATATGTTGTGGTTGTTGACCAGGTGGATGCAGGACTTGAGGTCTGAAATATGACTTTTTCAATAACTTCTTTCAACTGTGTCACAACTCCCGGGAGATCTGTTAAGAGAATGAAGATGTAAGTGATTATTAGGCAGGGGGGCAAAAGGGTTAAGTCTCATAGCTGCATGTTAAAAAAGGGTCCAAATATCATAATAGTCCCTTCCAAGCTGGAGTAGTCAATTTTTTGGGAAGGTGGGGGAGAATATCTCTACATGAACAGACTGTCTGTTTAGCTTCATTATTTTTCTAAATTCATGAAACTACCTTGAATGGCACCTAGTATCTTTTTATAATTGTCTTCTTTGAGCCTCTTGATCTCTCTTTTAAGTTCCTTTAGCTGCAGCTGTGCCTTACTCCAGTTCTTGGGCTCTGGGTCCTCACCTGATGATTCTTCATATTTGGTGGTTGACTACAGCAAAAGACATCCACACACACAAACACACAATGTACTTTGTCAAATACAAGATGAAATAGTCTGCATCTTCTGTGCCAGCAGAAGTCCAACACAAGTTATGAATTGAACTCAAAATAGCTTACTTAAACTCTTAAGCTTGATAAAAATTTAAATAATTTACCTCTAAACATACTTGTTTTGTCATCAGCTCCTTCTTCAAGCCTTCAATCATTTGGTCTGCTGCCTCTTTTGGAGTAGAGGTAGCTTTTTTGCTCTTTTGCTGTGAAAATGAAGATTTAAAGTTCAACAGCAGGGACCAGGGTTATACAATAATGTGTTGAAGCCAACATTTAGTATTTAATAAAATCAGTGAACCAATTGTTTCTTTCCTAGATCCATGAATTATCAAAAAAAAAAAAAAAATCATAAGTGAGAAGTCAAGATTTTATATCTGACAACTGGGCAATTGTGAAGTCTGTGGCTTGGTGGCTTGCTACCTAAATATTGTATCTTCTTATCCATCATGCTCACAGAGTCTCAGTGATTAAAAAAAAGTCAAAAAACATTGCATAATATAGCAATTGGCCAAATATATGGCTCTGATAATGAAATGAGCAGATGTGCAATGATCAATGCAGGGTTTCTAATTATAATATTTATCTACCTTAAGTATTTCCATTTTTCTTTGAGGGAAAATGTAATTGATAACTGTGAAAAAAATATTATACAAAGTAACTGAGATTAGCATTTTTGTCAAAATAATAAAGCCCAGGGCTGTACCTATGTGACATGACTGTACCCCTGACATGACTGCTCAAGTTATGGCAGGCATTCAAATAGTGCACTCACTAATTGAGTGCTTTATCATCATCAACATTGTGGACTGAAACTTTTTAAAATGGAAATCAAACATCACAACATAAAAAAATTATGTTAAATCATAAAGCATCTATTTTTAAGCACTTCGCTGAAAAACATGACAGGCAACACAGAAATGGCATTACTTTACATGAGTGACGTGTGAAACATGCCAAACTGAGATGCAAACCCTTCATGGCATTGTTGCTGTCACTTCATTTATTTATTGAAAATAGCTGACAGGGATTTGCTTTCTAAGACATTTAACAGTGATTACATTTCATTATAGCACAATTTTGTCACACTTATAATAGAAATGGGGGGGGGGGGCATCTTATTGCAAAAATTAAGTAATGCAAATTTTAAACAATGCAGCAATGAGGATTGCGTTTCCACGTGAATTACCTTCACTTCTGACAGAAATGCAGCATTTAATTCTTGAAAAACATTCCCTTTTTTGATTAAGAGATCAGAAGGTTTAAGCAAGAATTGACTTTTTGGTACAGCATTTTTTATGCACATCAATAATGTGTAAGGAGGAAGTACATGTGTCACTTCTGTATTGCATTTAACATTTTTCTCTGCTAGAATTGCAGAGAATCTTCTTCATAATGCTGTTAATCTTTTTAATTACCTGTTTTGTTGGCCTTTCATCCCCCTCTTCCACATCCGTCATCAACATACTGTTTGGCCTTATCTTCCTTTTGAGTATATTTTTCCAGATGTCTTCACCCTTTATGAATTCCTTTCTCTCCTTGCAGAGGTCACTGTAGTTGTCTGTGAAGTTTTGGTACAATGTGCAAATTAAAAGCAAAAAAGTTGGTGTAGAAGAAGTCACACAAAATACACTTCCATATAAAACATCTCAAACAATACACTAGAAAAAGCTTCTCAAACAACTATTGGCACTGCACTGTTTTGCCACTGAGTTGGGCTGTAAATAGTTAATCATGGCATAGTAGGAACATATAGCTATGTTTTTTCTTTCTAAACTTTCACTGGACAAAAAAACTATGAATTTTGATTGGCCAGTTTTGGATCTATGTAGGAATTACATTATAGATATGAACAAACAGTAACATTCATTCAGCAATTTTACGCAGATATCAAAAGTTGCACCATGGTCAGGGTGAATACTCAATTCTGATTGGCTGCGGGGTGTCCGTTTAATTCGGTTAATAGACACGTAGTAGTTCCAGTGAAACTGTCTGTTCACTGTTCCTTATTAATGTGTTGGATAGAATACAATACATCCACAGAAATTCTAATAACAAATCTGGATACTTTTCAGAACATTGAGTTTGGTCATTCTGTTCCTTATCCTTTTAACATCACAAGGTGGTGACAGTCTAACACACCAGCTGCAAGAAGCAGCTACGCTATCCCTGTTAACTAACTGTATTTGTGTCATAAAAGTAATTTATGATACACTTTGCACCTTGCAAATATTTGTTATTATATTATCTTTTATGTTATAGCTGCATAAGGTGGAGATGAAGAAGCAGGTAGTAGTGCAAGGCATTCTCAGTGTCGGAGCATTTCAAAATGACAGTGTCTGTGAACAGGAATTCAGTTTGTCCAACAATTTCCAAGAACCTAAATCTTTCCTCAAAAAATGTAGCAATGTCTATGGTCTCAAGTCATGGTCCCATCCTCTATCATGCAGTTCTAGCTACATCCTGACTTATTAAGAAGTAATTTTATTTGCTATTGTGCAATATCTGTCCATTTATTTTTACAGCACAGCAAAAATTTTGAAAAGGCACATTCACATGAACTGTTTCAGAGTTTTAAAAAGAGACAACCCATTTTTGAAAAATGTAACATTTCCTGTATTTTTTTTTTTAATTAGAATGTATATGTCTAGCGTTAAGGTCAATACTGTACAATAGCTTTGTGTCAACATTCAACACAGGTAATGAAGAACTTAGTTCTCTTACAAAATAACTACAATTTACACAAAAATTGGAACTTAAACTTATTTAGATTTGCACAAACTGCTTTGTGTTTGTTCATGTGCAGGGTGTTATTGTGAGACGGGTTTTGCTGCCTTATGAAAAATACATGTATACAGCATCCTGTGTTGCTAGCCCAGGGGATCACAAAGAAAAATAATTAGAATATGTCACCACCATTTGGACTGTCTTGATAATAATATAACCCAAGACTACCAAAACTGAAGGAGTAGGTACATAGGTAGGTGTTAGGTACTCTTTCTTTTACATTTGCAGCTCTATGGGAAAATATGAAATTATCATCCAGGACATGTATTTCTAGACATAAAAGAAAATGATCTGGCCTAATATTCCTGCTTTGTTCTGCCACTGCTAACATTTGTAAACTAACTAACTCTCTCTCTCTCATTAGGACTGTGAAGATGGAGCAAGGTACTGGTGACGCGCCTTTGTATCCTGGTGCTCCAGGAACTGTGATGGTGCACCAGAAAATGCAAAAGTTCAATCATTTCTTGAAGAACTTTATTTTATCAAGAGAATAACAGAAAAATGTGACATACTAAATGAAAGTGTCAAGGGTTTTGGGCATCCCCCAATGCAAGAAAATACCCCATCTTCTCATAGATTTGCCATTGTCAGGTTATGTTGAAACATAAGTAACTGCTTCTGGTCTTACAGCTATTTTTTGGTTGATGAAGTTCTGTATCAAAGTCAAAAATATGACCAGTTAAACAAAGGATGCAACAGTGCTGTATACTTGAAAGATGGTACATTGTGTTTAATTCATAACTTGGTCATTTTTAAACAAAAGTGTGCACATCAACGGCCTGCATATTGTGCATGTACCAAACATTGCTGTGTGTTGGTTGAGGTACTTGATAAATCTAGCAGACCTTTATGTAAAGATTCACAGATTAATATAGAGAGTACTTTCATACAGGAAGTTAGGAAGACTGGAAATGTAAGTGCTATCTGGCCTGATGTGATAACAATGAAATGTGTTGTTGTTGAAACAGCTGACAAGTTGTACATTACACCATTGCGAAATCCATATGAACGTGACTAAAAGAGCAGTCATGAGTTATATCAGGTTGTAGCCTATGATAGCAGCCAGTATGTGTCACGTCTGTTAAAATATTGAGACTTTAGCAAAAATGTGAGATTTATTCTCAAATTAAATCAGAAAAAATAGTTTACCTGTTTCTGTGTGGGTCATTAACATTGCATAAAAGATTAAGTTCAGTTCCACCCATGTACTATTTTTTTTTATCAGCTGTTCCATTCCACAGCTGACATGTTAGTGAAAATGTACTTATGGAATATGGAAGTTCATGTACACTAAGTAGAAGCCAACATGCTGGGTAAAGAATATTTTAATAGGCTACTATCAAAAGAATAGGCACAGCTGCAATCCAAATTGACTTGAATGTTAGGCATGACTGTTTTAGTACTTTATTATACTTTCCCTTTTTATATCTTGATCAAAGTTTAAGTATAAGTATAAGCCAAATATAAAAGACTTCTGTATACTTCTCAGTTTAAGCCAAGTAAACTTAAGACTTTTCTGTATACTTTTAAAAATAAGCCAAGCATACTTAGACTTGTAAATATACTTGTCAGTATAAGCCAAGTATACTTATACTTCACTTTGTTAAGTATATCTCTGGTAAGTAAATCCAAAGTAAACTGAAAGTATACTGTCTTAAAAAGAAGTATACTAACAGCATACTTCAATAAACTTCTTTATGTTAAGGGATGCCCCAAAAGCTGTGTGGACTGTAGCTACTTGAAAATGCAAAATGGCACCCTAAAACTAAAGCAGACCCACAGATACTACTGGTGGGTGCAGGGCCAGCTTTTGCTGACAGGGATGGACTGGTGTGATTTTGTGGTCTTTGCAGAAGAGGATATCCTCATTCAGAGATCAATCTGTTCTTAAATGTGTTTGCCAAAGAGAGTCAGTTTTACTGAATTAAAGTTCTGAATCTATTGCTGTCATTTTAGTTGATAATTCTGTTAATGAATGTAGATTTAAACCAACACATGCAAACAATCAAAATCCTAACCCTGCTTTTATTTGTTAATAATTTTATATTTGTTACACATTTGTTGTAAATACCATACCATAAATACAGAGGAAACTAATCAAAGCTGTACATTGTTAATACAATTAAATAAAACACAAATTATTAAGCCTTGTCATGGCTGTCAGTGTCAGTTAAAAAAACAATGTATAAAAATGACAACTCAGACTGCAGGTCCATCACATAAAACAAAATAGTTTTACACTATAGTATAAAAAGACCAGACTATTTCTTCCACTGCTGGTTGTGCATTATTTCTATAAACATCTCCAGCAGTAAAGATAACAAGTAGTGGCCAGCAGTGAACCACTACAACTCCAGTGTTTAGCTGGAGCTCTCAGATAGATGCAGCTGGGATTTTAATGGCCACTTTCCACCAGCAGGTGGCGCCTGATAGTTGATTTCCCCCTCAAGGCTGATGGTCAGACTTGGACAGGTGCATATTTAATGCTAATTAATTAAATGTGCATAACTGCTGTTAATTTACACTTTCTTAGCCTTTATTAACAAGTTTGACCAAAATGTGGTGATTAATGAATGTTGACATTGGGCAGTTTTGGTCCATGTTCTTACTTTGTAACATGCTTTTGAAATGTGTGATAGTAATGTTATAATCTTGTTTATGTGTGAAGAGCTTGTTTTTAACCCCTAGTTATTCTGGAGTAATAATGTTGAGCTTTTACAGACACAGATGCTGTAACAAAGTCAGTATGGTGTTTATTTTCACAGCAGTGTTTCTCAGAGGAAGGTCATTTGCATCATGTTTGCAGTGGTTCACCAGTCTGACCATCAGCCTGAAGAGACCAACCAGTATCAGGCAGCAGCTGCTGATAAGAAGAGATTTAGGCCATAGTAAGTCCAGCAGCATACCATCAGTCTCTTTTGATATCCAGTCACATGGAGATGTTATAGTAGTAGTATTAGTCGTAGCCAGCTTTAAATGACTACACTTTTTTATTTTATTTTTTATTGTTGTAAATTGTGACACATCTTTATTTTCATTTGAAAAACACCAATAAAAGTCATTTGGTGTAGCTGTTATTTAAACATTTTTTGGTGGGTAAAACATGTCCAAAAAGGAAAAAGAAATTCAAAATTATTTTTTCTCTGTTCTTATAAATTATTTGTCATTGAAATGAACATGTAAACTTAATATTGACTAGCTCTGATGTCATTTGGTTACCAGATGTCTGTTTAGAGTCTCCACTGGACATTTCTGCACAAAAACATTGCTAAACACTCATTTCTGGTTGGCTGTTCTTTGAGTTACAAGAAGGACTTTATTCCATAAATGCGAATTTAGAGGGGGGAGAAAAATAAATGTGGAGGTTCCCAGCTTCAGCTCATTCAACGACACACCAACACCATCCTAGAGCAGATTTCACTGCCTCATTTTCCATGATTTTTAATCTGACCTTTATAAACTTAGAGATGTTTTTCATGAATGAAATTTGGCCTGGTGGTTCATAACACAGCAGCCTGTCGTACAACAAACCTAAAATACAGATCTTTTATCATTTTACAGGACTTTAATAAACTGCTAAATAAAGCAGCATGGTTCATTTAAAATAAAACTCATCACTGCTATTATGGGGGCGAGAGGCTTTGTCTGCTCTGAGGCTCCCAAATTTAGATTTGCAAATATTGACTAGAACCATGATAAAGCAGTTATTAAGCAGTTTATACAAAGGTCTTTTGATAGGAAAAGCATGCATAAGCCTTTTTTAGGGTTTAATCAGTGAATTAATTAAAGTCTATGTTGATCTTTTATGACAGTGTGTCACTTTTTCTTCTCTCTTGGGTCCTGAGCATGTTACAAAGTAAGAGCAGGGACCAAAACTGCCCAATGTTAACTTTCATTAATCACCACATTTTTGGACATACTTGTCAATAAAGGCTAAAAAAAAAAAAAAAAAAAGTGTGAATTCACAGCAGTAATTCACATTTTTTCATTTGCATTAAATATGCACCTGTCCAAGTCTGACCATCAGCCTTGAGCATCAATCAACTATCAAGCGCCACCTGCTGGTGGAAAGTGGTTTATGCCATTGAAATCCCAGCTGCATCCATCTTAGAGCTCCAGTTAAACACTGGAGTTGCAGCGGCTCACTGCTGGCCACTTTTTGATATCTTTGCTGCGTACTAAAACTTGTGTTCTAGTGAAAAGGCTGAGCGCCTAATAATCTCAAATTAAAGGGTCAAGACAATAGTGGAAAAGTTTGAGGATTAATTTTCCATCCAAAGCCATGGTTTCTGTATCAACACAACAACTGAAGTAAGGTTAACATGAAGCTACTAACAATTAATTTCTAATATTTATCATCAACACAAAAGGATTAAAGAAAAGCAGTTAAAGAAGGATAAAAAGTTGAGTGGATGAAGATCTGAGAGACCTCTGCTTGTCTGATAAGGGTCTTTAATAATGGCTGACTATTGGCACCTGTGGCAATTATCACTCCTACCAGAGATGAAGCTGCAGTTGCATTACTGACCACCAGATGTCGCCATTTAGGCAGCATGGAGAGAATTCACAACACTGCTGGAGATGTTTGACTACTTCAGTTGAAAATGTAGGACTTTTTGAACAAATTAATTTTCACCCATATTCTTGCACTATACTATACTATACTATTGTGTAAATCTGTTTTTTTTTTTATGTGAATAACCTGCAGACTGAGTTATAATTTTTATACATAGATGCGTTTTTATCTGGCACTGGTAGCCGTTACAATACACAGTAATTTATGTTTCTTTAATTGTATTAATAATGTATATTTTAACACTCTAAACATGTAGTGGAATGAAAATTACAAAATAGTAATTTAAGGTAAGTATAAGAGCCTTAAAACTGTACTTGAGTTAGAGTGGTGAATCATAGTCCAGCCCTGTATTTAGATCTGAAACATATTTTCTTGTACAGAAACCTCCATCCATGGATGAGCTGCTGCTCTTTCTCATGCACCGGTCTGCTGGCCTGCCTCTCAGGGATCCAGCAGAACGGTTTGATATTCTCCACACTACAGCCAGCAGGATTATTAACCCACCAGCTACCAGGATCCAATGGGCCCTTGTGTTTTTAAGGATCGGTGAAATGAGAACTTCACTGAAAGTTGGAGGAAGGCATCCTAGAGAGCTTCCTTCATGATAAATCTTTACGAAAATAGGCACCATCTATATTGAGCTTAAAATATTCTGTACTGAAACTGTTGATTCACAGAGATTTGCCCCTTTTCATAGACTGAATTGCAGCCCTAACCTGTGTTTCAGTGATTGGTGCATCTATCACCTCTGCCTGGTGTGTAGAGAGCTGAGGAAGTTCAATATTAGAGAAGAATGCTTTTATTTAGTCTGTGTCTGTGAAGGATCAAACCTTTAATGTAGGATTAATCTCACATGCCTTGATAACTACTTCTCCCTGTCCATCCTGGGATTAAACAGCTAGCTTCCTGTTGTTTTAGCTGTCAGACCAACAGCGTACTAGCTTTGACCTCATTCTCAAAGAAATTAACCCTAATGACAGCATGTTCTGACTTTTTATTATAAATCTCATTTAAATCTAATTTCAATTACAAACATCCCCTAATTTTGAGTGGCTATAGTTAAAACTCTGCTCTTTTTGTCCTTTCTTCAGTTAGGATCACAGCATTATCACTCTTGCATTATTATTACTGGCTGGCGTGTGCAAAAATTTTACCTCTTATGAATGCTTTCAAAGCTTCCCAGACAGTGTTAAGTTTATCTGGAGAAAGGAATTCAGGTTTTCATCCAAGATATCTTTGAAGGCTAGATCTTGGAATAAAGTATTGCATCTCCATCTACTCTTAACAGTCTCCTCCTCAGTTCACATCCAACATCTTTCTTCTTCTTCCTCCATCGAGCTCTGTCTTCACCTGGAGTTGCCTGACAGCGCTGTTCAGGTCCTCTTCCTGGACCTCAGCAGTCCTTTTAACACCATTAGGCTGGTGTTCCTGAGGGACAAGCTGGAGCTTTCGGGAGTGGACCAACACCTTACATGCTGGATTGTGGACTACCTCACCAACCGCCCACAGTATGTGAGGACCTGGGACTATGTGTCAGAGACTGTCCTCTGCAGTGTAGGGGCCCCCCAGGGAACGATGCTGGCGCCATTCCTCTTCACCCTCTACACTGCTGACTTTTCCCACCTGTCACCCACCTGCCACCTGGACTTGGAAAGACCAAGGAGCTGGTTGTGGACTTCCATTGGCGCCCCCCATCACCAGTGAACATCCAAGGAAGGGACATAGAGATGGTGATATAAGTACCTGGGTGTTCATCTGAACCATAAACTGGACTGGACTGATAACACCACTGCACTTTACAAAAAAAGGACAGAGCAGACTCTATCTGCTCAGGAGGCCGAGGTCTTTTGGGGTGCAGGGGGCACTCCTGAAGACCTTCTATGACTCTGTTGTGGCCTCTGCCATTTTTTTACGGGGTGGTCTGCTGGGGGAGCAGCATCACAGCAGCTGACAGGAAGAGGCTGGACAAACTGATAAAGAAGGCCAGCTCTGTCCTGGGATGCCCTCTGGAGCTTGTGGAGGAGGTGGGGGAGAGAAGGATGACAGCCAAGCTGTCCTCCATGATGGACAACGACTCCCACCCCCTCCAACACACACTCACTGCAATAAGGAGCTCCATTAGTGACAGGATGCTACACCCAAAATGTGTGAAGGAGAGGTATCGCAGGTCTTTCCTTCCTGCAGCTATCAGACTCTACAACAGAAACTGCTCAAAATAATCCCTGTGCAATAAAAAACATTTACATGTATAAGCTGCACACATATCTCTCTCTCTCTCTCTCTCTCTCTCTCTCTATATATATATATATATACAGTGAGCTCTCCACATTTTACTATTTTGAACAGGAATGAGGAATTTCAAACTGAATTCACCCAAATTTGAGCCGGCTCACTGGGCTTCTCTGAGAAGTCAGAAATTAATCAAGTATAACATTCAACCACTAAAACTCTTTTTTTTTTGTTCAGGAATGCAAGTAAATAACTATAATTTGACATATTAATCAAGAAATATTAATGTTCTTTAATATTTTTTCAGTTTTTTTTGTAAATCCGTAAATTAGAAAATTCATGGATAACAACAATAATTATGTTGTAGCATTAAAAATATCATTTGGGTTAAAGAGCTTCTACATATTGGTGTATTAACCATTGCAGAAACATAAAAATGATTTTGGTAATTACCAATGCTGTTAATTTAGGGCAGCTGTGGCATAAACCTTACTTTGGTTAGGGTTAGGGTGGTCTAATAAGTTTGTTAAGCACCGTATGTGTGTATATTGGTGTACATATAAATGTCTCCACCATAACCACTCTGTAATATATTCAAACTGTACATAAAAGCTGTAAATACTATTTATAGTTTTTTAATTTGTAAGTTACATTTCTATGTTTCCTATTTTGTATTTAGTGATTGTTCTAACTGAATACTCTTTGAATCTCTTGCGTGCTTTGTTTACCCTACTCTTGGTGCTGTAAATTTGGACTTTCCCTTTTTGGGACTAGTAAAGGAATATCCTATCTTTTCTTATCACTGTTGCATGGTTGTAAGTGCAGTGATCCAATTTTCAAGCAATACAAGAATGAATCACAATTTTAGAGACTGAGAAATAATCAATTCTCAAAGCAGATTTATTTTTGTGGGAGAAAAAGGTTTCTTTTCCCCGGAGTTGTTGTTGTTTTTGAATAATCAATAAAATCAGAGAGGACCAAGGCCTTAAAAAGACTTCAGACTTTAACTAAAACTCGTGTGTACTGTCTAAAATGTTGGCACCTCTATGCCCCTAAATTCTGGCAATTAAAAACCAGAGCTGGAAAAAGTACCTCACTATTAAACTCTTGTAGAAGTAGAGTTACTTTGGTTAAAATGTCCTTAAGTAGAAGTAAAAGTACTGTTCTAGAGATCCACTCAAGTAAAGGGAAAAAGCCATTTTAAGTTCATTCAGAGTATTGAGTACTGAGTGGCATGCTCCAAACAGATCCTGGCTCATGACTGGAAGGCCAGGTATGGATTTAAAGTTTTCACATCTAAGACCAGACACAGAATGTATTTTGTTACATTGTATGTCCAGTATTTGTTTCGGCTGGTTTTGGTTTCATACTATTATTAAATCTAACAGACTAACAGACGTTACATGACAGTTCTAAGTGATATCACCACTGTGCCTCTATAGTTCACATTGGTTGGTTAGTTGGCCAGTGGGTGTCTGACGTCACCACATGGAATCGTGCGCGTAGTTTGTATGTAGGAAAAAAATGAATGAAATAGTAATTTTTGTAACCATGGTTGATTTTCTTCAAAGTTTTTGTCCTCACAAGCACACGTCTGACTCAAAACACTGGTTGTTGCTGAGTGTCCAAAAGCATGATTACCAACAAACTACTAACTAAGACTATGAAAATAAGATTAGAGCTCAAATCAAACTATGCCACGGACAAATTAAGAAGATGCTGCTGTCAGTGGTGCTGCTGTGTCATCTTCTTTTTGGAATTTTATGGCAGTTTGCATCTGAAGTGTTGCATTACAGCCAACTACTGGATTATATGTGTCTTACAATTTTTTACTATTTACATTGTCCACCCAGTGAGTCCCCTTTCCATTATACTTCTCCCTACGTCGTAGTGTGTGCAGTTCTTTCCCTCAACGTTAGGTCCATTTCCTCCCCTGTCATGTCAACAACGTTAAGAAAAATTATGGCTGCTTCAAGCACCTTTTTGATCCTCTTCTACTTCCCTTAAATGTCAGATGCGCAGTTAATCACCATTGATATGAAAGCCAAAAAACATCTTTTGTCAATACAAACATTTTGTTCAGCTCCAGATTTTTCGAACACATCTGAATTTTGCTCCACCACTTTTATTTTTCTTCCCTCTACCCTCTTTACGGTGTCAGCGTGACAGTCCACTCTCTGCTCAGATTTTACTCACTTTCTCTTCGTTCTTCTGGCTCTTCACATTCCTTGTAACATCCATTTTTACCACATTTTCTGCATATTGTGCTGCTGTGTGACCTGCAGGCCTCCATACTTTAAAGACTGGAAGACCAAGCAGCGTCGCGTCTCGCTGCCACAAGCCCCGACCCTATCAGCCAATCACAGAGGACCACTAGGGAACATGACACAAAAGATCCACACACACGACAGACAGCAACACTCCGTCACAAGTAGCTACATGAGACAAAAAGAATGCACTCAAACTAAACAAGAGACAAAGATCCACACAACAACAGAGAACTCACTATAACACAAAAGAAGAATACAAAATACAAAGCATCAGAGCAATACAATATACAATACAATATGGCCACAGCCGTTACATGGCAGTAAATTGTAGCAGATAGGAAGTAAAAATCAATTTAAAAATGAGATTGAAGGAAAGGTGACAAAGCAATGGGAGAAGGAAAGAACTGGAAGGTGGTTTTATAGAATCCAAAGAAAGGTTGGAGAAATGAGAAAAGCAAGAGCAAACAGTAGGTTTAAAACTATTATATCAAGATTAATATTTGGACATTGTGGATAGAATAATATACTATTTAAAATGCAAAGCATGAAGATAGTAGATGTGATCATTGTGGACAAGATGAAAAAGTGGAACACGTCATTCTTCACTGTCAGATTTGAGACAAAAAGATGACGTAATTCTTGATCTCAGGAGCAAAAAATGTACATTTGGACCAAACAGATATTCTACAAAAGGATTCAGAAAATAAGGGTGTTATTTCAGTATCTTAGAAAAACAAAGTTGAGCGTGTGAAAAAATTCGTATTCTTAATATTTACATTAAATAAAAGTGCTAGTATTAGATTCAGCTTTTTACAATAATATATACAGTTGAAACCAGAAGTTTACATACACTATATAAAAAGGCACATAAACTTTTTTTTCTCACCGTCTAACATTAAATCAGATTAAACTTTTCCTGTTTTTGGTCAATTAGGATTACTAAAATTATTTCTATTTGCTAAATGCCAGAACAATGAGAAAATGATTTTTTTAGACAATTTTTTATTATTTTCTTGAGAGTCAGAAGTTTACATACACTAAGATTACTATGCCTTTAAACAATTTGGGAAAGCCCAGATGATGGTGTCATGTCTTTGGAAGCCTCTGATAGGTTTATTGACAACATTTGAGTTAATTAGAGGCACACCTGTGGATGTATTTTAAGGCACACCTGAAACACACTGCTTCTTTGTGTAACATCATGGGAAAATCAAAAGAAATCAGCCAAGAAATCAGGAAGAGAATTGCGGACTTGCACAAGTCTGGTTCATCCTTGGGTGCAATTTCCAGATGCCTGAAGGTGCCACGTTCATCTGTTCAAACAATTATACGCAAGTATAAACACCATGGGAATGTCCAGCCATCATACCGCTCAGGAAGGAGACGGGTTCTGCGTCCCAGAGATGAACATGCTTTGGTCCGAAAAGTGCATCTCAACCCAAGAACAAAAGCAAAAGACCTTGTGAAGATGTTGGCTGAAGCTGGTAAGAGTGCGTCATTATCAACAGTCAAACGAGTCCTGCACTGACATGGGCTGAAAGGCCACTCTCCCAGGAAGAAGCCATTACTCCAAAAGAAACATAAAAAAGCCAGATTACAGTTTGCAAATGCACACAGGGACAAAGACCTTAATTTTTGGAGACATGTTCTGTGGTCTGACGAATCTAAAATTGAACTTTTTGGCCATAATGACCATCGTTACATTTGGAGAAAAAACGGGGAACGCTTGCAAGCCTGAGAACACCATCCCAACTGTGAAACATGGGGGTGGCAGCATCATGTTGTGGGGTTGTTTTGCTGCAGGAGGGACTGGTGCACTTCACAAAATAGATGGCATCATGAGGAAAGAACATTATCTGGAAATACTGAAGCAACATCTCAAGACATCAGCCAAGAAGTTAAAGCTTGGGCGCAAATGGGTTTTCCAAATGGGCAATGACCCTAAGCATACTGCCAAACTGGTTACAAAGTGGCCTAAGGATAACAAAGTCAATGTTTTGGAGTGACCATCACAAAGCCCTGATCTCAATCCCATTGAGAATTTATGGGCAGAGCTGAAAAGGCATGTGCGAGCAAGGCGGCCTACAAACTTGGCTCAGTTACACCAGTTCTGCCAGGAGGAATGGGCCAAAATTCCTGCAAACTATTGTGAGAAGCTTGTGGAAGCATATCCAAAACGTTTGACCCAAGTCATACAGTTTAAAGGCAATGCTACCAAATACTAATGAAATGTATGTCAACTTCTGACTCTCAAGAAAATAATAACAAAAATGTCTAAAAAATGATCTCTCTCATTATTCTGGCATTTAGCAAATAGAAATAATTTTGGTAATCCTAATTGACCAAAAACAGGAAAAGTTTAATCTGATTTAATGGTAGACGGTGAGGAAAAAAAAGTTTATGTGCCTTTTTATATAGTGTATGTAAACTTCTGGTTTCAACTGTACATCGCAGTACCCAGACCTCTGTATCAGGAGATGAAAGGCTACCTTCATGACCTAATAGCACAGGGTTGGGTCAGAAAGTCAAATTCCTCATACTCTTCACCTGTTGTGTGCGTTAGGAAAAAAGACGGCACCCTCAGACTGTGCATTGATTACAGAGACTTAAACAGCAAGACACATCCTGACCGTCAGCCTATCCCTCGTGTCCAGGACATCATGGACAGTTTAGGTGGTAATTCCTGGTTCTCCCTCCTTGACCAGGGAAAAGCTTACCATCAGGGATTCATGTCTGAAGAAAGCCGACCAATGACAGCATTTGTTACTCCATGGGGACTTTATGAGTGGATACGCATTCCCTTTGGCCTCATGAATGCCCCAGCGGCCTTTCAACGCTGTATGGAGGAATGTTTGGAAGATCTCAGAGATAACATCTGCATCCCCTATCTTGACGACACACTGGTTTTCAGCAAAACCTTCGAAAGCCATGTGAATGATGTAAGACAAGTGCTAAGACGCCTCAGAGAATACGGCATCAAACTCAAACCAAGTAAGTGTGATCTCTTCAAACCCGAAGTCCGCTACCTGGGCAGAATAGTGTCAGCAGAGGGCAGCAGAGTCGACCCAGCCGATTTCGAAGCTGTCAGAGCACTAAAAGATATCAAGCCACAGAATGTGGGCCAGCTCAGAAAAATGCTTGGTCTGCTCTCCTACTACAGACAATACATCAGAGACCTTTCCAGAAAAGCCAGCTGTCTGTACGACCTCCTGAAAGCAGATCCAGATGAGACTCCTGACAACACAAGAAAGTCAAAAACAAAAAAGGTGAGCCATGTTGTCCCCTCAAACAAACAAATCACATGGACTGATCAGCATCAACATGCACTTGAACAACTGATTGACTGTTTGCTCCACCCACCAGTGTTAGGTTTTCCAGATTTCAATCAGCCATTCATTGTACACACTGATGCTTCACACCAAGGTTTAGGAGCAGTGCTGTATCAGAAACAAGACGGGAAGCTTAGAGTTATAGCTTATGGCTCTCGCTCATTAACAGCAGCTGAGAAAAACTATCACTTTCATGCAGGAAAGTTAGAGTTTCTAGCTTTAAAATAGGCGATAACTGACAAGTTTCATGATTACCTGTACTACGCTCCAACCTTTACTGTGTATAGCGACAACAACCCGCTAACCTACATACTATCTACTGCAAAGCTGAATGCAACAACATCTAGATGGGTTGCTGAGTTAGCTGATTTTCGTTTTATGATAAAGTACAGGCCAGGAAGACAAAACAATGATGCTGATGCATTATCAAGAAGGCCTCTGGATGTAGAGACACTGATGACAGAATGCTCAGAAGAGCTGCCACCTGACGCTATCGCAGCCACAATCCAGGCAGTTGAGGTCCAAGGTGAGCCCCATATGACTCTGTCCCTTTCAGCTGCATCTCTGCCAATCTCAGTTGCAGATGAGGCAGTCACTGCATCAGTCAGCCCTATACCAAGAGATCAGCTGAGAAATGCACAAATGTCTGACTGTGCTAAACTGTAAGCTGTCAGGTTCAAAGCCCCATGTCCAAGAGCTAAAGACATTCAGCCCCAAGACAAAATGCCTGTTCAGAGAGTGGGACAAACTAATGATAGACAGTGAAGGTGTGCTCCACAGAACAACTTCAACCAGAAAACAACTTGTTCTACCAGAACAGTACAAAAAGCAGGCACTGGAAGAGCTGCATAATAATATGGGACATCAAGGTGTCGATCGCACCATGTCTTTAGTGCGTGATCGCTTCTTCTGGCCATACATGCAATCAGATATTGAGCACTATGTGACCAAAACCTGTACTTGTGTTAAACAGAAAAGACCACATCATGAAGCAAGAGCTCCCCTGACAAGTATTGTGACAACACAACCCTTTGAACTGGTTTGTATCAACTTCCTCCATCTCGACCGATGTAAAGGCGGATATGAGTATATCCTTGTCATTGTGGACCATTTCACACGTTATGCTCAGGCATACGCCACAACATCAAAGTCAGGAAAAACTGCAGCAAACCTGATCTTTAATGACTTTGCCTTAAAGTATGGATTCCCCTCTCGCATCCACCATGACCAAGGAGGAGAATTCGAAAATCAGCTCTTCACCCAGCTAAAGAAACTCAGCGGCATGGCCGGATCCAGAACAACACCCTATCACCCTATGGGGAACGGCAAAGCAGAACGCATGAACCAATCTTTGTTGCAGATGCTTAAAACACTGACTGAGACCCAGAAATCCAACTGGAAAGAATCCCTGAACAAGCTGGTATATGCCTACAACTGTACACGTTGTGACGCTACTGGTTATTCACCATTCTACCTTCTCTTTGGAAGATCACCAAGGCTTCCAGTCGATGTGCTCTTCGGTCTAAACACAGCCTCAGGTTCTTCTGACCAGCGAGAGTACGTGGAGAAATGGAAACAAGGTATGGAAAGAGCATATGCCATTGCAAATGAGAATGCACAAAAAGCTGCTGAGAGAAATAAAAGACATTATGACACTAAAGTCAGGAGTTCAGTTCTACAGCCTGGAGAGCGAGTTCTTGTAAAAAACCTGACACCAAGAGGAGGACCAGGTAAACTCCGTGACTATTGGGAGGATACAGTACACACAGTAGTGAGACAAATGGGGAATGACCTGCCCATTTATGAAGTGAGACCTGAAAAAGGTAAGGGACGCTCCAGAGTCCTGCACAGAAATCTGCTTATGTCCTGTGACTACTTACCTTTTGAGACACAACCTGAGAAAACTAAAAATGACACAAGTAAACAGAGAAAGAGACATCAGCCTGCACCCCAACCTCCAGAATCTGATGAAGACAGCGAGGATGAGTATGACCTGCACTATGAGCCAGCTCCAATCTCTGCACCACCTTCAGCTCCTAAGGAAGGAGTCAGGTCAGTGATGGAGCCTGAGAACATACCACGCCCAGTGAGAATCCCCGTTGCTATGCCGACACAGCCACCAGAATGTGAGGAGTTCATCGCACCTGTTCAGAATCAACCTGATGTGGAGATGGACTTACCTACTGGAGATCAACCTGACAATCGCCAACCAGACACCTCTCCTCTTTCAACTGCTGATGCTGAACCTGTGGAGGAACCCTACCAGCGCCCACAAAGAGAGAGACACCCACCAAAGCACTTCACCTATGATCAGCTGGGTACCCCCTCCTGCTACAGTATCCAGCCACCACCACAGCTGTTACCTGTTTATCCAACATCTGGACTTGTGCCATGGCTGCCCCCCTTACAGCCATACTTCTTTCAGTCACCCTACATGTATGGACTACAGCAAGTGTGAGGTAACAGACATGACACGACTGACTAGAACCAAGGACTTCATGTAGAAGTTTCCATAGGCCATTGATGGACTGTCTTAACAGCCTGTGGTCAGAGACAATTTGCTGACTAGTTGAGAGAAACCAAGAAATCCAGAAAATATTCTGAGATCCTTATGGACTGTTATGGACTGTTTAAACAGTAGTCAGTCAAAAGATATGGACTGTGTTTTCGAACTCTGACACCAAAAGACTTTGCTAAAGCACCAGCTTTTTGAAGGATCTATAGTGTCAAGTGTACAAGAGACATTAAAAAAGGGAGTAATATATTTGAGTTAATGTCGGGACGACATTTATTTTGTAGGAGAGAGTGTGACAAGTTGAAAAGTTATGTATAAATAAGTAAGGATAAAAACAAGTTAATGGTTTGCAAGATTATTTAAAAAGTTGATTTAGTCCAAGTGCATGATATATGCACAAGAACAGTTCAGTTAAAGTGACTAAAAATATTAAAAACATTTAAAATACTTTTAAAATTAGTTTGATGTAACAAGGAATAGTTTAAGTACTAAAAGAGGGTTTAAAATACATTATTTACCTTATTCTTTAATGTTAAAAGTGAGATTTGGTTATGTTTATCTTTGCTTTACTTAGTAGGCTGAGCTAAGATCATCTGTGATCGATTGCTTTTGCCTCACAGAAACGCTAGGGGGATACGCGGTCTTTTCCTCATTCTACTAAAAGCTCTTGATGAGGAAACAGCACAGAATCACTGTTGTGATTATTTCTCCCCTTTTTCAGGTATGTTTAGGGTCAAAAGTACAGCTAACATGTCCGAAATTACTTTCTAACATGTTTAGAGTTTTGTGACGATGTTGTAGTAATGTTTTGAGTAAGTTTAAGATGTGTTTTGTGAAGAGTAACTTTGCTAGTAAGCGAGCCCTTGCTCAGAGCTGCAGGATGACCCGTAGCTGCGCTGTGTGTAGCGTAGTCTATATTATTCTTCTGTTTCTCGTGTGAACTGATCCAGAAACGTGTCGAGAAGATGTTTATTGTTTTCTATGTGTTTTTATTTATGTATTTAGCATTAGTTTAAGAAGGAATATTTGTTTTTGAGCACTTTAGATCTATTTTTGGTTTAAAGAAAGGAAATTAAGGAAAGAATTTATTACAGTTAATACTGTTTATCTTTTCTGCTTTAAAGGAACTATAAGTATTACCTACCTCTACCTCTTCCTATGTTGAAACAAGCATTGTACATGCATATTTTGTAAAGTGTTTATTATTTGTCAATGTGTTAAAGATTCTACTAAAAGCTCTTGATGAGGAAACAGCACAGAATCACTGTTGTGATTATTTCTCCTCTTTTCAGGGGTGTGACATTTTAGGACCCCTTCTATTTAGTCTCTACATCAATGATCTGCCACAGGTGTGTCAAGGCATGTCAAGGTGTTTGTGTGTATGTGAGTGTATGTCTGTGTGGGTGATCTAACTCTGCAGCTTGAGCCAATGTTTTATTGTCATTTCTCTGTGATGTTTTATAACTGATGTTTTAATTGTTACCTGCCAAGGGACTGCAGATGTAAATTAGCTTTACGCTAACTCTGGTACAATGCATCAAATGGAAACGTTTATGTTTTTTATTGTACATGGTCCCTTTACAAAAAAACAAACAAATAAATAAATAAATAGAGAGAGAGGGAGAGATATAGGTATAAAGACAAATATATAGCTCTATTTTTATGCTATTTTATGCACTTTAACACTTAAAAAAAACACATAAAAGAAGCCTGTGAAAAATTTCAAATTATAATTTCATTATTTTTTAAAACCTATTTAGTCTTCTTTTAAAATTAGCGTTTGGAGCTGAATTTCTGTGTCTATAATTCCATTTAAATATTTTGTCTTTATTATAGTTATTACTACTACCAAATCTACTACCACTGATACTACAACTGCTGATACTCTTATTGGTTACTTATAAAAAAATATTAATTAAATTTCAGTTAGTATTTGTTATTTCGTGCAGCTTAATGTGTTTTGTCTCTTGCTCTGCCTGCTCTCATCTTAATAGCTTTATAGTCTCTTGTTTAATGCATGTTTAGTAAAATATCTTACATTCTCTTTAATTGCACACCATCTAAGGATGCAGTAATCAGGATACTCAATGTACTGATGTAATAATGCAATCCTAGGATATAAAGATATCAAATGTTTGGAGGAAATTTTTCAGATAACATCCTCTATTTTGATGTCATTTCATACACCCTGGACCCCTTATTTACATCAAAATACATTTGATTAATGCACAATTGATACACACCTGCTGTCAATAAACATACAGGCAAATGATCTGTGTTGGAGAAAAACGTATATGAGGTTACATCATGACTTTAACATCTAGTCCAACTCCGGAATGCTTCCTGGCTGTATTCACTCATTTTGAGATACTTTGATAGGGGCAGAGCTAGATGATGCCAACATTAGGGGCTTAGCCCGAGACCAGGGGGGTCTGGGAGCATTCTCTTGGTGAGATTTTTTCCAACTTTACAGACACTATTTTCTTTGTTTATAACCCATTTGTATTCATGGAATGCACGTTTTTTTCATTTGGGAGAACTTAATGTAAGGGAGAGTGGGGTGAGATGTGCCAGTTTTACTTAAAGTGATTTTAAAGTAAGGCCATGACAGTAATGCCTTCAACTTAAGTATGTACATATATTTCAGGATGTGGTGCATCCCTGGGAACAATAACTTTGGATCTGAAATAAACTGTTTAAGTAATATTGCTTTCAGAAAAAAAGTGGTCTCATGGCACAACTTGCCCCCGGTGCAGGGTAAGTTGTGCCTTTGGGGAGAATACGTCGGGGTAAATTGTGCCAGTCATTATTGAAGATTATTGAAGTAAAACAGAACATTTTAATCTCATAAACTGTAATGGTATATAAAAGCAAGACAAATTCAATACAAAATCACTCATTTAAGTTTTATTTAGATTTCATCACCCTATTAAACTAATGGAATAAGTCATATTTTCTAGTTTTTGGGGAAACACAAAAATCTTTAATACACAATATGCGATATTTGTGAATCATTTAATAAAGTGATATTGGCCAGTTCTGAACATCTCATTGTGGCTAAGGCCAGTTAAAAACTGAATAAACTGCTCTTTAATAACAGTGCAAACTCAAAGCTGAAATCAGTGTTTGCTAAATTAAACAAATGGCAGGTTAATCAAACACTGATGAGGCATGTCCATCTCCTCACCTCTCCAGCTGCTCTTGGCCTTCTTTACTGGGTTCTAGGTGTGCAGGTCTCAGTGTGTGGTTGTGTGGATTTGTTAGGGTGGGTGTGTTGGTGTGTGTGGGTCTGGGTGAGAAGGTGTGTGGGTTAGGGTCTAGGCCTGTTGGTCTGGGATTTGTGTTTCTGGGTGTGTGGGTCTGGAGTTCTGGGTATTTGGGTCTGGTTGTGTGGCTGTCAGGGTGGGGATGTGTCTTTGGGTCTGGGTTTATGGGTGTGCCAGTGGCACAACTTAACCCAGGCCCTTTGGCACAAATCACCCCAGCCCCACTATTTTGGAAAAACTTGCATGATCCAGCAGTTTAGAGCTAACATCATGCTAACTGTATAGACTCATTGTGTAGCCTACTGAAGCACTAAAACATGTGTGAAATGTTTTCAAACTTGTCTATAATTGTTCAGACACAACAATCAAAAAACCTTGATTAAGAAATTTTACTCTGAAAGGCAAAAAACAGTTTTTTGAGCTAAAATGTGCTTATCCCTCATGCCATGTGTCTGTCTTTAATGCAGAATGAGTAAAACGGATGGCTCTTCAAAAATATGTGGTCACGTGACCAATTTCTTCTATGGTTTTCTATAAACAAGGGTCGGCACTACTTCCCCTTTGGCACAAATCTCCCCTACCTATTAACAAACAATTTCTATGATTTTAAATGTTGGGTATACCTTATTTCATAATAAACACATAGGTGTGGAGTTTACACCTGTAACCCTATTAGTTTTTTTTATTTGTTTGTTTTTAATTTCCAAAGGCAAATAGCATAACAGAATTTCAAATGTGACTTATTATAGGTACTATCTGATCTATTCCTTTCTGACTCACTCTGTTTTCTGATCTTTCTTCCTCCTCTAATCTTCTTTCATCCTCTCTCTTTCTCTCTCTGCTCCACTCTTTTACTCCTGGATGGAAGTTTGCTCCACTGAAAGAAGAAAATATAAAAACAAAGAGTCTGTAGATTTTTGACCATAATACTATCATTAAAAAATCAAATTGTATATGTATCTTAATCACATCAACTGTTGGCTCCTCTGTTATCTTTCCTGTAACAGAGCTCTATTATCAGATCAACAGTTTCATCTTCTGCCTCTCTTTGTCTTTACCTGATTTTAAAACCACTGGTGGCTTCACGTCCTCTTCTCCTACCTCTTTCTTAATTTCTCTGATTACTTTTTCTTCATGTTTCTTCATGTTGAATTAAACCTAAGCCTTTGCTGTAATAATTCTCCTCTCTTTGCTCATCATTTACTCCCATTTCATTTTCCTGACTTTTGTTGTTTCACGGTCTTCTACTTAAAGGGGTTTTCGGTTCTTTATATCTGTCCTTTAATCTGCATCTGTATTTGTTTGTATCCTTTTCTTTACTTAACTCTGAAAATTAAAACTACCAAAAAGTAAACCACATTTTACCTGTATGGCATGTAGATTTACTTCAGACATGTGGGGGGGGGATCTGGCCGTCCTCCCCCCGAAATCTTTGAGCTTCAGAAGCTTTAATTCCCATATTGTGGTGTGTTTTGCTCTAGTTTTTACTAAAAATTAAGTGGCTAAATTAGCTGTGAGTTGAGGAAAAAATTCTCAAGTTATCTGTTTCCACATGAGTCAATAAGGTCAGACTAAATCATCCTAACACAAAAACAAACCATCTCCTAAAGTCTAAAAGCCACATCATATTTTTCTATGTAAGATCTCAGTTAAATTAGAAGTCAAATCCTGTCAGACTTTCATAATAGCCAATATTTTAAATAGTAAAAAAGTAGTGTTTTCTTTCTGATTTAAACCTCTCCAGTCTACAGTCAGCTCACACTTCAGCAGAAGATTAAGCAGAATGAGCAGAAGATTAAACTCCCCTCTTTAGATCTTTTATTCAACATGATTTATGGCTGACTAGTGTTTAAACACAACTTTAACCAAATGTTAAAGTATATGCACATAAATTTGTTTAAAATTACAATAGCTATCTTTTTCTGTTTTCCTTTTTTTTTTTTTTTTTTTTTTTTTGATAACAATTTCTGAAATAAATGTGTCTGTTTAACATCTCTGCTGTGCTCAGTGTGTGACAGACCCAGGATCAGCAGCATCACAGCTTTCAGGATCAGATCACTATTTTATCAAACATGGTCAGAACTCAGAGGAACATTTTAAGAAAGGAGTGTTGTCTGAAACTTGGAGGATGCATATTTATTTTCTCAGTTCTAGCTCCATAATCTAACTGGTTCATGTGACGGACATGTCTGTGGTTGTAGCTTTAATCAGAGTGGTGATTCTGACTGAAACGGCACACATAAGCAGACACACGTGAACGAGCAGTGAGCTCAGGCTGAATAAACGCGCTGTATGTTGGCTGTCTAAAACCCCCCAGCTTCCACCCCAGCTGGCAGCCTTCAATGCAAGAGAAAAACTTTTGTTCACCGGCCTTTTTTACGCGAGTTATCTCTGATGTCCGAGTGCAGGTGAATGCAACACCCAATGACTCAGCCCCTCCCCCCACGGTGATGACTCTGCGGGAGGATTTGGCACAGCTGACCGCACGGAGAAACCAAGGTAAATAAACTATCTATGAAGAGATGGCAATCATCTAAAAAGTGCATGAATGGAGTTGTGGTGCTGATACAAATCTGGTTGAAAAACTATGGCCGCGTATTTGTGTCAAAAGGACGAGCGAGATTAAACATGCCCACGAGCAGGTTATACTATTTCACACACGCAGGTTTAAGCACCACGGGAGGTTTACGGTCACCCGGGCACCCGGCTGAAGCTCTCACCGGGCAGGCCACCCCCTCTCGCTCGCAGGTGCCCGTGTACCTCCCGCGGTGGTTAAAATTACGCGCGAGGACTTAAGACCTGCGTGTATGAAATAGTATAACCTGCTCGTGAGCATGTTTAATCTCGCTCGCCCTTTTTGACATAAATATGACGCCATAAAAAAAAAAAATCAACACTAACCTGAGTTTGGATATAACGATAGCTAGGTCCGACGTCAGGTCTGTTTAATGTAGGAATACCTATTGAAGTTTTTCATGCACGCTCAAATGTTCGATGTCACTGAGTAGAGTCCCGTTTCAGAGAGCAGGATTGAATAAAAAATATAAAAAATAAAAAAATAGGCTGAAGCAGACTTTTTTATTTTATTGGGTATTTAGCAAATCTCTCTCATGACGATTTTTTATTCTGATTGTTCAATGTTTGCATGCTTTAAAGATCTTGTAGTAAGCCAAAATGAACAAGTAGGTTTTTACTGGTATGAGTATGGTTCTGATAGAACATGTTCATACCGTCTGTAAATTATTTGACACATTATTTGAAAGCAAAAGCCTTAATACAGCCTATAGGCTGGATATATAAAGGCTTAAAAATAAAACATCTAATTAAGGGCTTACATTAAAACTTTATTCTCATAATGTAACTGTTGCTACAACCTTGCAAATTACCCAGTTTAATCTAAAACATTTCAGATTTCATTCCCATATTATTATCACTTTAATCTTTCAGTATTACAACTTAAATGTCAAAGTGTTTATTTTGTTATTTGGCCCCAATACTCCATCAATCTCTGCTTTGCTGCTGAAGCAGTCTAACTTTTTATCAAAAATATCTTTATACTTAAATTTTGTTGAATCACTTTCTTGAAATGGGTCCCTGAATGTACAGCCTTTTAAAGGCTTAACAAACCCTCTTATTGACTGAAAACTTTGAATCTTACATATATCTGTTTGGGTTCCAGCTCACGCTGCAGGCAGTGGAATCAGACAGTTACTTGGAAAACAACAGCTATTTACACACCCAGCATCTAATGTTAAGATTCTCACCATTATATATATATATATATATATATATATATATATATATATATATATATGACTGTTAAAATTAAATGAAAATCACAGTGAAGTCCTTTAGAATTTTATATAAGGAATAGGAAAGATGACAATGTAAATTTTCTCTCACTACAGACTGAGTTGGTAGAAATAGAGACTGATCAAAGAGGGACAAAAAGTTCTAATAAAAGTGTTTGCTTTGGAGGGATTTAGTAGAAAATCTGTGGGGGACTGTGTTCTGTGTGCAATATGTTTTAGGTCTGTTATAGCATCTGAAGTTGAAATTCCAAAATTGAGAAAGGAATGCTCACCAGACCAAAATGTTCTATTGTGTGCTGAAATACAACCTGAGTTACACATGTCTTATCAGTGACAGCTTCACATGGTGTTATTAGTTGTTTATACATCTTTTAATCAGTAAAGCTCTAAGTTTCAATCTTTTTTCCTCTAGACATCCAAATC
The DNA here is from genome assembly GCF_018320785.1 of Cheilinus undulatus. Taxonomy (NCBI): domain Eukaryota; kingdom Metazoa; phylum Chordata; class Actinopteri; order Labriformes; family Labridae; genus Cheilinus; species Cheilinus undulatus. The sequence goes on from NC_054876.1 coordinate 5,108,908, forward strand.
CAGCTGTGAAGGGCCAGCTCAGCTGAAACAGGACCGTTTCCCAAAGAAGCTTCATGGAGGAGGCTAAAGAAGGTTCCACAGTCCAAAGATGGGACTAATTGTTTCCCTTCCTGTCATTTTCTCTGACCTGAAGACTGTTTTTATTTCAGCTGGTTAGTGCTGTGATTAAAAGAAGATTAAACTCAAAGACAGTGGTCTCTGTGCTCATGTCAGATCTGATTACTTTTATATGCATCCACATTTTCAGTTATCAGCTAGTTTTCTGTTGATGTATTGAAGCTTTGAAAGTAGTTAATTTGCTGGATGTATGATAATGAAGTCTGTACATAAAATGATTGTTGCACTCAAGTTGGACTAATAATTGACAGCTGATAGAAATATCCCAAATCAACACTGACAAACATCAGTAAATTTTTTTGTAATTAATACACTTACTGTATCAGCCTTTGCATTGACCACTGCTGGTGTTAGAGTATAAAAAGTAGTGTTTTGTTGTAAGGCAGCATAATTTAGTTATGTTCTGTTATTTTCTTTCACCGTGTATATTTTTATTTATAATTTTATCCATGTGCCTCAGTAAGGGAGTCAAACTTTACTGAGTTAACATACCTTAATTTGGAGGCTTTTCATGTAAATATCAATTGATAATGTGATTGAATCAACAAATACACTTTGCCATGAGTTGCGACCCCTTAAAAATCTCCTGCCACCCTCGTGCCATCCGAGGAATATTTTTGTAGATTCGCCCCTGTACACTTTACCTGTATTCTGACCATCTGCTGTCCTCTGTGCTGAACGCTTCTTCCTCCAACTTTGTTTTCGCTACCGGCATTTACCAAAGATTGAATATTGTCGAAAAGAGCACTCACTTCATCACAAATTTATGCACAACGAATAACTTAACGGAGGAGCGAGTCGCTCTGTGCCCAAAAAGGTCCGGGGCTTTAATGAAAACATCCGGGGCTTAAGCCCATGTAGCCAACCCCAAACTCCGCCGATGAAATAGTGTGTATACACTGTTCCTTCCCCCTGTCTCTCTTCATCCTCTGCAGATGTCCGTCTGCCTGTCCAATAGATGAAAGTAATCACATAACTGCGCATATTAGCGCCGATGATTGAAGGAAGAAATGTTGCCTCAGTAGTAACAATATCAACCTTCTCATAATTTCTCTGCTGTAGTGTCTGAACTCTGATGACTTCCCTCAGCCTCGGTGAGCACGGAGAGATTGGGCGTGCACGCCAGAGAAGGGGCGCGGGAGCGGAGAGAGAAAAACGAAGATGAAGAGAGAGGGGGGCGTGAAATAAAGCAGGGAGGTTTATGGACTGGGAAACTGCCGGTCTGGTTGTTGGTTGATACAACATCTGTTTTACTTCGCGCCCTCTCTCTTCCTCTTTCTTCTGTTCTCTCTCCGCGCTGTTCCTGTTCTGTTGTTGACCGCAAATAAACCTTAAGAAATAAAGGGGAGACGTTTCCGAGAGTGAATCTCTAATGTCCGACTACCAGTGAACGCAACAGCAGATCAGTTGGGCCCTGCCCTGAGAACGCCCACAAATGGGCGTTCCCACTGCACAGAAACGCACAGATGGCTGCAGTTGGATGATATTGGCTCCCCTCCCCCACCCAGAAGGTAGTTTCTTTTTCATGGCTAGTACAAACTTCACGGACACGAAACTAATCCAGACCAATAACGACAACACATCCTTTGTTTGTGGACCTTTGTAGCTTGGTGTGACGGAGCTCTGGGGACAGAGGAGTGCAGGTATGGATTTAAAGTCTGACTGTTGTTCTAAAGGGAGGTTAGCCCAAACTGATAAAGAAAGGAAACAGGATCAAGGCCTAAGCAAGCCAGCCTCACCCTATGTTGTGCTATAAAATCAATAATCAGCAGAATGTTCTGTACTATGTTGGAAAACACTCTCTATTTGATGAAAAGTGTGAATTATTGTTTGGTTAGTGGTCAAAGAAAGAGAGAGAGTTATCAGATATGAATATGTAGACATTGTCAGGTGTGCCACATCCTGTCACACTTAGAGTGTGTAGGCCTCATCACGGGGTGGGGCGGGGACTTTGAGCGTTTTTTTCCTTCTCTCTCGCTCTCTCTCTCGCTCTCTCTCTCTGTGAGCTAAGGTCCGGTAAAAGTGATCCAGGTAATGCACTTACAACGTTGACCAAACATAAATATAAATTTTACCTGACCGTCACACATTAGTAAATTAACCCTACAGATAAATATTTTTGGAGGTCTCTCCCATCCATGATTATTATTATTTTTTTTTAAATCTCTTTATTGACTTTTTAGAAAGATAAAAATAAAGTATACAAGATGTCGAATGACACATTGACAGCTGACATTGACACAATGACAATTCTTTTTTTTTTTTTTTATAACTTTCTTTATTGGAAGTAACTTCACAGGTAACATGACAGTGCAATGTGACAGAGAAGACTCCCAATCCTTCTTTTTCCCAGCTTTTATATCCCTCCCACAATCCCCCCCTACCCGAAATTCCCAGTGCAATACATAAATCAATCACACACAACAAAACCACAAAAACTGGGAAAATACGGGGGGGGGGGGGGGCACAATTCTTAAGGGGAAAAAAAAGGGAAGTTACACAAACAACAGCCCTATACATACTCAAAATCTCTTCATCAGCCCATGCCTCACATGATAACCCTTTACCGTCAAGGAATCTAAAAAAACCACATTCCATACATTTTAAAACTTGTGGAGTTTCTTCTTTGTAAAACAAGTGATGTTTTTAAGATCAAGAAAAAGGGTCATTCCTTTCAACCACTAGGACACACCACAGATTGTTTGTTGTTTCCATAACAGAGCAATACAGCAATGACTTTAGGTTGTTTGAAATTAAAAAATCATCTGGGTAGATATTAAGAAAGCATAGTTTTGGGTTAAGAGGGACCTCTTTACCTATAATTTACCTATATATATATGTATATATATATATATATATACAGTGCTTAACACATTTATTAGACCACCTGTCATATTTGTCTCAGAGACCATCCAGCATCATGAAGTGCTTTAATGCGGACATTTTCATTTTCAGTGAGCTCTCCACATTTTACCATTTTGAACAGGAATGAGGAATTTCAAACTGAATTCACCTTTTTATACCCAAGTTTGAGCTGGCTCACTGGGCTTCTCTGAGAAGTCAGAAATTAATCAAGCATAACATTCAACCACTCAAATTAATTTTTCTGTTCAGGAATGCAAGTAAATAACTATAATTTGACATATTAATCAAGAAATATTAATGTTCTTTACTGTTTTTTCAGGGTTTTTTTTTTTGTCAATCAGTAAATTAGAAAATTCATGGATAACAATAATAATTTTATTTTAGCATTAGAAATATCATTTGGGTTAAAGGGCTTCTACATATTGGTGTATTAACCATTGCAGAAACATAAAAAATGATTTTGGTAATTACCAATGCTGTTAATTTAGGGCAGCTGTGGCATAAACCTTACTTTGGTTAGGTCTAATACATTTGTTAAGCACTGTTTATATTAGGGGTGGGAATCACAGGGTACCTCATGATACGATACGCGATACATGGTCCATGGTACAGTGATACTGCAATAATCGATATATTGCAAGAAAATTGTATAACGATACATCACAAAATATGTCTAACCAGAGAACACAAAATAGTTATAAAATGGTCAAGTGCAGGATTTCTCAGTTTATTCACTATTTAATATCAATTTCACAGAATTTGACACAGACTGAGCTAAATACTGAATATGAAGTGCATAAAGTCTATACATATGTGTGAAGTATATATATATTTAACTTATGTAATTTTAAGTTAATATGGAATTTAACAATGTAGAATTAAGCTGTCTAAAAAATATATAGTCCTGCATCATCTTGCATTTTACCTATCTTTGTACAATCTGAAGATGAGGATTTTCCCCATTTGTTCCACTGAATTAAAATGCTATCGTGATTTTTTTTTTAAAGGTGAATAAATTATTATAGAGTGAATGTACTCCAATCTTTTATATTTCGTATTATAGCATTTATTTTTGGTAATCACATAATGTGTTTGTGGAGGGAGATTATGGGAGACGAGCTGATCGTCACGTCCAGCTTTAAGACTGATGGACTGTGTTTTGCGGAGGGCATGACGTGACAGGCCAGTGTTTCTTTCTTGTGTTACCGTAGCCGTCATTCTTAACCACACTACACGGGACAGGTCCTTACAAATAATACGACTGTTATTTTGGCTGCACGAGTAGAGACCGGTGGTAGCTTCAACGGGCTTGTTTGTTGACGTTAGCCGTTAGCTGTAGCGCTAACGCGATGATGCCTAACTCGTAGATTCGTCGTGTTGTCTCAGTATTTTACTCTGGCGTAGCATATCTTCCAAACGACTGTCTAACTCCTGTCTAAGTTTGTGCTGTCTTTAATGTTTTGGAAGCCAAAATAAGTCCACACATCCACTATGAATGCAGCAGAAGTCGCTCTACTTGGTAGGTACAAGCAACCGGCTTACGCAGACTGGAAGTCTCGCGTGATCTTGTTGTCTCAAGAGAGAAGAGGCAAGAGTCAACTGCCAGCTAGCGATGACTGCCGCCAACTAGCGGACAGGGGGTGAAATTACACCACAAACTACCACACCAACAAAGTGAATAATTAGTTAATTAATAAAATGTCGATACTGCATTTTAAAATATCGATACAGTATCACGCCAGGAAGTATCGCAATATTTGAGTGTATCGATTTTTTTTGCCACACCCCTATGTATAGTATATTGCAAAATCTCATCATCGGCAGCCCTGTGTCAATACCTCTGACTACACAACATACATTAACATACTCATTTGTACAGTAATAGCTTCATTGGTGCAATTGTGCGTATGAGGCATTTTACCACAGTAAATTATATTACAGTTAGTAAAATCTTTTAGTGCAGCTATGCATGTGAGGTGAAGCATTTTAACACTGTAATTTAAATTACAGTTAGTATAATCTTTTTGTGCAAATGTGCATTTGAGGTGAGGCATTTTTCCACAGTAATGTAAGTTACAAGTGGAAGATGAATATTTGAGTGAGATGTAATACAGGCACCACAGAAGTCAATAGCTATACTAAGGGCCAGAGCAGGCTTGAAATCACAGTCAGCTTTATTGACTAACTACGCTTAGATAAAAAATACATAGACACTCACAATTACAATTTAGATATGGACAAGTTTTTGTTGGTATTATTTCTTGTCATCACTATACAACATATCATGTCCACATAGACATGTTATCTCAATATAAGCATATCTTTTTATAAACATATCTGTATGTAACCATATTGTCTTTATATAAATGCATATCAACATATGTATGATTAAACATATTGTGTTTTTTTTTCAGTATCAGGATGGAGGACCAGAGCCCAGACTCTCCTGAACCCAGTTGTGTGTCCTTAAAGAGTGACTGGTCTAAAGATGCCATTATTAACTTCAAAAAATCTGCAGGTGGAAGGTAAGAAATTCTAAATAAAAAAAATGAATTGTTGACCATGTCACTGTTGTCCTTTATTTATCATCATCTCTCCATCATCATATAAATAAACCAGGATGGTTGGATTTCTTTGCTTAAAATGACTAGTGGTACAGTTGAGTTCATTACTTTATGAGGACAAATATCATCAGTGAGAAGTGCTGGAGCCACAATCATCAACTGTATAAAGCCTGTGTGATGTCAGCTGTTAGATCACTATAGTCGGGCTCAAACAGCTTTTGAAGCCAATCCGTGGTGACTGCCCTATTGAAATAGCTGTCTGACCTGAAATTTGGTTCAGTGCACTACAGTCAAAAGCCTGGACATTGAGCTCGACTTCCTGTCAGCTAAGCTAAGCTAAGAAGTGAATTCATTGTGATGCTCGCAGCCGGCTCATCCCAAGTCTGCTGCCTACCTCTGGTGACTGACTTTACTCTTCAGGTAAGGTTATGTTAAACCATTCCATCTCCCCTTAAGTTATTTGCATGTACAAAATATACTATTTAAGTCTGGGAAAATGTTAAGAATTTTTAAACACACAGTTGCACACGTGGACAAAATTGCTGGTACCCCTCTGTTAATGAAAGAAAAACCCACAGTGGTCACAGAAATGACTTGAATCTGACAAAAGTGATAATAAATGAAAATTCAATGAAAAGTAACCAGTGAGAATCAGACATTGCTTTTGAACTGTGGTTCAACAGAATTATTTTAAAAAACAAACTCACGAAACAGGTCTGGACAAAAATGACGGTACCCTTAATATTTTGTTGCACAACTTTTTGAGGCAATCACTGCAATCAAATGATTTCTGTAACTTTCAGTGAGACTTCTGCACCTCTCAGCAGGTATTTTGGCCCACTCCTCATGAGCAAACTGCTCCAGTTGTCTCAGGTTTGAAGGGTGCCTTCTCAAGTTTCAGCTCCTTCCACAGATGTTCAATAGGATTTAGATCAGGGCTCATAGAAGGCCACTTCAGAATAGTCCAATGTTTTGCTCTTAGCCATTCTTGGGTGTTTTTAGCTGTGTGTTTTGGATCATTATCCTGTTGCAAGACCCCAGAACATAACTGAGCCTCCTCCATGTTTCACAGTAGGGACAGTGTTCTTTTCTTGGTAGGCTTCATTTTTGCGTCTGTGAACATAGAGCTGATGTGCCTTGCCAAAAAGTTCCAGTTTTGTCTCGTCTGTCCATAGGACATTCTCCCAGAAGCTTTGTGGCTTGTCAACATGCAGTTTGGCAAATTCCAGTCTGGCTTTTTTATGATTTGTTTTCAACAGTGGTGTCCTCCTTGGTCGTCTCCTATGAATACCACTTTGGCCCCAACAACGACAGATGGTGCGATCTGACACTGATGTACCTTGACCTTGGAGTTCACCTTTAATGTCTTTGGAGGTTGTTCTGGGCTCTTTTGTTACCATTCGTATTATCCGTCTCTTCGATTTATCATCAATTTTCCTCCTGCGGCCACGTCCAGGGAGGTTGGCTACAGTCCCGTGGATCTTAAATTTCTGAATAATATGTGCAACTGTAGTCACAGGAACATCAAGCTGCTTGGAGATGGTCTTATAGCCTTTACCTTTAACATACTTGTCTATAATTTTCTTTCTAATCTCCTGAGACAACTCTCTCCTTCTCTTCCTCTGGTCCATGTTTAGTGTGGTACACACCATGTCACCAAACAGCACAGTTACTACTTGTCACCCTTTAAATAGGCCGACTGACTGATTACAAGTTTGTAGACAGAGTTCGAAAGCAATGTATGATTTTCATTGGTTAATTTTCATTGAATTTTTATTTATTATCACTTTTGTCAGATTCAAATTATTTCTGTGACCATTATGGGTTTTTCTTTCATTAACAGAGGGGTACCAACAATTTTGTCCACCTGTGTATGTAATTACTTGGTTTTGCCACAATTCCCAGACCGTCTTGGCTAGCATAATGATATATATATTCCATATTTTAAAAGTTTCTAAATAAATGTCTGGGAAAAAATTCAACTGTCAATTCAAATTATCATGGTGTGTAAATGTTATCATTAGATCTAATCATTAAGTTTCTTATATAGGTTTAAGTCCATTTAAATAGTAAAAGAAAACGGTTTAGAAGGTCTGGGATAGATTTCTGCTTTTGTGTTTTTCTTTAACCTTTATTTTATTTTTAATTTTTGTTTTAGAATTGTATTGAGGCAATGAAATATAAAGGCAGTTTTAGTTACAGTTTTGACATACAGTATAAAGAAATGCATGTGGGAGAGTCCATGTATGAAATTTGTTTACTCATGTCAAAATCATTGTGTGTGATCATGATGTAGAGCTGGGCGATATGGCCTAGAGTTAGAGGATAACATCACATGAAAGTAAGCCTATAAAAATTAGTTTTAAGAATTGATTTAGAAGAAGTGACTGTTTCTGCATGCCTTATCTCCTGGGGTAGGTCACTCCAAAGTCAAGAGAGCCCTGAAGGAGAAGGCTGTATCACCTTTGGTTTTAAGTCTTGACTTTGGAACGACCAGGAGCCCCCCACCTAAAGATCTTAGGGCGCATTCACACCAAAACTGTGTGGTCTTTTTTAAATTAACTCTGGCCCATTGTCCCACATGGTCTGGTTCAGTTGTAGTGGTGTGAAAGCTCATCCAGTGGTGCAGATCAAACAAGGGAAGTCTGATCGGCTTGAAAATAGGGGGTCTTGGTTCGCTTCTTAACAAACCCTGGTGCAGTTTATTTGAGATAAAAGTAAACAGAATCAACCTGTGAACCAAAGGCATGAAGTGGCATAAAGCATAATTACTGATTTTTGTGATTTTATACACTTTAATACATGTCAGTACCCTGCTTGGTGTCTGTGTAGCCATTTCACTGTGGAGCTCTTTCGCTTTCTCTTTTCTCTTTACCACAGTCATCATCCTCACTCAATAATTTCAATTTCACTAGGTTTTGTTTTCTTTTTTCTGACTGACCACCAGTAAATTCCTGACATCTAATTTCTATTTTTTTTATGTTATCATTATTATTATTATTATTACTATTATTATCCATTGGGTTGCCGGGGGCAGCAGCCTAAGCAGGGTCTTCCCTCTCCCCCTTTCCAGCTCTTCCCGGGGGATCAAAAGGCGTTCCCAGGCCAGCCGAGAGACATAACCCATGTTTCCATCAGTAGGTCAGGTTTGGTATGGTTTGGTACGCTAAAACCCAAAATAGTTTACACCTGTGCCCTGATTTGGTGGGTGGGCTGTAAAGGCATAAATGTGACATCCCATGCAGTGCGAGTCTGCTGGTCCAGCCACAGAGTTGTAGAAAGGATGAGTGACAGAAATCAGTAGGGAATAAGCAGTAAACAGCTTTATTTCAGCTGAAAGTGCTTTAAAAAAAAAAAAAAGGACGACAACAACAACTAAATATTAATTACGTTAACCACTGTCAGTACAGGTCCTTAGCTGATGGAATACGTGTACAGAAATGCTTTGAGTCGTAACAGTACATTAATGCGTGAATATATCTAGTCTAGAACAGTTCATACAACAAAATATAAAAGTTAAGAGCTGTACTGCGAGAATTAGCCACATTAAAAATAAAGTAAAAGTTCAGCTGGTGATAAAATCAAACTAGATAGAGTCAGAAATTCTGGGTGCGTTGATCTCATTTTAAAATAGGCTGCAAACACCTTCAACAACCACAAAGCGGTGGAAGTTACTTAAAGTAAGAGGCAGATGAATAACTAGTTACAGTACAGTGAATCAACTGTTCTAAGGCTTTGTGTTTACAAAACATCAGCATTGATTTAGTTTCACATCCATCACGGATAGACCAGGCTGATGTGAGCCTTCAGGCTCTGCTTTGTGTACTTAAAACCAGGTCCAAATAAATGTCAGGAAACTTTATTTGTGGCCAGATATCAATATCCACAGACGAGGAAATGGTTTGGATCTCCATCGAATCCAAATATCCACAATTTAAGCAGATATTAGTCTGTCTTCCATTTTCATCCGCTCCTCGCACAGCAAACTTCCGTGGTTTGCAGCCCAGAGCCAAGCAGCTGTGTTGCGCACTGACATGACATCAGTGCAACCCCCTATTGTGTTTGTAGCTTCACCTTTTTGGGACAGTTTGGTGAGATTGGTACCCCTACGGAAGGGTGCCAAAAAGTGGGACATACGGGTCAGTTTTTTGGGACCCTTTCCAACTTTTGCTATATGGAAAGGCAAAAAAATGCCTGCCGTTCCACACCAAACTGAGCCCGACTGCTTGGTGGAAACAACCTATGAGTCTCTCAAGCGTGTGCTGGGTCTTCCCTGGGGCCTCCTCCCAGTGGGACCTGGCTGGAACACCTCACCAGAGAGGTGTCCAGGAGGCATCCAGACCAGATGCCCAAGCCACCTCATCTGGCTCCTCTCAACGCATAGGAGCAATGGCTTTACTCCGAGTCCCTCCCGGATTGCCAAGCTTCTCTCCTTGTTATGTCATTGCAAATGAGAGCATGCTCTAAATGGCATCCTGGGATTAAATAAAGGTTGAATGAATGAATGAATGAATTACTCTTGAAAGCAGAGCCCAGCCAGCCTGTGGAGGAAACTCATTTTGGCCACTTGTATCCATGATCTCCTTCTTGGGCACCAAGAGTAGTGTAAACAAAGCACGCAAGAGATTCAAAGAGCATTCAATTAGAACAATTGCTAAATACAAAATAGGAAACATAGAAATGTAACTTACAAATTAAAAAAACTATAAATAGTATTTACAGCTTTTATGTACAGTTTGAATATATTACAGAGTGGTTATGGTGGAGACATTTATATGTACACCAATATACACACATACAGTGCTTAACAAATTTATTAGACCACCTAACCCTAACCAAAGTAAGGTTTATGCCACAGCTGCCCTAAATTAACAGCATTGGTAATTACCAAAATCATTTTTTATGTTTCTGCAATGGTTAATACACCAATATGTAGAAGCTCTTTAACCCAAATGATATTTTTAATGTTAAGATATCATTATTATTGTTATCCATGAATTTTCTAATTTACTGATTTACAAAAAAACTGAAAAAATAGTAAAGCACATTAATATTTCTTGATTAATATGTCAAATTATAGTTATTTACTTGCATTCCTGAACAGAAAAATGAGTTTTAGTGGTTGAATGTCATGCTTGATTCATTTCTGACTTCTCAGAGAAGTCCAGTGAGCCGGCTCAAATTTGGGTATAAAAAGGTGAATTCAGTTTGAAATCCCTCATTCCTGTTCAAAATGGTAAACCGTGGAGAGCTCACTGAAAATGAAAGAGTCCGCATTAAAGCACTTCATGATGCTGGATGGTCTCTGAGACAAATATGACAGGTAGTCTAATAAATTTGTTAAGCACTGTATATCTACATAAAAATATCTCTTTATAAAGATATCTTTATATATAAAAGTTTAAACATAAAATTAGTATAAACATATCTCTGTATAAATATATCTATATGTAAATGCATCATCTTCATATAGTCATATTATTTATATATAAACATATCTATATAAACATACTGTACTTGCTTACGTCCTGTATAACAAATTGTCTATATTTTCATATCTCTCTATATACATATAATTTACACTACTCACAATAAGTTAGGGATATTGTGAGAGACTCAGTGGATTTCATACATAAAGTGTTTGTTTCACTTCAGTGATCTTTGGGATAGGGAGGCAATTGTATTTGGGTGATAGACACACCTCATTTTGTGTTTTCCACGTAATGGTCTCAGTGTGTACAGTGCACCTTACATATCGGGGCCAATACCAAAAAATACAAAAAGACAACCCTTTTCAATGTGGCATCAATTTCAACATTCTGGGGGTATAAAAAGCTGGTATTGTCAGTAAGTCATTCCCAGTTCATCATTCAAGCAGCCATGAACACACGACGTCACTTAACGGACGAGCAGCGCCACCTGGCCATAGCGCGCCTTCAGGTCGGTAGCAGGCAGTCAGATGTTGCTCGTGAACTTGGTGTGTCTCAAAGTGTCATCAGCAGACTTGCAGCAAGACACAGAACTACTGGCAGTGTTCGTGACAGACCCAGGAGTGGAGCCTCAAGAGTGATGGACCGCAATGATGACCAGTACCTAAGGACCTATGCACTCAGACACTGTTATGCAACTACGACACAGCTGCAGGCCCGTTTACGAGAAGTGAGGGGTACTAGGGTTTCCAGACAAACCATTCGCAACTGACTCCACCGCTTTGGCTTGAATGCCAGACGACCGTTGCAGGTGACTCTACTGACACCAAGACACCGCCATGACCGTTTGCAGTGGGCACAAGACCATGTGACCTGGACAATGCAGCAGTGGTCTACCGTCCTGTTCACTGATGAGTGTCGGGTCACCTTGCGCAGAAATGATGGTCGTCAGCGTTGCTGGAGAAGGCAAGGTGAGCGATACGCCGAGGTCAACATGGTCCCCAGGGTTTGCTTTGGTGGAGGAGGTGCAACAGTCTGGGCAGGCATCACCAGTCAGCGCAAAACAGATTTGGTGATTGTAGATGGCTCAGTCACCGCACGGTCTTACCTCAGAGACATCATAGAACCCATCATTATCCCCCAATTCCGCCAGCACACCCCCAACATTCTGTTCATGGATGATAATGCTCCACCACATCGTGCCAGAATTGTCACAGCTCGACTTCAGGAAGTCGGAGTGCCTCATATGGTATGGCCAGCAATGTCCCCTGACCTGAACCCCATAGAGCATGTCTGGGACCAGCTGAAGCAGGGACTGGATGATCGTACCCCAGACCCACGTGACCTGGCAGAACTGCGTGTAGCGCTTGTGGAGGAGTGGAACGCATTGCCTCAGAACAACATCATGAGGCTAGTAAGGAGCATGAGACGTCGCTGTCAAGCTGTCATTGCCGCAAATGGTGGAAACACCCGCTACTGACTTTTGCCAATTTTGGTTATTTGGGGCTATCTTTGTTATTGTCTAAATTGTTGGGGTAATAAATATTAAACTAATGAGAATGGTGTTTCTTCTCATTCATTAATAGTAATATCAAAGGGAAATATTACTTATTTCATTAAAATTCAGCCCAAATAGGAAAAGCACTCATGTAAATAACAATATCCCTAACTTATTGTGAGTAGTGTATATCTAACCATATCATTTATATGTAAACTTATCATTTCTATAAAATTATATCATTGATATATAAAATATCTCTATGAATATATATATATAAATGTTTCATCTTTGTATATAAACATATCTCTGTCATAGTAGCTCTAAATAAACATTTATTTATAATCTCATCTATTTATAAACATATCATCTCTATATAAACATATCTATGATAATGCATTGTCCTTATGTAGTTGGGGTGTGACGAGATGTCGCGAGATCAATATTGTGTTGACACCAGAAGCAGCAGCCCCCATGACACAAAACAAAACCAAACTGGAAATTTTAAAAGGTCATTAAGATGCCCTGCACTCTGAAATTTTTGGTTTATTAGCTAATGAATAAATGGAGCTGATCCGTGAACCGTTCAGATCACTGCTCCAATCCCCATTCCCTCCTCCACGTGTGCTACTTGTGACCGCACATGATCCACCAATGTGTAAGAAGTTCATCATAATGGTGGAAATGATTAAATGCTGTTGCTGGAAATCTGTGCAGTCTCCATGAGGACAATACAGCATTTATTTAGATCATTTATGCGCACATACTCGCTCATAGTACCAGAATCTGTGACTTGGTAACTTTAATTCAGTCGCTGCTTCGTCATGTCTCCTTCTCATCTCACCATCTGTCACACATCTGTCAGCTGTTGGCTGTGCTATCATCAGTCAGAAGCTCAACTTATGTAGCGCAGAATTGTTTGTCTACTTTAAAGGACACATATGAGAAGCTGAAGCAATTCCTCACTCCTTGTGTAACATATTGAATGCATAAATTAATAAAATCATCCATCCATTCATCCATCCTTTCATCTTCATCTTCAATAAATGGTTAATCTGATTTCTGGATCCATGTGTTTAAATTCGCACCCCACCTAGAGGTTCGATGTGCTAGCATCAGTTGAAATTCAATTGGCCTCCACTAATTCAATTTATTGACAGTTTTTATATGGTCCTTCGAACCGGATCTGAACCTCTAGGTGGATATGGATCCAAAGGCCAGACCTGAGAGCACTGAAGAGGATCCAAACAGACGACCTCGCTGGGAGAGGAGACCACCTGGTTATCTACAAGACTATCAGACTGAACTGTACAACCAAGCCCTCACTAGAGATGGAGCAGCCTCCCGCTCACCCTCAGAGACTGATTCTTTAAGGCAAGAAATGGCACTATTAAAAAACACAGTTGAAGCAATGAAACACAGACTTGAACAGTATGAACAGTATAATTCTGAGGTTGATGATTCTGAAGAGCAAAGTTGTGATGAACGTGTATGTGAACGGTTTGAACAACCCAGGTCTCTTTACCAGTCTAAATATGGTTCATATGATAGATCACATTCAGAGCCTGCCCTTCTAACTTCTATTTATGTAGAGGAAAGTGGTAAAATTTCTAAGTCAGTCCAAACAATTCCATGCCAAGAAGCATACAGCCTCCTCGTGTTAGATTAAGTAGACCACCTCTTGATATGAAGTGTACCACAAACTATGAACCACCCCTGTCTGCCAGCTATGAGCCCCGAACTACTCTGCTACCCAGCCAAGTGCCCCCAGTGGTCCTGCCTGCCTGCCAAGCACCTAATGCAGCGCTACCTGCCAGCCACACACCTCCAGCTGATCAACATATCAGCCAAGTGCCCCCAGCAGTTCTACCTGCCAGCTTTGCACCCAAAACTCCGCTGCTACCCAGCCAAGTGCTCCCAGTGGCCCCGACGGCTAGCCCAGCATCTCTGGCAGCTTTATCTGCCTCCCACAGCCCCCTAGCTGCTCTACCTGCTAGCCAAGGACCTCCAGCAATCCTACCTGCCAGCCACACACCTCCAGCTGCTCAACATATCAGCCAAGTGCCCCCAGCAGTTCTACCTGCCAGCTGTGCATCCCAAACTCCGCTGCTACCCAGCCAAGCACTCCCAGTGGCCCTGACGGCTATCCCAGCATCTCTGGCAGCTTTATCTGCCTCCCACAGCCCCCTAGCTGCTCCATCAGCCATCCAGGCTTCTGCCAGCCAAGCACCTCTAGCTGCTCAGCATACTAGCCAAGCATTCCATGCTGCTCTACCTGCTACCCAAGCACCACCAGCTGCTACAACAGCCATCCAGGCTCCCCCAGCTGTTCTACCAGCCAGCCAAGCGCCCCCAGCAGCCCTACCACTCAGCCAAGCGCCCCCACTAGCCCTACCAGCCAGCCAAGCGCCCCCAGCAGCCCTCCCAGCCAGCCAAGTTCCCCCAGTAGCCCCACTAGCCCACCAAACACCCGCAGCCACTTTACCTTTAAGCCAAATGCCCTCAGGCCCTCTATCTGCCAACAGAGAATACGTAAGCCTTGCCTATGCACAACCTAGCTCATGGCCTGCACCCTCCATGACCAGCCAAGTGCACTCGACGTACCCCCAGCCACCCATCTCAGGACATTCCAGTCAATTGCTCCTGGCCTATGGTTATTACCAACCTGCACAACAACTCATGTCTGTTGGTCAAGCCCCATTATCACAGTCTCAGTACAGTCATTTACTTCCCGTTCAACAGCAACCAGTTACACCTTTTACTAATGTACTCCCAACTCACAGAGCTCCCCAGCCCAACTCTGATCCCTTACAGCAGCACCAAGTACCTGTGTTGCCACAGCTTCCACCAGCCCCAACATTGCAACACCAGACTGCAGCCTCTGACCGACAAAGATATTCTTCACGCACTGAAGGACCCTCATTTCCAAACTTCACTCAGGAAGACCCCCATCAGTTTGCAAGGTTAAAGATGGCACTCAACAACCTTTTACCACCAGAAGAACCTGAAATATACAAATATCATATACTATTGGACCACTTTCACCTGAGCTCAGCACAGCATATTGCCCTTTCTTATGCTTATGACCCTCAACCCTATACTATGGCCCTCTTAGCATTAGAGAAGCAATATGGTCAGCCACATCATCTTGCCTTAGCAGAAATACAAGCCATATTAAACCTCCCTCAAGTCCCTCCTGTAATGCCAACAGTTTCCATAAGTTTGCAGTAAGAGTAAGATCCATGGTAGGGATGTTACAATCACTAGGATCAGAGGGAGCAGCAGAACTAACATGTGCATCACATGTTCAATGCCTGCTAAGCAAATTACTAGCAGAGTTTGTAGCAAACTATGCCAGACATGCTAATGCAGTCAACCCAAATGCCCATTACAATTTGGTTGATTTCTCCTCATGGTTGCAAGGTGAAGCAGAACGTCAAGCAGTAGCAGCACAAGTGGCAACCCTCCAAATGGGCACCCCCTCACTCCCAAGAAGAGAACATAACCAGAGAACAAAGTATTCCCCCTCATCAGCTACCATACTTTATAGTTCCAACTCCAAACCAACACGCAGGGCACAACCTCTAGACAAAGTCAAACCAAAACCCAAGATGCCATGTGCTTACTGCCAGCTCCCTGATCATTCACTGATAAACTGTGGAAGGTTAAAAGAATTGAGTGCAGACAAAATTGCAGAATGGATAAAGGAACAAAGAAGATGTTGGAGATGTGGAAGGTGACATAGGGCCATGAACAGTAACTTAAAGAAACCTTGTCCCAAATGCAATGAGAAACATCTAGGAATCTTGCACAATGTCAATAGACAAGCTCCAGCGTCCAAAGTCCTCTATATGAATCCCCAAAGTAAGTCCCCTAAAGTCCTCCTCAAAGTGGTAAAAGTAAAGCTGAGTTGTAAGGACCGAACCCTTGATACCTATGCAATTCTGGACGATGGCTCAGAATGCACCCTTCTAATGCCTTCAGCAGCTAGGCACCTTGGGCTAGATGGGGCGGCCGAGAAACTTAATCTACAGACCATAAGACAGGAGAAAGAGACTATGCATGGACGGTCAGTTACATTTAAAATAGCTGCAGCTTCAAACCCACAAAAAACATATGATATAGAAGGGGCATTTACATCTGATAGGCTCTCATTGGTAAAACAGACGTAACCCATCAACAAGTTAAAGCAACTCTTTTGCCATCTCCATGACATTCCTTTGAGTGCCTTTACAAATGTACAACCTCAAATCCTTATTGGAACGGATAATCCTCACCTCATTACTCCTACTGAACCTGTTCATCACCCTTTTGGACCCATAAAGAGAGCTCCTGTTGCAGTACACACCAAACTTGGATGGGCACTCCAGGGACCTACATCTCTTACAGGAGCACAGGATACACCACAGTGCTTGTTCACATCCACAATTAACCCTTATACTGAAAAGAAACGAAATGTGAAGCTCTGGCAGGTAGAAATCCTCCCCTACAGACATGAGAAGCTGATCACTAGATCAAAACAGGATCATAAGGATCTGTGACTACTTAAAAAAAGAACCACTAGAGTCAAGCTGGCTGAAGTAAAACTTGATGCAATCCCCGTGTGGCAAGTCAAAAATGCCCCAAAACTCCAGACACCCAAGGAGCCAGTGATGCCCCTCCTTCGTCGATCCGAATGGCAGTTGAAGAAGAAACCTGAGTTAGCTGAAATCTGCCACAAGGAAATAGATAAGCTGGTCCTATTAAGTTACAAAGCTAAATTCAACCATAAGGTAGAAGGCATCCAAAATTACAACCCTATCGGATATGCATCAGCATATCTGGCTGATCCCGACCCTGTTACCCCAAACCTGCTCAAAGGAATGAGAGATGCTTCCCACAGGTAGCATATGTAGAAACTGTGATCCTTAATAGCAAAAGATGGAGACACAGCCAGGCACTGGTAACCTTTTCTGGGCCCGATTCATAAGAGACTATTTACCAAACCTTCAAACACGGAACAGACGGCAAAGGGAAACTTGGGATATGAAGGAAGGAGCAGTTGTTCTGATAATGGACCCTCAACTGCCAAGAGGTCTATGGCCTGTTGGAAAAGTTACTCAGTTGATGCCCAGCAACGATGGAAGAGTTCGGACGGTGGAAGTAACTATAAATGGAAAGAAATATGTTAGACCTGTAGCCAGGTTAGTAACCCTTACAGATGTGGAACACTCTCAGGAATCTTAGGTCACTTGAGATTTATTGATTAGTTCAAATATTGCATATTTGAAGGGGCGGCTGTTAAAAATCTGAAATCCTCAGTCCTACTGAGACAATCATGGCAGAGCAGGGAGGAGGAGCCTCAAGAGGTTATTTAAGAGATGGGTGTGGTTATCGGCCTCCCTTTGTCCTTGAGCCTGCTCTGTCCATGCTGCCACAGCACTTAAGTAGAAGTTTGTTTGACCGCTGAAACCACAAAGAAGATCTAGAGACTTAGAATTGTTTGTCTACTTTAAAGGACACATATGAGAAGCTAAAGCAATTCCTCACTCCTTGTGTAACATCTTGAATGCATAAATTAATAAAATCATCCATCCATCCATCCATCCATTCATCCATCCTTTCATCTTCAATAAATGGTGAATCTGATTTCTGGATCCATGTGTTTAAATGCGCACCCCACCTAGAGGTTCGATGAGCTAGCATCAGTTGAAATTTAGTTGGCCTCCACTAATACAATTTAGTGACAGTTTTTATAAGTATGTTCATTTGTATGCACTCAATACTCGGTTGAGCCTCCTTTGGCATGAATTACTGCATCAATGCAGCGTGGCATGGAGGTGATCAGCCTGTGGCACTGCTCAGGTGTAATGGAAGCCCAGGTTGCTTTGATAGTGGCCTTCAGGTCATCTGCAATGTTGGGTCTGGTGTCTCTCATCTTCCTCTTGACAATACCCCATAGATTCTCTGTGGGGTTCAGGTCAGACCAGTTTGCCAATCAAGCACAGTAACACCATGGTCATTGAACCAGCTTTTGGTACCTTTGGCAGCGTGGGCAGGTGCCAAGTCCTGCTGGAAAATGAAATCAGCATCTCTATAAAGCTTGTCGGCAGAAGGAAGCATGAAGGTCTCTAAAATGTCCTGGTAGATGACTGCGTTGACTGTGAACTTAAGAAAACACAGTGGACCAGCACCAGCAGATGCCATGGCAGCCCAAATCATCACTGACTGTGATGAAACTTCACACTGGACTGCAAGCAACGTGGATTCTGTGCCTCTCCACTCTTCCTCCAGACTCTGGGACCTTGATTTCCAAATGATGTGCAAAATTGACTTTCATCTGAAAAGAGGACTTTGGACCACTGAGCAACAGTCCAGTTCTTTTTCTCCACAGCCCAGGTAAGACACTTCTGATGCTGTCTCTGGTTTAGGAGTGGCTTGACATGAGGAATGCCACATTTGTAGCCCATGTCTAGGATTGGTCTGTGTGTAGTGGTTCTTGACACGCTGACTCCAGCCTCAGTCCACTCCTTGTGAAGCTCCCCCAAATTCTTAAATGGATTTTGCTTGACAGTCCTCTCAAGGTTATGGTTCTCCCTTATGCTTGTGCACCTTTTCCTACCACACTTTTTCCTTCCACTCAAATTTCTATGAATGTTCTTGGATACAGCACTCTGTGAACAACCAGCTTCTTTAGCAATGACCTTTTGGGCTTTACCTTCCTTGTGGAGGATGTCAATGACTGTCTTCTGGACATCTGTCAAGTCTGCAGTCTTCTCCATGATTGTGTAGCCTTCTGACCCAGACTGAGACCATTTTTCACCATAATTCTACTGTAAACAGATGAGAGAGACTCCAGACAATTGAATTTCCCTGCAGGGATAAATAAAGGTATTGTATTGTATTGTGTTGTATTGTATTTAAAGGCTCAGGAAACCTTTGCAGGCGTTTTGAGTTAATTAGCTGATTAGGGTGTGACACCATGACTTTACAATTTGAACTTTTTCACAATATTCTAATTTTCTTAGACACTGAATTTTGGGTTTCATTATTTGTAAGCCATAACCATCAACATTTAAGAAATAAAGGCTTGCAATATTTCACTCTATGTGTAATGAGTCTATATAATATGGGCTTCACTTTCTAAAATGAGTGACAAAAAAATCTTCAACTTTTTCATGATATTCTAATTTTTTTAGGTGTACTTGTATTTCCCTAAATTACAGCAAACATGTTATTGACAGAGGGAAAACCTCACTGCGCACTGATTGGTGGGTCTCATTTGATTCACAGATAGCTAATCAGGCAGACACTACCTCCAGAAGGACGGCTTAAGTGTTAGCTGAGCTAAGTGGGCAGGCCGTTAGGTTGATCCAAAGTTCAGTTCAGACAGCGATTTCAATTTGGAGCCTGCCACGGATTGGCTTTAAAAGCCGTTTGAGTCTGCCTATTGTAAGCAGACAGCTGACATCACACAGGCTTTGTCCAATTCTTTCTTCAGTCTATGGATAACTCGCATCACATCCATACCATATACCATACTATCACCAAATAACTGTATGGTCTCCATAGAAACATATCATTTTATATATATATATATATATATATATATATATATATATATATATATATATATATATATATATCTTTATAAACATATCATCTTCATAGAAATGTTTCATCTCTACATAAAAAATATGTATATATAAACATTCTTTTTTCTTTCAGTTTCAAGAGGATTAGGCTTCAGGAAGACTTGCCTGAACCCAGCTGTTTGTCCATGAAGAGTGACATGTCTAAAGATGCCATTATTAACTTCAAAGAATCTGCAGGTGAAAGGTAAGAAATTTTAAAATTTAAACTATAGATATGATGACCAAGTCACTGTTGTCCTTCATTATTTCTCAAAACAAAGTCTGACACCTGTCAGACACCTGACACAGGCGAGCCAACACATTTTCTTTGCCCATGTTTAAATAAAAAATAGTTAAACTGCGCAGATAGAACCTTCCCATTTATAGCCCCTATGCCATGGGGCTTTCTGAGCTCGTAATAACCACAGGAGCAAGTTTCACAGAAAACACTGAAGTAGGGGTGAGCGGTATATACGGTAGACGGTATAAACTATATAAATTTGGCCTACGGGAGAGATTTGGACTCTACCGACCATATGCAATAACGCTTGTTAATGACGTCATCGTATCTGCCTCAGTGTGAGTTAGCAGGCAAAAACACATGTTTTTCCTCTCAAAGTCTGATGGCTGTACCACAACTAGTCAGTGTACTTTCTCTGTCAGCCTGCCTGGGGCTGTAACACAAGCTAAGTGCTGCTTTGGCTGGTCGCAGAGGCCAGCGCTGCAGCTCTTCCTCTTACAACAGCTGTGATGTTAAATGAGGTCAGAAAAGCTGCTGTAAACTAGGCATATTCTCCAAAGGCAGCCAAAGCTAAGCTAACTCAATGCTAAACACAATACTTCCATCAAGCTCTTCAAAATAAAAGTCCCCAGCTGTTATTTTCCTGAAACGCTTTTACTGTGAATGCCTTCACTAGGAAACGTGTTCAAGTCATTAGCAGCTTAACACACCTCATCAGGATAAAGATGAAATGTGAAACTTGGAGTGCAGTTAGAAGTAAACCTAGAGAGACTTAAAAAAATAAAACGTTTTCTGTGCTCCTATACTTGGAGATAAATTGAGTATGCCATCAAAAGCTTGTTTAAGGGAAGAAGGAGGTTAATAACATTTGAATATGGATTAAAAACCATTATCTCTTTTTAATTTGTAATACCGTGATATAATACCGTATTGTCAAAGGCAAGAAAAATACCGCAATATGATTTTTAGGCCATATCGCCCAGGCCTACACTGAAGGCTAATGCCACTACTATAGCCAAGAACATCATACGAGTCAACTTCAAAAATCCAGAAATATCCCTTTAACTTGGAGAAAAATGGACATTTCATTAGAGCTGGGCATGCATTTGAATATAACCTCCTCCTAGACAGTGGTAGTTCTAGGGAGGGGCTAAGGAAAGGGTCACTTGTGATCCACTGCTGATCAGTATTCCTCAACAATCATCATTATCATCACTCACTGTTTTCATTGAAACTTCATGTCTTATTCAGTGAACCCATGTATCAGCTTGTGATTTAATAAGAAACCAAACGTTATCAGTCAGATCGTTTTCCTCTGATCACTTTTCACACCTCTTTGTTAGTCTCGTCTCCCTGCCACCTCACCCAGGAAACAACATAAAAATGCAAATATTGAGTGTTGATTGTTTATTTTCCCATTGACTGCATCCTGTACTGCGTACTGTACAGTGAATAAAACTCACTTGAACCAGCCTGGACTTAAATTATTTCATCATCACAGCTTAACTAATGAACAACAGTTAAACAAGTGCTTTATGAAAAACATATATTACCATTTACTTTGCACTTTTTGTTTGAGATAAAAAAAAACGTACAAGTATGGTGTTTAAACAAAGAAATATTAAACTTTAGTTTTTAAACTTTAATATCTCAGCTTAGTTAAAATGGTTTGTAAATCAGAGTGTCTTTATTTTCCGAGCAATAATATTTATAAACTGTAGACAAATCAGGTAGAAAATAACTTGTACTGTAAAGTGAATGATCAGGTGTGCTGTTACTCCAAAGTAGCTATGGTTGCTGACTAATGTCCAGTGACCACTCATCAGTATGATAAATGTAGCTTGGGCCAGCTGCTCCACTTTAGTTGCCTTTTTGCTGCCATACAGTTTATGGATTTTTGTGACAATAGTTCTCCTTGTAGGTGTTAATTCTGTGGTATGGGTCATCTGAGATGATCTGGATGATGTTTGTAATAGGTATGGGGATCGTTGATTTGTATTGATACCCTTATCAATACTCCCTATTTATCTGAGTCCTTATCGATATCACTATTCATACTTTCTATAGTTTGGTGTAAAGAAAAAATAAGGGCAAATACTGAAACTACAAGTGGTCTTAGCTAAGAAGTGCTTGAGTTAAAAAGCTATGATTCAGTCTGTCACATCTATTGTATATCCCTCAAATATAAACAGATATTCACACTGTGTGCTGAACTGAACAGTCACCACTCTGAGGGATAGCTTCACATGGGGGCTCCAAACCCCAACGGTGTCAGGATAAATGACCCAAGCCTAGCCACTGCTGCACAGGACCCCAACGTCACTTCAGTGGCTCCGCTCTGTCACTTGGAGGTCTCACGGTGAAAGAGGCTGTTGGCGCTGGCATACAGCTCCACACCTAAACCCCCTCAGCCATCTTGCTCTGTGGTGATGCACCATGGCTGGTCTACGGACCTGGGGAAGAAACAAGCTCCTTCTTAACCCGAAGTCAATCTGCGCAACCACTTCTCCGTGTTGTCGTCCGAGGCTGTGGTCGGGCCAGTAGGGTCTCCTGCTCTGTTCTCCAGCGGCCAGCATGAGCCAGGCAGTTCACCCTTTAGTTACAGTGCCTCGCAACTCTGCTGGATCTGCTGGCTCTCCTCTATCAGTAGCAAGTGCTTCTTTGACAGCCTGCCTATCCTCAATGAGGAGGAGCTACCACCAACTGCTCTCAGAGGCCGTCATCAGACACTCTTGGTCCTCCCACGGTCTGAACTGCTGAGGGCTTCCGCAGCACGACCTCTCAGCCAGGCTCACTGACATCACCACAAGCCAACAGCCAAATCCAGGGAGCTCTCACACCTCATCCTGCCTCCCAGCATCTCCCCGTCTGCTTTTCCCACCGACACCCCTCATAATTGAAGACTCCATTACCAGAAATATCAGGGTTTTTTAATGCTATCACACTGCCTTTCTGGTGCCACTGTCCATGTCATCTTAGACAAGCTCCTGAGTCTCCTGCCCACACTCCCAGCCACCATCAGCCAGATAATTATCCATGTGGGCACAAACAATGCATCCAAGACACAGTCTGAGAGCACCAAAAGAAATTTTAACCTTCTTTTTAAC
This sequence comes from Cheilinus undulatus, assembly GCF_018320785.1. Taxonomy (NCBI): domain Eukaryota; kingdom Metazoa; phylum Chordata; class Actinopteri; order Labriformes; family Labridae; genus Cheilinus; species Cheilinus undulatus. Next base: position 5,132,342 of record NC_054876.1, read on the forward strand.
ATTTTAAAGGACTGTGGGAAATATATTTTTATTTCCGGACCGATTCCAACTTTTAATTGTGGACATGAATGTTTTAGCCACATTCTTGCACTTTAATCCTGGCTTCAGCACACATGTAAAATGGTTTACCTGCATTTTATTGAGAACTTCAATTTATTCTGGAATAATTCCCCGTTATTCAACAAAAATGGGATTTATCCCAATCCACTGGGTATGCCGGATGCTCTCGGCTAACATTCAGCACGCCATCTACACCGCTGCACCTGTATGACAATCACCATAGCGCAAACCCACAGTCAAAGTCCCCTCTCCTGTTTCACCTCAGAAAATTGGCTTTCAACTTTTAACTAACTTTTTAAAATCTTTCCTGAGCAACAGAAGTTTTAATGTGACCTGGAAAAAATAACTTCTCCTCTATGGCGCCCCTTACCTGTGGCGTCCCTCAAGGCTCAGTTTTAGCTCCTCTTTTATTCTCCCTCTAAATGTTGCCACTGGGTAGCATTATAAAGAAACACAACATCTCATTCCACTGCTTTGCCGATGATACACGAATATATCTATCCCTGAAACCTCACAGTCCCTACAACCACTACCCAACTCTTTCCAGGAAATCAATGATTGGATGGCACGACATTTCTTAAAACTTAATCAACAAAAACCAGAAATACTTCTCTTTGGACCCCTGCTCTCACCACCCAAATTCAAAATCACCTTGGCCCGTTGTCAGCCTGTGTCAAACTCTCAGCAAAAACCTGGGTGTGATTTTTGATTCTTCTTTTACTTTTGAAAAACAAATAAACTCAGTGGTGAGAGGCTGTTTCTTTCAACCCTGACCAAAGTAAAGCCATTTTTAAATTTTAAGGACACTGAGAAAGTGATTCATGCTTTTATATCGTCAAGATTAGATTATTGTAACTCACTGTACATGGGAGTCAGCCAATCATCCATAAAATGTTTACAGTATGTCGAGAACACTGCTGGGGCGCAGGTGACCAAGTGGTTGAGGCGCTCGCCCCATGTACGCGGATGGCCCGGGTTCAAATCCGGCCTGAGGCCCTTCACCGCACGTCTTTCCCCTGCCCTCATCCCTGTTTCCAACTCTATCCACTGCCCTCCTCTGTCAAATAAAGGCACAAAAATGCCCAAAATAAATCTTTAAAAAAAAAGAACACTGCTGCCAGATTTTTAACAGGTACCAAACAACATGAACATGTCTACCTTGTGCTCTCTTCCCTCCACTGGCTCCCTGTCCATTTTAGAATCCATTTTAAAATTTTATTACTTGTTTTTAAATCACTCCATGGTTTAGCTCCTTCCTATTTATCTGACCTTTTAACCCCCTACACTCCTACACAACCACTCTGATCCTCTGATCAGTCTCTCTTGGTCATCCCTCAGACTCTGAGAAAACTCAGAGGCGACCGTTCCTTTTCAGTTGCAGGCCCTTGTCTATAGAACCAACTGCCCCCTCACATTAGATCGGCCAACTCGCTATGTTCCTTTAAGGCACACCTAAAAACACATCTTTGTCCTTGGCCTTTGACTCAAATTAGACTGCTCTCTCATATCCCTTTTCTGTTAAACCAGCACTCCCGCTCTCATCACCCTTTGTGTTTACTGTCTATTGTTCTTTGCTGCTTTGTATATATTGTTATTTGTACTTTGCCTCTCTCTGTAAAGCACTTTGGTCAGCTCCTGCTGTTTTTAAACGTGCTGTATAAATAAACTTGACTTTATTTAGCATGTTTTTATCTCAACCGCCTATTATTATTAGTACATCTGTCCGTAGGCGAGTTTTTATTCCACAGTCTGCTAGCAGGATTAAGGAGCTTTTTAATTCTGTGTCGTTAACTGCCTTCAACCCAAATTTTAACACAGAAGAGCTCGTCTCTCTTTTAAATGACACATTCCAGACTGTCCTGGACTCTGTTGCACCATTTAAAGACAGTCAAACAGAGCTCCCCAGCCCTGGTTAAAAAAAGAGACTTTAGAAGGAAAGAATAAAAATAAAAGACAGCTGGTTTACATGTGTTTTATGATATTTGGAAAAGTGCAATGAAGAGCTATCAAACAGCAGTTAAAGTCACAAGGGAAGCATTTTATTCTGAATTAATTTCATCCAATCATTCTAATCCCTGAGTTTATGCGAGAAGTTTTTAGTTTCTTTTAACAACAAAGTAAAGGACATCAGGGAAAATATCACGCCCCCAGCCCATATTTTAAAATCAAGGTAGAGATTTTTTTTGTTATTTTAGGAGTTTTGAGCACGCATCCTTGTCCTTTTTAGCTGAAATTTTATCCCACATGAAAACAGCTTTGTGTAGTCTTGACTATATTCCCACTAAATTTCTCAGAGTTTTTAATACGTTAGGCCCAGTATTTTATTAATAATCAATAGTTCTTTAACAGAAGGTGTTGTTCCCTCTGTTTTTAAACGCGCTGTGGTCCAACGTCTTTTAAAGAAACCCAACCTTGACCTGATTTTAATAATTTTAGACCAATTTCAAAGCTTCCTTTTTTATCCAAAGTTTTAGAGAAGGTGGTTTCTACACAGCTTTTATCTTTTATGTCACACAAGAACCTCGTTGAGAAATTCCAGTCTGGTTTTAGAGCAGGTCACAGCACTGAGACGGCTCTCCTCAAAGTGACCATTGATTTGTTTTTAGCAGCAGATAGAGGGGAGGGAGCCATTTTAGATGGTAGTGCAGCATTTGACACCACTGATCACAATATTTTAATAGAGCGTCTTAGAAACTGGGTGGGCATCAAGGACACTGCACTTAGCTGGTTTTATTCTTATCTTTTAGAGCGAACCTTTGTGGTCACCATAAGTAACCACTCCTCCTCTACCTCTACCCTTACCTGTGGTGTACTGCAAGGTTCAGTTTTAGGTTCTATTTTATTTTCTGTTTATATGCTGCACCTTGGTCAAATAATCCATCATAAAGTGTCCTTTCACTGCTATGCAAACAACACACAGATATACCTGCCCCTGAGGTCTGAGGACCTGAGAAGCCTAGCTTCCATCATAGACTGTGTAAAACTGTTTAAGACTGTTGGATGGCACAGAACTTCTTGCAACTTAACAACTCAAAATCTGAAATTATATTGATTAATCCCCACTACTCCCCATCTATCAACAGCCACCTTGGTCGTCTAGCAGCAGCAACAAACATCAAGCCCACTGGCAGAAACTTAGGTGTCGTATTTGACAATCTCTCATTTGATCGTCACATAAAATAAGTTGTTAAATCTTGCTTCTACCAATAACGTACAAACGTCCAAAATAAAACAATACTGACTCAACAGGACCTGGAAAAACTCATTCACATTTTGATCTTTTCCAGATTAGATTACAGCAATTCACCCCTCTCCGCTATTAGTCAGAAATCCCTCTCTTGCCTCCAACTGGTACAGAATGCAGCAGCTAGGCTTCTCACTGGTTTTAACAGACAACATCACATCACCCCCCTTTTAGCATCTTTAAACTGGCATCCCGTTAGTTTTAGAAGTGATTTTAAGATCTTATTAATTACTTTTAAAGCACTGAAGGGCCTGGCACCAATCTATATACGAGAACTTTTAACCCCCTACGAGCCTGAGATCCTCGGGCGGGGGCTTCCTGGTCATTCCAAAGTTGAGACTCAAATCTAAGGGTGACAGGGCCTTTTCCATCAGGGCCCCTCGACTTTGAACGACCTACCCGAGGAGATAAGGCATGCAGAATCATTGACATCTTTTAAATCACTTCTTGAAACTCATTTTTATAGACTTGCTTTTTTGTGATGCCGTCTTCTTCTCATTTGGTTTTTATCTTCTCACAGATTTTTACCTATTTTAGTTTCTCATCTTATTTCATTTTCACTTAATCTCACCTGTACTCCCTCTCAACCTCATTTTATTTCCTTGCTTTCTGGCTGATTTTAATCGTTACTGTCATCCTCAGTTAATTGCTTTTATGTCTTTATTGCTTCCCTTTTGTTTACCTCTGTTATAATATTTATCAATTTTACTGCCTCTACAGTTTTAGAGCTTGTTTTACCTTGCTTTACTATCTGTTTCTGCCCCCTTTATTTACATTTTACTGCCTTTTCTCGTTTATCTCCTGTTTTGTTTTTACTCCTCCTTGGTTCTCTTTTAAATTTTCAGGTTTTTATTTTGGTCCTCTCAGTCTCAGCCTGTGTGGCTGGGTTACTGCATTGTCTGGGTTCTTATTGTTTTATGGTACTTGATGTCTGCATCCGGATGATGTCCGTGATGTCTTAGTTGTGTAGTAAGGTTTGATTTCTGCAATCTGATTTATGTCTTTGAAGTCTTAGTTTGCATGGCATCACATGATGTCTAGGTTTTGATGTATTTTGATATTGATGAATTATTATCCCATCCATTTCTTTGGTTAGATTCTTTAAGTGTTTGGATTCTGCTGATGTTGTCTGCATGTCACGTTCTGTCTTCTTATCTTTTGTTTGGGTTTGTTGCTTTGTTTTTACTTGCTTCTGCACATGTCAAAGCACTTTGTAAACCCATGTTTTTAAAAGTGCAATGCAAATAAAAATAATAATAATTATTTTATAGCTCAAAGTTTTGGAGCACTTTTCAGCATTTATCTGAGCAGCTGAAGAAGAACACTGTCCAGAAGCAGCTGAAGAGAGTGGTATGATTGCATGCGACTCACAGACAGAGTCTTTATTCCTCAAGCCAGTGGTTGAAGGTACCACATTCTAGTTTAATGTGATACACAATACTGATTTGCTATTATGTTCTCCTTGTAACAACTGATGTATTTTTTATACCAGATATAACTTAAAATTAATGTTACATCAAAGAGCCTGTGAGACTCAATAGCAGTATCCAAAAACAAAAAGGTTATTGATTTTCCAGTATTTCAAAAATGCAGAACCAGTATTGATCCCCATGCCTAGTCTCTAAGCCCCTTGTTGTCAATGATGTTGATGGTCTGCAGTCTTGGGGACCCATTACCAATTGCATTAGTTAGATTAGACATTGTCGTCTTGTGGACAAATCCAGGTCTGCTGGACTCCGCTGGTGTAGCTTGACGACCATGGCTTGATCCCATTTTGTTGTTAGCATCTTTGCTAACATTAGCAAAGATGTGCTTTGCCAGAAGGTGGTACTTCAGACTCGTCGTGCTTTGGTGTAAAGACAGTTCATCACTGCAGCATGTAGCCACCCACAGTTTAAGTTTTATCTTAACTAACATTCTCCAGCTTTTTATAAAGAAAATAGCCATTTAGCAGACCTGGGTCTGTCCCCTCACTCATCACTGCTGGCTGTTTCTGACCCTCTCACCCCTTCACTCCTAGGCATGTAAACATCCATGCTGGAGGACTACGGGAGCAAGCTGTGGTCAAACTTAGTCATATGATTAAATTGCATTATTATGTTTCAATGCATCAAAGTTACAAGATTAATTCCGAAGCTTAATACATTAATGTTAACAGCCCGAATATAAACATATAAACAACTTTCATAGTTAATTACCGTAATTGCAAATTAATTACACCATTTAGGGATGCACACTATCGGATTTTTGCTGATATCCAATATGCCAATATTTCAAAACTCATCTTGGCAAATACCGATACCGATATTTAATTCCATTTTTTCCGCTGTAAAAAACACCAATTCCATCCTGGACTACATTTTTTTTTTTTTTTTTTTTTTTAATATTGGTAGTCTATTTTTTTTAATTTTTTTTAGAAACTGACAAAACATTGGATTTTTATCAGAAACGAAGGATGAATTCTTTTCAAATACAGCCATACACTAATGAAAAACTTACAGTAATGTCTTTGGGTTACATGTGCATTACATGCTACATGTGTTTTTAACATTACAGCCAAAGCCATCTGCATCTTTGAGGGCAATAAACAGTAGCAAAGTAACCTGCTGGCACTGAGCTCCACAGCGAAAAAAAGACATAGCTTATAAATTTAGACTGATTCTCCTGACAACAACAACAACAAAAAGATCCTTAAATGCAAAAGATCTGGCTATAGTTCCGAGCTTAAATATGATTTAAAATTTTTGAGACTTAAGATGCACAACAGAAATACAACTTCAGCTAAAGTAGTTCTCCTGATTCTGCTTTAAATAGCACAAACTAACTAAGCAACCAAGTTTAATGGGCATTTCACTGTAAATAGCTCTGTAACAACCCAGTGACACCCACATCTCTAATGCTGGAGACAGAGCACCTTCATGCACCTTCGAGTGTGCAAGGGAGACGACACACAGAAGTCTGCCATTGCTTTTGCCATGTTCTGCGTATGTCATGTAGCACAACATGCAAATTCTTTTTCTCTATTTCCATATCCAAAACATACTATCAAAAGCAGCTGCAATTGTGGCTGCTGAGCGAGAACAGGACAGGCTTTTTAAGAGTGAAATCCTCATATCCACTGAGACAGTGAGGCTCAACACTAACAGGATGAACACATTATGTCCATATATCCGTGGTGAAGCTAATATGTTTAGCTTTAACGAGGAGCTCTACATGACTGGAAATGAAGTTTTGCAGTTCTGGTAAATGCATTATAAGCCCGTGGAAGCTCGTATATCCCACCACGCTGAAAGTGTAATGATTCAATTATTTTTCTGTTCGGCTCCTTACCTCTGAGTGGTTGCTGCTGTATTTTTTAGCTTTGTTGAATATCTGAAGTAGAGGCTGCTGACGAGTTTTCCCTGGCACAAAGTTTTGTGATTATTTCAAGAAAGTCCTTGTAACCATCAGGGTATCATTTTTTAAGAAGCAGAATTAAACTGGTGATGTTAAAGGCATGTTGCTGAGCTCCTCCATGCATCACACATACTTTACAGCTACGTTGCTGTCTTGTTCCCACACCTCAGACTTCTCCCACACAGCCGTCATGTTGAGTTTGTTGTTGCTGGCACACATCCAGCGTCATCGCGTGCACTTAATTAGGATGCCACATTATTGGCCATACAGATCGGCGTAAAATTTTTTATCAGCCGATACCGATAATTAACTTTATTAGCTATTATCGTCGGATACTGATATACTGCCGATAATATCGTGCATCCTTAACACCATTGTAATCTGTCCTAAATGTGTCAAACAGTAATATTTCTCAAGCTTTACATACCCTTATCAACACCAGAAGATGAAAAATGCTGTCCTTATGCAAATGTTTGTTCCTGGCAACAACTCAAAACAATGACAGATAATGTCTGAAAAAATCTCTAGATTAAGCTCAAAAATACTTAATGCTCTAATGAATATGCTGAGAGCATAACACATCAAACTAGCCACAACAGATGAACATACTGACCTTAATGTAACATCATTGAATAACACCACAATTCAGTGTCTAATGTAGGACTTCTAAAAGTTAAAAAAAAAAAAGGAAATATGCTGAATAGGACAACATATTAATGCAACTATGACATCAGTATAATAGCAAACTACTCACAGGGAACATTTTACTGAACTATTAATTGTTTTGTTCGATTTTGTTCTTTTTAATGAAAGTAAAAAAACAAAGAGTAGTCAGACTTAATGTTATAAAAATACTGGCACAGGCCTACTTGTATGTAGGGATACAGTCTGAATTCAGGACTTTCACAACTGAGTACTTTTTTCTAAGATTTATTTAGGGCATTTTTGTGCCTTTATTTGATAGCAGACAGTGGATAGAGTCGGAAACAGGGACAAGAGTGGGGGAGAGACATGTGGTAAAGGCCCTCAGGCCAGATATGACGCTGGGCCGTCCGCGTTCATGGGGCATGCCTCAAACCACTAGGCCACCTGCCCCCCGCAACTGAGTACTTTTGAGTAGTTTTAAGAGAACATATCCATCTCATCTTTCTTCAGATCATAGAAGAGCTACAGATTTCATCTCAAACTGTTTTTTTTTCTTCATAAATAAAGGGGACCCACAGTCTAATTATGCTTGTTAGCCTATATTATGATACTATCCAGAGCTCATTCACTGCTTCACTGTCATCATCAACCTGCATGCACCTCAGCTCCCCTCTCACCAGCCTTGCCTGCTCTGTCCTCTCCTCCTCGACATGATGTAGCTGTATTTTCACCTGCGTTAGACTGTCTCCTATAGGGACTGCACAGTCTTTGCAATTTTTGCAGCATCTTGATTGACAGTTTTTTTTAAATTTAGGTTTGTTTGTTTTTTACAGATGCAGGCTATTGTTTTTGCATTTAAATTTTGTTTCCTCAAAACACTTTCAGTTTCAAGCTGGAGCGAAGTGGGAATGGGAGGGGGGTAAGCAAACTTTCAGGAGACGTGATCAGACCAGTTCATTACGAAGGGGTAGCACAGCTATGGGGCTGGTGCGTAGCAGAAATACATAAATAAATATATCATACCACCCCCAAAGTGCGTTGGCCCCCCGGGACAAAGCCCGGTATACCAGATTGCCAGTCCATCCCTGCTTGCAGAGTTATCTTGAGTGTCTCTGTTGTAAACAATCCAGCAGGGCCTGCCTTTGGCAAAGGGGGTGGCTCTCTGCATTGGCGGTGTGCTTAAGACTCTACAAACACCAGGGGACTCAGTTCACGTAGACAGTAAGTGTAAATAACTTCAATTTTACCTGGCATGATCTGAAAGCTGAACCTGCCTCATGACAGCGTCGCTTCCAGACCTCGCAAACTACTGGATGGGTCAAGGGCCACACAGATACACATGCATTATTCGTGCAAAAAATAAAAATAGTGGTGTTAAAAGTAATTTGAGTTAATGTGTTAGTAACACATTTACTTGACAGCACTAACATAAATATAAACATACCATAAAAAATGTGTATACATATCTGTATATGAATATATCAATTATATATAAACATATCTCTTTTTAAACATATCATTTATATATGAACCCATTATTAACTTACAAGCATACCATGTATTCATAAATATACCTGTATAGAAACATATCTTTCAAAATATCTCTAAATAAACATTTAATCGATCCATTCCATCTTCTTCATCCGAGATCGGGTCACGGGGACAGCAGCCTAAGCAGTGAATCCCAGACTTCCCTCTCTCTGGCCACTTCGTCCAGCTCTTTCTGGGGGATCCCAAGGCGTTCCCAGGCCAGCTAAGCGACATAGTCTCTCATCTCTCCAGCGTGTCCTGGGTCTTCCCTGGGGTCTCCTCCCAGTGGGACCTGCCTGGAACACCTCACCAGGGAGGCGTCCAGGAGGCATCCGGACCAGGTGCCCAAGCCACCTCATCTGGCTCCTCTCAACGTGGAGGAGCAGCGGCTCTACTCTGAGTCTCTCCCAGATGGCCGAGCTTCTCACCCTATCTCTAAGGGAGAGCCCAGACACCCTGCAGAGGAAAGTCATTTCAGCCGCCTGTGTCCGAGATCTCGTTCTTTCGGTCAAAACCCACAGTTCATGGCCATAGGTGAGGGTAGGAACATAGATTGACCGGTGAATCGAAAGCTTCGCCTTTCGACTCAGCTCTTTCTTCACCATGACAGACCGATACAGAGACCGCATCACTGCTAACGCCGCACTGATCTGCCTGTCGATCTCCCGCTCCCTTCTTCCCTCACTCGTGAACAAGACCCCAAGATACTTGAGGATCTCATTCCTAACCTGGAGAGGGCATTCCACCCTTTTCCGACAGAGGACCATGGCCTTGGATTTGGAGGTGCTGATTCTCATCCTGGCTGCTTCACACTTGGTTGCAAACCGTTCCAGTGAGAGCTGAAGGTCCCGGTCTGATGAAGCCAACAGAACCACATCATCGGCAAACAAGCAGAGACCCAAACCTGAGGCCACCAAACTGGACGCCCTCAATGCCCTGGCTGCACCTAGAAATTCTGTCCATAAAAGTTATGAACAGAACCGGTGACAAAGGGCAGCCCTGGCGGAGTCCAACATGCACCGGGAACGAGTCTGACTTACTTCTGGCAATGCGGACCAAGCTCTGGCACCGGTCGTACAGGGACCGAACAGCCCTTATCAGGGGATCCGGCACCCCATACTCCCAGAGCACCCTCCACAGGATTCCTCACTGGACACGGCTGAATGCCTTCTCCAAGTCCACAAAACACATGTAGACTGGTTGGGCAAACTCCCATGCACCCTCCAGGACCCTACTGAGAGTGTAGAGTTGGTCCACTGTTCCAGGACCAGGATGGAAACCACATTGCTCCTCCTTAATCGGAGAATCGATTATCAGATGGACCCTCCTCTCCAGGACCCCCGAATAGACCTTACCGGAGAGGCTTAGAAGTTTGATCCTCCTATAATTGGAACACACCCTCCGGTCCCATTTCTGAAAGAAGGGAACCACCACCCCAGTCTGCCAGTCCAGGGGCACTGTCCCTGAAGTCAATGCGATGTCGCAAAGGCATGTCAGCCAAGACAGCCCTACAACATCCAGAGACTTGAGAAACTCAGGGCGGATCTCATCCACCCCTGGGGCCTTGCCACCGAGGAGCTTTTTGACCACCTCTGCAACCTCAACCCCAGAGATAGAAGAGCCCACATCCGAGTCCCCAGAGTCTGCTTCCTCATTGGAGGGCGCGTCGATGGGTTAGAGGAGGTCTTTGAAGTATTCCTTCCACCGATCCACAACGTCCCAGATGTGGGTTGAGGTCAACAACGTGACATCTCCACCATACAAGGTGTTGACAACACACTGCTTTCCCCTCCTGAGATGCCAGATGGTGGTCCAGAATCTTCTCAAAGCCGTACGGAAGTCGTTCTCCATGGCCTGTCCGAACTCCTCCTACGTCTGGGTTTTTGCCTTAGCAACCTCTGAAGCTGCAAACTCCTTGGCCTGTCGGTACCTGTCAGCTGCCTCTGGAGTCCCACAGGCCAAAAAGGCCCGATAAGACTCCCTCTTCAGCTTGACGGCGTCCCTCACCGCCAGCGTCCACCAGCGGGTTCGTTGGTTGCCGCCACGACAGGCACCAACCACCTTATGGCCGCAGCTCCTATCAGCTGTCTCGACAATAACACGGCCCACTTTGACTCAAATGTCCTCCGCCTCTCACGGAACGTGGTTGAAGCGCCTTTTGACAGGGGACTCTGCCAGACGTTCCCAGCAGACCCTCACCATATGTTTGGGCCTGACAGGTCTGACCGGCATCCTCCCCCACCAGCGGAGCTAACTCACCACCAGGTGGTGATCAGTTGACAGCTCCACTCCTCTCATCACCCGAGTGTCCAGGACATGTGGCCCCAAGTCAGATGATATGACTACAAAGTCGATCATCGAACTGCGACCTAGGGTGCTCTGGTGCCAAGTGCTAACATGGACACCCTTATGCCTGAACATGGTGTTGGTTATAGACGTTCCATGATGAGCACAGAAGTCCAGCAAAATAACACCACTCGAGTTCAGATCAGGGGGGCCGTTTCTTCAAGTCACCCCCTTCCAGGTCTCACTGTCGTTGCCCATGTGAGCATTTAAGTCTCCCAGCAGAATGAGAGAGTCCCAGAAGGAGCACTCTCCAGCACCCCCTCCAGCGACTCCAAAAAGGGTGGGTATTCTGTGCTGCTGTTCCGTGCCTACGCACAAACAACAGTCAGGACCCGTCCCCCACCCGAAGGCAAAGGCATAGATATAAAAATATCTATCAAAATGTATCATTTCAATTTGGATATCATCTATGCATATTATCATTGTATAAAGACATAATTTACACATAAACATATCTTTGTATAAACATATTTATATTTTATCATATAATTTGTATTATTTGTATTTATAAACATATGTATATTTAAATGCACCATCCATATATATAAACGTGCTATCTGTATATGAACATATCTATTAATGAATGTATCATCTCAACATACACACATCTAGAACTCAACATATGTTGTTTTTCAGTAATAAGATGATGAGGCTGTGGGCAGACTCGCCTGAACCTAGTTGTGTGTCCATGAAGAGTGACTGGTCTAAAGATGCCATTATTAACTTCAAAGAATCTGCACATGGAAGGTAAGACATTCTAAAATTTAAATTATAGATATGATGGTCACCTCACTGTTGTCCTCCATTCATCATCATCTCTCCATCATCATATAAATAAACCAGGATGGTTGAATTTTAGAATTCTGAACATTATGAACAGTGGTTACAGTTGAGTTCATCAGCTTATGAGGCCTAACATCATCAGTGAGAAATGTTGTAGCCACAATGTGTCAAATGAAGTGCTTTGTAATCCTCACTTTGATGGGTAGATGGAGCCCTAGGTCATAGTGAGTTGAAAGACAAGAAAACTGCATTCAGGTACATGATATAATGTCAGGTTTTTTAACCATGTGAACCTGAGTAACCTCTATGGAATGGACAGACTGTATGTTTGTTATTTTGAGCTTGGATGAGGTGGAACATTATTAATATTGATTATGTTCAAATTGATGATGTCTAATTTAAAGGACTGACATACCTTAATTGAGAGAAAATTGGACATGGATATTTTGTCAGAGCTGAGCATGTGTTTGAAAATAGACTCCTCCTAATCCTGCATAGGACTGGACAGTGGTTATTTGAGGGAGCGGCTTTGGAAAGGGACAACAGCTAACATATCATCTATATATAAAAATATAATAATATACAAAGCTATTTATAAATATATAAGTATATAAGCACATTATTATAAATATTGTTACTTTCCTAAAATAATGTTTCATTTCTTTGACAAAAATAATTATTATGCCTCAGTCAGCTCTTCATGATGCTGGCCACCTCTGGTGAAAATAGACTTGTCCTTATTCCACAAATCACCAGAACACCTGATATTTTTTTATGGCATCATTGTGCCTTGGTAACAGCTTCCATTCTTGCTGCCATTGTTTTATGTACTTTTCCAGTCTCTTTTGTTATTGAGTTCCAAAATAGTTCTTAGCTGTTCCCGCAGACTTGCTTTAAACAAAATCAGTCTTTGAATCTATTAAATCTGAAATTTATTCAATAGGATTCAAATCCAAACTTTGACTCGGCCAATCCATCAGTTCCAGTACTCCAGTTTCCAGCTCATACAGACGGGGCAGGCTCAGGGCCGTGTCTTTATCCTAACAAGAAACAAAATTTATGCAGTGCGAGTCTGTATTGATCTTCTCCTCCGTGCTCCTGTCATTCTCCCTCATCGCTCCGTCATACACTGATGTCTGTCTGTCCGTATCATATCGGCCCTCTATGCTAAATTCAGACGCGTGATGGCTTGTTAACCACCCAACAGCTACGATATTAGTGAAGAGAAAATGCATCAGTTTATACATTTATCTTTAATCAGAAATAAGCACACACTGAGCACTTCATCCTCTCACTGACTGCTAACTCACTGCAGCCATGCGTGCGTAATTGGAAAGGATGAGGAGAACGGAGAAATAAGCTAGCAGATACTCGTTTTTAACGTCATCTAGCCTACGTGCCTTAATAAAAAACTTGGGATTAAAGCAGTGCTCCTCTTAACCATACCGACCACGTTTTGCTGATAAACTTTTTTGTTTTACTTCCCATTTAACTCCAATACTAGGAGGGTTAGAGAGAAAAGAAGGATCTGTTCGTTTACATTAGCTTTATAAACATCAGACCCCAGTGTGATAGTACAATATGGACCTAACTCTAACAGTGCTCACTGAATTTTTAATAATGTTAGACATGTTTTCCTATTACTGAGTATCAGTAAATAAGCATGGGCTGTCCAAACTATGGCCCGTGGGCCAACTGTGGCCCTTGGTCCTTTTGAATTGGCCTGCAAGAAATCCATCAAAAAAGCCCACATAAGAACATAAAACTTTACTCTATTTCTTACCTTGACTAGGAATGCACAATATTGGGGTCTCTACATTATGGGGATATTTACAAATTAAATTTAGCCGATCAGTATATAAATGCATAGACCTGACACTTCAGTCCTTGAAACACAGTTTAATGATGAACAAAGAAACATACTTCAGTCTCTAGAACACGTTAATGTTTAAGTAAATAGGATGAACACAGAAAAAGATCAACTGTCTGTTGGTCCTGCCAAAAGTTAAAAAATAATGAATTCAAAGAAAAAAATTACAGCAGCAAATAGCAGCATGAATGGAACTAATTTTCTCATCTGTCTGATCTTAAGGTCTGATTTCCAAATCACATTGTTATAATCATCCTCAACCACTAACACTTCTATAAAGTTAGTTAGTTTCCTGCAGGTTGCTTTTGTTTTGTGTCCAAATGTGGAAATGAACCGTCAGCGTCTCTCTTCTCTGTGACTGGCTGTTTGAGAGCTGTAATTTGGGCTGTTTTGGTTTTATTTTTCAACTACATTCACTTACCAAGCATATATTTTGTTTGCATTTTGGTTTTAGAGCTATAAAAAACATTTTATATTTTGTGCTGCAGGTTTTTTGTTCTGTGCTACAAGATTGTCAACCTCTGTAGCACAAGTGCTATGGGCAAAAAAAGTTAACGTACAGCCCTGGAAACTATAAAATATATGTTGAGTGTTTCAACGTCCTAAAAGAGTTGAACCTGGCTCAGACTTGTAAGAAACAAAGGAAAAAGAAAAACATGTTTCACAGAGAAGTCTTAAGAAACTATAGAAGAAGAGAGACTTAAGAAAAAAAAACATCACGAGAAGAGAGTAAGGAAAATACTCTGAAGAAAAACTAAAGGAAGACTAATCATGGGTTTTGACACCCTGGGTCTTAAACGAGAAGGAGGGGCGGATTCATTTGAGCCTTCCCCAAGGACATACAGAGAATCGAAATTGTGTTTCTCTCTTAACTGCGGTGTAATATATCAATTAAAAAAAAAGCCATCAACATAAAAGGTCCTAGTGGAGTAGTCCAGAGTTTGTGGGGGCAGGGGGCAGAGAGGGAAAGGGAGGAAGAGCTGGGGGGGAGTTCAGCATTCTAACAGCCTGATGGATGAAACTGTTTCTCAGTCTGTTGGTCCTCGCATGGAGACTCCATTGTTGACACAGGTTGAGTGATTACAGTGCTGAGTGGTCTGCGTGTGTTGTAGATGTCCTGGAGGGATGGGAGGAGGGCACCAATGATCCTTTCAGCTGGTCTAACTATGTGCCCAGGGTCTTGTGGCAGGATGCGGAGCAGCTTCCATACCACACAGTCATTTGGCTAGTAAGGATGCTCTGCGTGTCGCCACAGTAGAAAGAGCACATGATAGGTACTGGGCCTTTGGCTCTCCTCGGTTTACTGAGAAAATAAAGGCGCTGCTGGGCTTTCTTGGCCAGTGATGCAGTATTGGTGTTCCAGGAGAGGTCCTCTGTGATATGTACACCCAGGAACTCCACAGCAGCCCCGTTGGTGGTCAGTGGAGAATGCTGGGTGTTAGCTCTCCTGTAGTCCACAAAAATCTCTTTTGTCTTCTACACGTTGAGAGTGAGATTGTTGTTACTGCACGACATTGCCAGTTTGCTCACCTTGTCCCTGTAATTTGTCTCATTATTGTTGTTGATGAGACCCACCACTGTTGTATCAGCCACAAACTTGATGAAGGGGTTGGTGCTGTGTATTGGTGTTCAGTCGAGGTTCAATAAGGTGAAGAGGAGGGGGCTGAGCACACATCCTTTGGGGGAGCTCCTGTGTTCAGTGTAATGGTTCCGGATGTGTTGCTGCCTACCTGAACTGCCTGTGGTCCCCATGTCAGAAAGTCCAACAGCCAGTTACACAATGAGGTGTTGACCCCAGTCCATCTAGTTTCTGGACCAGCTGCTGAGGAATGATTGTGTTGAATGCTGAATTAAAGTCTATGAGCAACATCCTTACATAGAGTTGCAGGAAAAAGTATGTGAACCCTTTGGGATTTCTCGGATTTCTGCATAAATTGGTCATCAGATGTGTTCTGATCTTCATCAAAGTCACATACACAGTATGCTTAAACTAATACCGCACAAAAAAATGATATGTTTTCATGTTTTTATTGAACAAAACATGTAAACATTCACAGTGCAGGGTGGAAAAAGTATGTGAACCCCTAGGCTAATGACTTCTCCAAGAGCTAATTGGAGCCAGGAGTCAGCCAACCTGGAGTTCAATCAATGTGATGAGATTGGATGTGTTGGTTAAAGCTGCCCTGCCCTATTAAAAACACACCCCGGTTTTGAATTTGCTAGTCTTAAGAAGCATTGCCTGATGTGAACCGTGCCTCGCACAAAAGAGCTCTCAGAAGACCTACGATCAAGAATTGTTGACTTGCATGAAGCTGGAAAGGGTTACAAAAGTATCTACTCTCCCTAGGCGTGGTTGTCCTGTAAAAATGACTGCGAGAGCACAGCGCAGAATGCTCAATGAGGTGAAGAAGAATCCTAGAGTGTCAGCTAAAGACTTAAAGAAATCACTGGCACATGCTAACATTTGTGTTGACAAATCTACAATAAGTAAAACATTAAACAAGAATGGAGATAATAGGAGGACACCACGGAGGAAGCCACTGCTGTCCAAAAAAAACATGGCTGCACGTTTGAAGTTTACGAAAGAGCACCTGGGTGTTCCACAGCACTACTGGCAAAATATTCTGTGGACAGATGAAACCAAAATTGAGTTGTTTTGAAGGAACACACAATGCTATTTGTGGAGAAAAAAAGGCACAGCACACCAACATCAAAACCTCATTTCAACTGTGAAATATGGTGGAGGGGCCATCATGGTTTGGGGCTGCTTTGCTGCTTTGCCGGTGAAGGACCTCACCGAGGAACCCTCCAGAGACGGGAAAGGAATTGATCTCTTAAAATAAGCATACACAATACAATAGTAATTGTGTGTTTATCATTGAAACCTCCTACATTTATGCTGTGCAATTTTGTTGACTTCTCAAACTCTGTAATTAAAAGTCCTTAAACTGGATCTTTTTTTCTACAGAGGTCAGCTGGAAACATCAGAGTTCTTCAATGATCAGTCCAAGCAACATAAAACAGACCTGGACTTAATATTTATGGTGTGTACATCAAAATCTACATTGGTGCAATTACACTGCCTGGCAAAAAAAAAAAGTCACCACCAAAAAAAGGTCACACACTCTAATATTTCGTTGGACCGCCTTTAGTTTTGATTACAGCACATATTCACTGTGGCATATCTTCGATAAGCTTCTGCAATGTCACACGATTTATTTCCATCCAGTGTTGCATAAATTTTTCACCAAGATCTTGTATTGATGATGGGAGAGTCTGACCACTGCGCAAAGCCTTCTCCAGCACATCCCAAATATTCTCAATGGGGTTAAGGTCTGGACTCTGTGGTGGCCAATACAATTTGAGCCCGATGAATCCTGGCATTGTCATCTTGGAATATGCCCGTGCCATTAGGGTAGAAAAAATCCATTGTTTTAGAAATGAGAAGTTACTCATTGCATCAGCTGGGGTTACATAACTTGTTGCCAGCTGAAAGATAATCGCCCATGCAGTAACTATCCAATAGGAGGCTCGTACCTATTTGCTTAGTTAAATCCGGGTGGGGACTTTTTTTTGGGCCAGGTAGTGTATATCTAGATATCATGGTAAACAGTTTTTCAATCGGTCTGATCAAACCCAGGCTGTCCTCTAAACATTCAAATTCTCTTTGTGTTCCAGTTGCTGGAGGAGAACATTATCACCTTTGTGAAGAACGAACTGAAGAGATTTCAGAAGGCTCTGAGTCAGGATAACCCAGAATGTCACAGTGAGGATGAGGAGGTGTTGGTTGGTGAATATGAAGATCAGAGGAGCAGCAGAGAGGCTTTTCTGAAGATCACAGAGAACTTCCTGAGGAGAATAAAGCAGAACGAGTTGGCTGACCGTCTGTGGAACAGTAAGTTTTTCAAAGTCAAAAAGAAACCTGGATTTAAGATGATGGAAATATGAAGTGGAGGTTGACATTTCCAAACTCTGCTTTAATATTCTGCACACACCCACTGAAACTGTTGGTAGAAGAAGAACTGCATAGCCACTTTTGTTATATTGTAACTTTTTGCAGGATCAGCTCATTTACATTATTTGTTGTTTGTTCTTTCAGGAATTTCTGCTCCGGTATGCCAACATAAACTCAAGTCTAACCTGAAGGAGAAGTTCCAGTGTGTGTTTGAGGGGATTGCTAAAGCAGGAAACCCAACCCTTCTGAATCAGATCTACACAGAGCTCTACATCACAGAGGGAGGGACTGGAGAGGTCAACGATGAACATGAGGTCAGACAGATCGAAGCAACATCCTGGAAAGCACACAGACTGGAACCAGTCATCAGACAGGAGGATATCTTTAAATCTCCACCTGGAAGAGATGAACCAATCAGAACAGTGATGACGAAGGGCGTGGCTGGCATTGGGAAAACAGTCTTAACACAGAAGTTCACTCTGGACTGGGCTGAAGGCAAAGCCAACCAGGACATCCAGTTCACATTTCCATTGACTTTCAGAGAGCTGAATGTGCTGAAAGAGAAGAAGTTCAGCTTGGTGGAGCTTGTTCATTACTTCTTTCCTGAAACCAAAAAAGCAGGACTCTGCAGGTTTGAAGAATTCAAAGTCGTGTTCATCTTTGATGGTCTGGACGAGTGTCGACTTCCTCTGGACTTCCACAACAACCAGATCTTAACTGATGTTAAAAAGTCCACCTCAGTGGATGTGCTACTGACAAACCTCATCAGGGGGAACCTGCTTCCATCTGCTAGTCTCTGGATAACCACACGACCTGCAGCAGCCAATCAGATCCCTCCTGGGTGTGTTGATATGGTGACAGAGGTCAGAGGGTTTACTGACCCTCAGAAGGAGGAGTACTTCAGGAAGAGATTCAGAGATGAGGAGCAGGCTAGCAGAATCATCTCCCACATCAGGAGATCCAGAAGTCTCCACATCATGTGCCACATCCCGGTCTTCTGCTGGATCACTGCTACAGTTCTGGAGGATGTGCTGAAGACCAGAGAGGGAGGAGAGCTGCCCAAGACCCTGACTGAGATGTTCATCTACTACCTGGTGGTTCAGACCAAAGTGAAAAACATCAAATATGATGGAGGAGCTGAGACAGACCCACACTGGAGTCCAGAGAGCAGGAAGATGATCGAGTCTCTGGGTAAGCTGGCTTTTGAGCAGCTGCAGAAAGGAAACCTGATCTTCTATGAACCAGATCTGATGGAGTGTGGCATCGATATCAGAGCAGCCTCGGTGTACTCAGGAGTGTTCACACAGGTCTTCAGAGAGGAGAGAGGACTGTACCAGGACAAGGTGTTCTCCTTCATCCATCTGAGTGTTCATGAGTTTCTGGCTGCTCTTCATGTCCACCTGACCTTCATCAACTCTGGAGTCAATCTGATGGCAGAAGAACAAACACCATCCAGATCTACAACGACAGAGCTCTACCAGAGTGCTGTGGACCAGGCCTTACTGAGCCCAAACGGACACCTGGACTTGTTCCTCCGCTTCCTCCTGGGCCTGTCACTGACCAGCAATCAGAATCTCCTACGAGGTCTGCTGACACAAACTGGAAGTGACTCACAGACCAGAGAGAAAACAGTTCAGTATATCCAGACAAAGATCAGCGAGGATCTGTCGGCAGAGAAGAGCATCGACCTGTTCCACTGTCTGAATGAATTGAATGATCGTTCTCTAGTGGAGCAGATCCAACAGTCCCTGAGATCAGGACATCTCTCCACAGATAAACTGTCTCCTGCTCAGTGGTCAGCTCTGGCCTTTATCTTACTGTCATCAGAAAAAGATCTGGATGTGTTTGACCTGAAGAAATACTCCACTTCAGAGGAGGCTCTCCTGAGGCTGCTGCCAGTGGTCAAAGCCTCCAACAGAGCTCTGTAGGTGAACTCACAACTGCACTGATATAAGTAGTTTGTCTGTATTTAGAGAAATAAATGTCTTTCTACCTCCATTTCAGACTGAGTGGGTGTAACCTCTCAGAGAGAAGCTGTGGAGCTCTGTCCTCAGTGCTTAGCTCCCAGTCCTCCAGTCTCAGAGAGCTGGACCTGAGTAACAATGACTTACAGGATTCAGGAAATGAGCTACTTTGTGTTGGACTTATGGATCCACTTTCTACGTTTGAATCTCTCAGGTCAGGATGTCACATTTTTTATTAAGTATGTCAACTAATGTCATGTCATGTTTTTGTGAGTTATTTTTTCACTAACCAAAAGTTCTTAACAGACTGAGTGGGTGTAACCTCTCAGCGAGAAGCTGTGGAGCTCTATCCTCAGTCCTCAGCTCCTCCAGTCTCAGAGATCTGGACCTGAGTAACAACGACCTGCAAGATTCAGGAGTGATCCTGCTGTCTTCTGGACTAAATAGTCCACACTGCAGGCTGGACTCTCTCAGGTTAGTGTAACACTGACAACTGCAATAGTCTCCCAACTGTTAAGGTGTAGGAACCTGGTAAGAGCAGTGTTAATGTGTTAAATGAGGTAGAAACAATAAATGATTAAAAATGATTTTCATTGCAGGTTTGAAACTAAAGACTTCTCACAGGTGCAAAAAAAAACTTTGGACATTGTTCTTGCACTGAACTCTGTAGTGCAGGAGTGTCAAACTGTGGGCCTGGCTATTTGTTTTTGCTATATATATATATATATATATATATATACACACCCACCCACACACACACACACACACATGGGTTTATTAGCTACTTTTAGACAGGATTTACCTGCAAGCAATCTGAGAGAGAGAGAGAGAGAGAGAGAGAGAGAGCAAAGTGCAACTGTGCAGGGTGGTTTCATTCTTCATCTTAATCAATAAATAGATAAATAATTCAATAACAAATAGACAAAATAAATCCTTCTCCTCCAGTCTTAACGATCATGTACTCTCTATCAGCCTCTCTTCTTGACAGCGTGTTTGTAGAGCTAAGGGGGTTGAAGCAGCTGAGCTGCTGTTCTTCTGTTGTGCATCTTTTTTTACGATGTTCCTCTCTCCTCTAAAGAGGGTTCAATGTACCACATTTAGCTCATTTATTGCATCGTGTTGTGATCTTTCTTTGCTATATTATAGATAGGTCATGAAAAATGACTAAAAATTTTGTTTTTCAAACACCTAATTTAGTTAATATTGCAAATTGATATATATTTATATTTCTAAATGTCCATCTTTTTCCCTAATGTCTTGCTGGCTCCTGCTGGCTGCTGCTGGCAGGCCAGAAGTGGCCCCATGTCATAAGTTTGACACCCCCGCTCTCGTGACTGTTGACCAGCATGTTGTGGAGAGACTTTTTTTACTCATCTGCCCTGGTAAGGCACCAGGACCAGACTGTTTCTTTGGCTGTTTATTGAAATCCTGCAGTCGAGAAAGGATCTCAGCTTGTGTTATTTGTGAAATCTTTTTTGCCACAGTCCAGGAGTCTGAACCAGGGGCCAACATTCAAAAACATTTTCTTTTCTGTTTTGCAGGGTTTTTTTTTACAAATTACTCGTTTTTTACTTTTCAGTGCTTTCATCAGTCAGCACCAAACTACACATTCAGTCTAAATACATCCATTCGTCTGATCCTTTCTTTTTACAGCAGCCCCGTGTGGCAACAAGAATTTCAATCATATATGTTTTTCACCTAAAAAAACAAAAAAAACAATCATCCCTCGCTCTGCTTTCACCCTAGACAGATGATTTTTGGTGTGCATATGCATCATGAGCCACACTCATCACAGCCACATAAAAGCCTCTTGGCCAACAGACTACCCCAACAGTCAATCAGCTGAAATCTGATTTCATTCAAGTCTTGTGTGTACTGTATGATCAAGGTCTGCCCATCTACACATTGAAAGGTTTCAGGCCTCAACACTCACAACACTGGTCTTATTAAAAGATACCTTACTGCCATTGGCTATCAATTGGTTAACTTGCCACGTGGCACAGGAACGTTGCCTCATGCTGAAATGAAACATCTGATTTGCATCAAATTTTACATCTATTGCTCCACTTAAAATGAGGTGTAAACCTAAAAGTGAACCCTGGCTTAATGACAGAATTCATGTTGCCAGACAAGGGCGCTGGAGAGCTGAGAGAAAGTGGAAAAAAGACAAACTCCAAGCCTCTTTTGCAATGTTTCATGAGAGCCTAAACAGATATCAAAAAATTGGTAAACTACAGGGGTCACAGTATTTCTCTGGTGTGATTTCAAGTAGTTGTCACAACTCCCGTGTGCTTTTCATCAAAATCAATTCTGTTTTTAATGGCCCACAACCTGTGTGTCTTGATGCTTCTTCAGAAACATGAGACAAGTTTCTGAACTTTTGACACCATTAGGACAAAAATCTCTTTTCCTCTGCTTGAACCTTATGTCACTGTTACCTGTTCTGCTGTTTTTAACCAGTTTGAGCAAGTATCACTTTTTTCACTGAAAAAAGAAAATTGATCATCTTAAACCTGCAGTCTGCCCCACAAATATTGTCCCCCCAACCTTTTAAAAGATGGTTTTTGAGACAATTGTTTCCAACATTCAGGCAATTTTAAACATTTGCCTTAGCTCTGGTGCTTCCCCTTCTCATTTTAAACATACTTTGGTGCACCGACTTAAAAAACAAACTTGGGTACTTTGGTTTTCTCAAATTTTTGACCAATTTCTGAACATCCCCCCTCTAAAATCTTGGAGAAAGTTTTTTTTTTGGTCAGCAACAAACATTGTTAGACACAAACAGCATCCTTGAGTTGTTCCATTCTGGTTTTAAAGCACCACACAGCACTTAAATAACACTTTTAAAGGTTATTAATATTTTGAATTAAAATTTTAAATGGCTTTAAATGGATTTGGGAGATTCAGCTGTTTGTGTGCTTTTAGATCTTTCTGCAGCTTTGACACTGTGGATCACAAGATTTTAATTTCTCATCTTGAGCACTGGGTGGGGATAAAATGTACTGATGAGGTCTGTACAGTTCAAATTTAATGGGGTCCTTGCCCTCCATATGTATTACTGCTACAGTTTGTCTCTATTTCTTTGTGTTTGTAGTCTGTCTGGCTGTTTGGTCTCAGAAGAAGGCTGTTCTTCTCTGGCCTCGGCCATGATCTCATCCTGTCTGACAGAACTGGACCTGAGCTACAATCATCCAGGAGAACGAGGAGAGAGACTACTGTCAGCTCTACTGGAGGATCCACACTGCAGACTGAAGACACTGAGGTACAGACAGAAAGACACAGAGAGAAGGACTGGTACTAGGTACTACAGTTGACTCTACGCACTTCACCTATACAGGGGCTTTTATTTTGGTAGGATAGTGGATGGATAAAGTAGGAAACTGGGGAGAGAGAGTGGAGAATGACATAATGAAAAGGAGCCCACCCACCAACACTGTTAGGACAACAGCCTCTACACATGGGGCAGGTGGACAGAACCACTAGACTACCAGCGATGCCTAGTTGCTACTGCCTGTTGCAGTAGCAACTGGGGCATTAGGAGCAACTCTAGACTAGAGGCTGACTGTTTTTTCAGGAGTCCCACAGATCATGAGATTCTCATGGGGACGGGAATAAATTTCACAACTAATCATGTGATTAGGACAAGACGGGAACGAAAGTTGAAGGGAGCAGGGATCAGTATAATGTAGGGAAGTTTTATCTGCAAACACTGTTATTATATTAATTACAGGTACTATTTTCATCAACGTTGATGTTCGCTGATTTTTTGCAATTTTCATAGAGGTGGCCAGACTGAGACCAAAGCTCACACAGGGGTGACACAGAAACGGATATCTTTTTTTGCCCTATCTGTGACCTCTTCTCTGGCGGCGGGAAACAGAGCGTCCTCCAGTGCTTAATTTGTAAATCTTCAGGTCCCGGACCACAGACCGGGTGTTGTTCCAGTGGTAAGGGGGAAACAAAAATGTCACGGAATACATCAGAAACCGACAAACTGCCCTGTGCAAAAACAGGCCAAGAAGATCATGTGACTGCAAACAACCTATTAATCTAAATGATTAAAAAAGAATCAGCTGCAGAGAAGCACGTACAATCACCCATCCATGGAGAGCGTCTCTCTCACTCACTCTCTCTCTGAGTGGCAGCTGTCAGTCAAATCTGATGTGTTTCAACACCAAGGACAGCCAAAATCACCACCAGCTCATTTAGCCACTCTCAGCATAAACATAAACTGTCACTACACAAAAACCCACTTATTAAGTTGAAATCATTATTTATGAAATTGTACCTGCCACGTCATTAGTATTCAGTAGATATTATTCTGTTATTCAATCAGAGCTTGTCTGCAAAAACAAAACTTTTCCATCAGTTGACTGCCCGAGTAAACAAGTCTATGGTCCGATCATCTGTCTCTCATCTTAATGCCTTTTCATTCAAAGATTTGTGGACTGCTTCCACAGTTCACAGCACAAATGTCCACATTAGTAGCTGTGGGAGTAATGTTAATCATATACCAAAACAGACAGCAGAAAATCTGAAACCAAAGCCAGCTCACATGACAGAATTTACACTTTAGGTGTCACTGAATGATCTGCTGACAGCTTGTTTTTATCTCATAATAAAGCTCTAAATGCATCCAAAAATAATTACAGGCAGCGAAAATAAAGAGCTCATGTTAAGGCACGGCGGCCAATTAATAATTAAAACATTGTCTTACCTTAATATAGCAGTTATGTGACACTGTGACATGGATGAAACGGTGTCTGTTTCTCTCAGGGCTGTCCTGTTAATCCCACTTTGATCCAGGTACCCAGTGATAGCAGCCTGCTCACGGATGTTGCTAACTCTTTATCTCAGCTCTCATCTACCTGTACAGGTGACAGTAACTCAGTGTCTGTAGGTGCATCAGCTGTTGTTCCAGCGACTGCTGCTGATGACTTCTGAGTCACAGCTGTTTTTTATTTTTTACCTTCATAAATGTCTGTTTGTCCATTTTGTTAGCTGAAATTAACTCTCAATGCTAATGTTAACTTTGAAAATAGCGCTTGATTGTCTGTGATTGGTCAGTTGTTTACCTATATGATGCTTTTATGCACAAGTCAGGATGTGATAGGCTGATATGATGCTTTTTTGTTTAGCCTGCCTACCCATAGGCTGCAACATACAGTCACACACAGTTGGTACTCCTCTACACTAGAAAACTAACACGCAATGTTTTGTTTACACACACTAGCAGAAGCTTATTATGCACCCGCTGCCCCTGGAGGTGCTGGATCCAATCAAATAAGTGCAGGTCACGATCTGAGAGGTGCCGGATCTTGTTCTGGCGGGATCTGGCCCAAATTAAGCCCTGGCATCCTCCTCCTGTAGCGATCTTCACTCGGAGCACACACGCACAGCTTGTTCCTCTTCTGTAGTTGTGTTGGTGGTTGACATTCACATGTTGAGTGTATTACCGCCACCATCTGTTTGGGTGGATAACAATTTGTTTGAGGTGCGCTGTTGAAATGCGTCCATATGGGAATACATGCGTCCAAAAATGGTTCCGCATAAAAGTTGCCAGTAAAGCAGTGAGGGTGGCCAGGGGGGTGGCCAGAGATTCATCTATGGTGGCCTTGGCCACCATTGGCCACCCCCTGGCTCCACCCCTGGGCAGAAACCTGACCTGACTAAACATACATGACATGACTTAGAGCACACTTACACCACGCAGTCTGTACTTGTGCCATGCTAAAGTCACTTGACCCCCTCCCTGGTCCCCCTTTTTGGCCTTCACTCACACCACTCAACACACCCAGACCTGAACACAGTTATACTCCTGATCAAAATCTTTAGACCACTGGAAAAACTGCAAGAATTTACATTTTGCACTGTTGGATCTTAAGAAGGTTCTAAGTAGAGCTTCAAAATGCAAAAAGAAGAAATGGGAATGGGTGAGACAAAAAAAAAATGAGTAAGCAATTTATTGAAAACAACAATTAAACTGAAATAGGCTGTTCATCAGCTGATCAAGCATTTAAGATCACAGCTCAAAAAACCCAGAAAACCCCCTCAAAACAGAAATAAAAGTTTCAAAAAAGGACTCAGTGATGAGTAGCTCCACAGTTCTTGTTGATCACTTCAAAAAACTTGTTTTCGGTAAGTTTGATGCGAGTGTTTCCAGGAGGCTATTTGTAACGTTGCTCCAAGTGGTGAAGATGGCTTCACAAAGGGCATCTGTCTGGAATTGATGTCCATTTTTGTAAACTTCCCTTGCCACCCATCCCCAAATGTTCTCAATTGGATTTAGATCAGGGAAACGAGCAGGATGGTCCAAAAGAGTGATGCTATTCTCCTGGAAGAAGTCCTTTGTCAGGCAGGCATTGTGAACTGCAGTGTTGTCCTGGTGAAAAACCCAGTCATTACCACACAGACAAGGGCCCTCGGTCATGAGGGATGCCCGCTGCAACATCTCCACATTGCCAGCCGCCATTTGACACCCCTGCACAACCTGAAGCTCCATTGTTCCACTGAAGAAAAAAGCAGCCCAGATCATGATGACGCCCCCTCCACTGTGCCGCATAGAATACATCTCCAGTGGGATCTCCTTGTCCTGCCAGTAATGTTGGAAGCCATCAGGACCGTCAAGGTTACATTTTTTCACATCAGAGAATAAAACTTTCTTCCACCTTTCAGTGTCCCATGTTTGGTGCTCCCTTCCAAAGTCCAAATGGGCAAATTTGTGGGGTTGAACACGTTTTTAGTTTTTAAGCCCTTCCCTCACAGATGCTGTCTGATGGTTATTGGGCTGCAGTCGGCACCAGTAATGGCCTTAACTTGGGTCGAGGATCGTCCTGTGTCTTGACAGCCAATCGGATCCTCCGGTTCTGTGCCGGTGGAATTTTTTTTGGGTCTACCACTTGACTTTTTTGTTCCATAACCCTCAGGATCTTTGAAGAAATTCAAAATGACTGTCTTACTGAGTCCAACCTCAGCAGCAATGGCGAGTTGCTAAAGGCCTTGCTTATGCAGCTCAAAAATCCAACCACGTTCAAAGACAGAAAGCTTTTTAGCCTTTGCCATCAAGAGGTCATGACAGTGTAAATACCTGACAGAAAATGACATTGAATCCACATCTTTGGGCAGATTTTGGCTTCTCAAGGCTGTGGTCTTAAACTTTTGATCTGCTGATGAACAGACTATTTCAGTTTGTTGTTTTCAGTAAATTGCTTACACAAATTTGTTGTTTTTTTTTTCTTTTTTTTAATCTCATTCCAATTTCATCTTTTTGCATTTTGAAACCCTACTTAGAACCTTCTTAAGATCCAACTGTACAAATGCGAATTCTTGCAATTTTTCAACTGGTCTAAAGATTTTGATCAGGAGTGTATGTCAAGCACCAACGCCATCACATTAAGCATCCATGAATTTTCAAGTCTTGAAGAGTATTGTTGTTTAAGGCTGTAAAATAGCAACCGATTCATATGATATCTAACCTGACACCAGAGTTATGTCAACTGACCTGGGATCAGTGCGTTAACTATACAGTGTCCAAAGAGAAGAGAGAAAGGTTCCTTGTGGCAATACATCCCTCACCAGAAAGCCTTACCTGGAGCTTGATCAGCTCAGAGAGTTCCAGCCTTCTCCTGTTGAATGAAACTCCGACTTTTGAACCCATATGAATCCTAATATTGTTCTTCTGCATGTCCATATACTATCTGAGTCCCACTGACATCCCTGCATGGGCCATGAAGTGGACCACCTCTCTGCAGGATTTCGGAGCCCTTTAGTGCTGCTCTTCAAAAAAAAAAAAAAAGGAGATCTCTTGTGTTACAGGACAGCCTGTGTCTAGATTAGGATTTGGATCTCTCGGAAATGTGTGTTTGAGATGTTTTAATTTGTGAATATTGCAAATCAGTGTATTCTTAAACTATTCATCTTTTTCCAACCACCTCTCATATGTTAATTCACTTTCCTATGTTGGTGCTCCTTCATTTGCATTTGTGCCACTTCGTCCTTCTGTGTGTGGATTAACGCACGCTCACCTGTAAAAGGTACCAGATTTCATTCTCAAACTTGCCCTGGCATGGTACGGATTTCCTAGTGTGAGTGCGCCATTAATTAAGGCTATCAAACAGCAGTCAGATGTGATACTGCCACCATCTGGCTGTAGTCCTGCATAACAACCTGGTACCAGGGAAAAACTAAAGGGAAATGAAGTCATGAGGGGAGTTAAACTGTTTGAATCTATCCTGACCATCCCTGATGTCTAAACTGACTCTGTTTCTTCCTCCAGGCTGGACCATGGTGGACAGCACAGACTGAAACCAGGTCTAAAGAAGTGTGAGTGCCTGAATTTTTGATTTGTGAGAACACAATGATGAATTTGTCTCTTAAATGTGAACCAACAATGATTGAGGCTGTGTCTGACTCCATCTCTGTGTTTGGGTCTGAAAGTATGAACGTCCACATTCACAGTCACTGACATTCATCAACCTGAAACAGTTTTAGAGTTCTGAGGAGAGGGAAACACTATGGCTCAGTCCCTCAGAGGTTGGATTAGACTTTTTAACTCATTTTGATGGACAGGGTACTGTTTTACAATCTGTCATTTTATTTTCTTTCTTTAATATTGATAATATAAAGTAATGAAAGTTAATCGAATTAAAAACATTCAGTTTATAAAGCACCCTTTCACTAATAATAATCTATCTAAAGAGCAGTCTTTGAGGTTCTGCATTTTGGGGGGTAAGGAGAGAAAAGATGAACACAGCAACACAGTATTTACTCCTCGTCAGTTTTTAAACAGTGACAACGGAGAACAATCCCTGTCCTCAAACTAGTAAATATGAACTCTTCCATTTTAGAAATCATTTACTTTTTGAGAATATTTTAAGCATACAATGTAGTAGTTTAAAGACCATAGCTGATTCACCAGATGTTAAAAGGCTGCACTCTAGAGTCCTGCATGTTTCTGCCTGCTCATCAGGATTTCTGACCATTACAGCACGCGTTTAAGACACATGTCAAAAGACATCTGCACAACTTTAGTCCATTCTAGTCTAACAGACACTGCTACAGTTTAATGAATTATAATAATGAAATAAGAAGGGACATCTGGATGTGACGATCACATCCTCCTCATCATGAACAACGACTCTGTCTTTACATGGAGCAGCTTACAGCCTCCCACCTGTTTAACTCCTATGTTAATGATATTCATGAAAAAGTCATTAAACAGACTTTATTTAGGCTAAGCATCATCTGTGTAATGCTCAGCCTCTGTGTGATTATCTGTAGCAGCCGCACACAGAGGAGCCCAAAAATCATAAACCATCTATTTCTTCAATCTGAAACTAAAGCCTCCATTTATGAGACCGTGTCTACAGTTTGGGAAGCGTGCTCACCACTCAAAAAGTTTATAGCCACCGGTTTCACCACCATGGCAGCTGTAGTCCTCTGTGAGCGACGCAGTCGAACACCTCCTGACCAGTCTCTCAGCACCGTCAGCAGTGATAGTGATGTGAGTTTGATAATCTATGGTGTTCAAGTCAGTGATGGAGCCCACAGGCTACCAGAGAAATAATTGTTTAATAGGTAAAATGTTGGAGATGTATCATGTGTTTGTTAGCAGCTACTGGATGCTGTGCTTTTCCCTTGAAAAATTAGATTCATCAATCCATCAGTTTTATTCTCAGCTGGTGTGTCACTGAGTGGGGAAAATCTGGTTGAAATGTGAAGCGTTTGGTGGCAATCCAACTGGGTCTCAGCTGGTCCTGGAAGGGGATGAGAGCAGAGAATAAAGGTTTGGATTCAGTGGCATAGAGTCACGTTCCCAAAAGCGTCACCCTGTCCTCCAGACCTCCAAATAATCTACATTATATACTAGTACACACACTGTTATCGGTGAAGGAGGACAAGTAAACGTGAACATCTGGAGCAGGAGAGGCAAACACAGAAGCAGAGGCCAAGCTAGACTAAGTTGTGGTAGAAGAGGACAGGGAGGCTAAGAGAAAAGCAGCTAAACCACGAGGGTGTTTGTTGATAAGTATATGTCCGTGTAAACACACAACTATGAAACAGTAGTGATGAGAAGTAGAAAGAGCAGAAAAATTTACTGTAGCATGATAAATACTTAGGAAAACACAGCGTCTTCTTCTGCTTCTTCGGGTGTGGTATGGTGGTTGGCAAGGGGAAACTCAGCAAAAGAGCAACCTCAGTAAGAGGAAGTGATGCAATACGCTAACTGTACATCAGCACGTCAGCTGTATGGTGGATGGGGACCAACATGAAGCTTAAAACCCACAATTTTGTACTTTTATACAAAATCTATACATATCTATGATGTCAGGGTTCCAGTCTCGAACCAATATACCAAGTATGACAATTGGAGCAACAGGGATGTTTGCAAGTCCAGACATACAGACAACTCTCCAATTATAGTAAAAATTTTCAGTTACAGCGACCTCTGCAGTCCCAATGTCCCATGTTCAGTATTTAGGATCATAAATCCTGTTGTGTTTGGTGAACACTGAGGACAGCAGAGCAGGTATAAAATGTTAATTTGACTCTGTCAGTAACCTTGTTTAGGAATGATCAGCTGTGTTATGTCTCATTCTCTCCATCAGACGCCTGTGAGCTGGAAGTGGACACAAACACAGTGAACAGAAAACTCAAACTGTCTTACAACAACAGGAAGGTGACACATGTGGAGGAGGATCAGTCATATCCTGATCATCCAGACAGATTTGACTGGGATCAGCTGCTGTGTCAAACTGGTCTGACTGGTCGCTGTTACTGGGAGGTCGAGTGGAGAGGACGGGTTCATGTATCAGTGAGTTACAGAGGAATCAGACGGAGCGGAAACAAGAATGAGTGTTGGTTTGGATGGAATGATCAGTCCTGGAGTCTGATCTGCTCTGATCGTGGTTACTCTGTTTTTCACAAAAACAGACAAACAAAAATCTCCTCCTCCTCTTCATCCTCTGGTAGAGTAGGGGTGTATCTGGACCATCCTGCTGGCTCTCTGTCCTTCTACAGAGTCTCCTCTGACAGACTGATCCACCTCCACACCTTCAACACTACATTCACTGAACTGCTCTATCCTGGGTTTTGGTTATGTTCAGGTTCCTCAGTGGCTCTGTAGCTCAGACTCTGCTGTCTAAAAATCAAAGCTTTGTCAGACTACACACTAAATGATTTATCATCTCTGACTACTGCACAGCAGTAACATGTTCATTTAGTCATTAGGTAACTGGTACCACTTATGATCTTGTGTGTTGGTGGAAGAATAAATGCCCAGGATATGGAAGTGATTTTTTTCAGGTACAGCACATCACACTAACCTTCTCCCTTGTTTAGCCCCTCACAGCGCTTTTTTCTTGACGGCCAAGCTGTTAACATTAGTCAACAGAAAAGTTGGAACCTAAGTGTGGATCTATGGAATTGGAATGGATACTCTGGATTGTTTGGAGGACGATTGAAGACACTCGTATATGGACAAATGATAAGCATGTGTACATAAATGTATTAAAAATACAACTGGATGAAATGGAGTCTCAGATTTCAAAACTCTCTGTGCAAAAACGGAAACCTATGTCACACCGTGAAATCAACCCCAGCTACTACAGTCATGGACGAAAATGTTGGCACCCCTGGAATGTTTCCAGAAAATACACCATTTCTCCCAGAAATTGTTGCAGTTACAAATGTTTTTGGCATACACGTTTACTGCCTTTATGTGCGTTAGAGCAAGAGAATGAATTTACTTGTACATGGATTTTTTAATGTTTTTGAAACATCTCAAGCTGAGCTTCAATTGAAATAAAAAGGTTTTTAAAACCATATCTTAGCCTCTGGTTGGACTTTTTCACTAGAACCGTTGAAGTACCCTTAAACACTCTCAGAGTTCTAAATTGTTCCCATTTCTTGTTGGATTGTTTAGGTTTTTCTTCGAACCACGCAAGGCCCCTGTAGGCGAGTCCCAAGAATCAACACGGCTTTCTTACTCTTCTTTTCTAAAATTCAGTGGCACATTTACACACATTCAAGGGGGGACTGGTTAGGTAAGTAGAGATATATTAAGCTCTGAGTTCTCGCAGCCTGTGAGTGGCAGGAAACCACCCCTTACACTACATTATGTACGAGTAGGTAAGGAGCTGCGGATTGAAGTCAGACAGGATTAAAGCATTCCTTGTAACTGTCAATGCTCAGCTTTTTGTCCTGATGCTCATATCAGCCCCTCAGAGGTATTGATAGTGGTGAGACTATTCTTGGACAGTTGGATGTCACAGTCAACAGGATCTCTGTTGCTAGTTTGGAGGACCTGTGGAAGCAGTATTTAAAGTTGGAATTCTCTGAATGCCATCTGGATAAAAAAAAGAATGATTCTCAGGAGAGGATAAGAGGAAGTTTTCCAAGGATGATGTATTTCATGCTGATTACACAGCCTTCATGAACAATCTTATCTCCAAGTATTATGCTGAGGAGGTGCCAGCTGATAATCTGCAATGCATAGATTGTTTTGTATGATGTATAAACCACCATTGTGTATCACCCAACAAAGAAAAAAGATTCGGGTTGTGTTAAACTGTGCTGCAATGTTTCAAGGAACATCTTAAAATGCACAACTACTGAAATGACCAGACATTACCAGCTTGCTTGCTTGTTTGTTTGTTTGTTTGTTTGTTTGTTTGTTTTGGGGGGTTAAATGAGAGAAGATTAAACGTCAACTCATGATTTAGGCCTTGTCCACACAGAGATGAAAACGATATATTGCCGATTCGTTTTGGAAAAGTTTTATATAAAATAAAGTTATTATTATTATAAAGACGGGATCATTTCAGGAAATATCCGCATAAACACGGAACCACTGAAACGACTGAAAACACTGTAGTACATATGCTAAGCCTATATGTGGTGCTGTAACGCTGCCCTGGAAATGCACCAGTTTGTCTTGTGAAAGTGACACTTGAGCTGATAATACTGTGGTTGGTGTGTAAAATGGAGATGCACTCGAGCGTGGGGTGGTGATTATTATTGGCATTCATTGATAATTACCTGGCACTGAGAATAAAAAGCCAGCCTTGAGGCCAAAAGCAACTTTATTGTACTTCATTATTTCTCCCCGCTGATGTGAAAGGATCCTCCTGTGACCTGATGGCGCATTGTAGCTTCATCTCCTTGGAAAGGACAGGTGAATTGTTACAAGTTTTATTCACGGAGAAGATCCTCCATCAACAATATACCTCAGCGGAAGCCTGTCAGCTCAAGAGAAGCGCATGTCCAGAACGTTATTTTGTCATCACTCTGATTGGCCCAACATTAATGTGACAGACGGAACGTTCCTTCAATCACCTTCACAAAATTTTTAGAAAAGTCCTGCCCTTTCCAAACGCTTTCTATGGGAGCTTTCCCAGATGAATGTGAGATACATCCATGAAATGGACATACAGCCTACGTGGTGTGTCAGGTTAATCCTGTCTATAGGTTGTGGAATCCTTGTTTGGTGGAGTAGGCAGAGCTACTCCTCTCCCCTGTTCCGCATTGCAACAGGCATCCCAAATAGTTTTGGTCTGCCATAAACTAGGTTTTAACCCAGCCTAATCCTCAAGATGTAGAAAAAGGTAATCATTATTATTTAAATCCTTGGAGGATCACTGATAATTTCAAAATAAAGTTTAAATAATGAAAAAAAATGATATTAATTATTGGTGCTGTTGTACATTTGTCAGTACATTCTTGTGCTGAGATATTTATTTGATAAAAAAAAATATGTGATTGGGTAATATTTTCATATAAAAATGTTGTATGGATGGACAGAAATTTGAAATATTTACACCAATGACAGACTTCAACAGCAGATTGGCACTGAGAAAAAAATAAACTTAATACCAGCTGCACTTATATTTTACCTGGCTCGATTTGTGGCATTATTTTCCTTCATCAGTGAAATCACTTTTACAACTGGATTGTCAACAACTCCTAAGACGAGAGAAAACAATTGCACCAAAAAGGTTATGTGATGCTCATACATTTATGAGTTATGCACTGTTACATTGCAGGTGCACAGACACTGATGTGAAATTCACATAAGAAACAATAAGAAAAAGTCAGAGTCAGAGCTCGTGCAATAAAAAACTGCTAATGGAAACACCTGAATTTCGAAAAACCTGTCAAATATTGCTGAAAAATTTTACGCTGTCATGAGAAGGTTTTTCAGATGTTTTGATATAAAAATATTGCAAAAGTGCAATGGAAACACTTTTTCTGTGTTTACACGTCACAGGATCTATCGTATAGTGTCACATGACCTGTTCATTCTGAGACAACATGGTGTGGTACATGAAGACAGATGGGGAGGCTGATAGTTTTTTTAATGTCATACTTATACCCTTACATGTGGCTTTTGCGATATATACAGACTTTGACTCTGAACTATCATTCTTTGCCTTCATTTTTTTGTTAAAAATTATCAAGGCAACCTCTGTAGATGGAATCATAACCGTACCAACACACGACAGATTTTGAGCGTCCAGCTTTCTTGCAGCGGAGTCTCGCAAGATGAGATTTTATGAGAATTATGAGGCACATGCCCAAAACGCCCTTCAATGGAAACACATTCAAAGTGCAGTTGAAATTTGAGAAATATCTCTTTTATTTTGCGGGAACTGTAATGGAAACACAGCTACTGTGTGTTTATGAGCTAAAGAGAAAGAATCTCTTTGTTGTAAAATCCAATAATGAGGTATAGTTTCACATGTTTATCGATATGAGGCATTTTGTAAAGACAGTCAAGATACATTGTTACTGTCATAAACACTCATACATTAACAGAAGAGACATAACATCTCTTGTCTCGCTTCCTCTCCGTCTGATCGTCTGTAGAGACGCATAGCTGACAGGCTTAAGCTCGATACGTAATGGGAGAGTGAGGAGAGATTGATCACCCCTTTATTGATCATGTACGGTTTGCCGCAAATGACAAAATGAAAAAGAAAAAAAAAGAAATTAAAAAAAAGATCAAAGCAAAAAAGGAACACTTTGGCACATGTTGTCTTTCTGAAACACTAGATAACAGTACTGTGTATGACAAATGAAGACAATGCCACCTACAAAATCATTAAACCTGAAAATTACTTTGTATGGAATTTAGAACTAAAAATCATGTTTTCATTGCAGCTTTCATGCAACATCTTCATGCTTCCTTTCAGAAATGTCAGTAAATTTGTCAACATCGACTGTGTTTATCCCACCGCAACAAACACTCGTGACGTTAACAAGCAGCAACAAGAGACCGGTGCAATTATGGCGGAAGAGATTAGCTTGGATGCCGCTAAAGCGCCAGTTTTATCAGAACTTGATAGAGAGACGGACAGTACGCATGGTAACAAAAGAGCCCAGAACAACCTCCAAAGACATTAAAGGTGAACTCCAAGGTCAAGGTACATCAGTGTCAGATCGCACCATCCGTTGTTGTTTGAGCCAAAGTGGACTTCATGGGAGACAACCAAGGAGGACACCGCTGTTGAAAACAAATCATAAAAAAGCGAGACTGGAATTTGCCAAACTGCATGTTGACAGGCCACAAAGCTTCTGGGAGAATGTCCTATGGACAGATGAGACAAAACTGGAACTTTTTGGCACATCAGCTCTATGTTCACAGACACAAAAATGAAGCCTACCAAGAAAAGAACACTGTCCCTACTGTGAAACATGGAGGAGGCTCTGTTATGTTCTTGGGCTGCTTTGCTGCATCTGGCACAGGGTGTCGAATCTGTGCAGGGTACAATGATATCTCAAGACTATCAAGGTATTCTAGAGAGAAATGTGCAGCCCATTGTCAGAAAGCTTGGTCTCAGTCGCAGGTCATGGGTCTTGCAACAGGATAATGACCGAAAAAAAACACACAACCAAAAACACCCAAGAATGGCTAAGAGCAAAACATTGAACTATTCTGAAGTGGCCCTCTATGAGCCCTGATCTAAATCCTTTTGAACATCTGTGGAAGGAGCTGAAACATGCCGTCTGGAGAAGGCACCCTTCAAACCTGAGACAACTGGAGCAGTTTGCTCATGAGGAGTGGGCCAAAATACCTGCTGAGAGGTGCAGAAGTCTCACTGAAAGTTACAGAAGTCGTTTGATTACAGTGATTGCCTCAAAAGGTTGTGCAACAAAATATTAAGTTAAGGGTACCATCATTTTTGTCCAGACCTGATTCATGAGTTTGTTTTTTAAAATAATTCTGTTGAACCACAGTTCAGAAGCAATGTCTGATTCTCACTGGTTAATTTTCAATGAATTTTTTATTAATTATCACTTTTGTCAGATTCAAGTTATTTCTGTGACCACTGTGGGTTTTTGTTTTATTAACAGAGGGGTACCAACAATTTTGTCCACGTGTGTAGGAGACAGTAACACATATGAAACTTTAAAGAAAAATTCCACAGAAGAAAAGAAAAAAAAAATCTTAAAGCCTCTCTTAAAACCCTTACTATTAACCACAAAAATAACACAGGATGCATGTGATTTCTTAGTACCCACAGCAAGTGTCAGCCCTCGGATTGATTTAACACTAAAATATAGAAAAAGGACTCTCCACTCCGCCCCATTGTAGACAGTATAGGATCAGTAACTTATAGTTAATCAAAAGCTTTGGTCAACATCATCAAACCCATCCTGCCCTCCAGAGACCATCTAGTGGCATGGTCAGCCTGTTAGACCTTTGAGGTAGGTCAGGCTGACCACGTCTGGGAAGAACAGCTTGCTTAGGGGGTTCCTAACTGAGTGAAACCATCAGGAACTATTTTAGTGTCAGCAATGTTAAAAGGCTGCTTGAATTCTCTAAATGACAAGGAATGGAGCTTCATTGCTTCCTTTCTTATCTCCTTTAGCTAGGAAATGCTGGACCGTCCTAAATGAGAGGAGAAAAGGAAAAACCACCATCAATTCTTTATTCAGTTATTTTAAGTGATGTACCTGTTGACTGCTCATCAAAACAAATGGTCAATATGACAGTAGTGTTACTAGCACTGATTAAAAAACAAACAAACTTACAATTCATGTAACAAAGAAGGAAAAAAAAGTGATGAACAGAGGTATATTACAGACTTGACAACTATATCATCCAACATATAGAAGCTAGGGCTGTCGGGGTATACCAGTATTGACAATAACTGTGGTATTAAAAAATGAAATTTCAATATCATGTTAAAAATGAGCCCTTGGCATACACACACTGGGAGCCCAGCAAGAAGTTTACAGAAAAAGTTTTTATTTCCTCATTCACACAGCGCTTAATGGACAGGATGTAGCACCCACAACATGCGTGTCCAATTCCTCCTGAAGTCTGACCATCCACATAAAACATGGAGTGACAGAAGCTGCGTTCAGGTTAAGAAATTACAACATTGCGTTCACTAAAGCACTGCCCTTAACAAATTAAGTTTTTTCACTGTTTTAAACCAAGTTTTCTCACTGAATGAAACACGAAAGGAAAGTCTCACATCCTCGTCAGCTACAACGCTCCAAAAACATCGGCAGCTGACAGCCTGGACTAGTTTAACTGGACTATATTGATAAGAGTAACATCAGGGTGATATTTACAGACTACATCCTTTGTTTTTTAAGCTGTAGGTAGGATTATTTTCCTGATCATTGTTCGCAAGTGCCAAAAAGCGCAGCGCTCCATCAGCTCTCTCTGAGAATTTGTTTTTTACTCTGTTTGCCCCTCTCTGTCCCTGTCCTTGTCCGTAAATTAAACGCTTTATGAAAAGAGGCCAATTTTTATGGATAGAAGGGATTTCCCCTCAAATAACAGTATTGTGGCTCAGTATCTCTGTGCCAGTCTCTTCCTGTGCATCATGAGGCGCATCAGAGCAGTGGAGACACTTATACTGTCTGCAGCGCTATGAAGAGCGTTAAAGCTTCTGTGTGCATTTAAAGAAATTAGACTGTGCCTTGTTTACTAACTTAAACAGTTTTAGTGCAAGCAAAATTTAAGTTCAGATCTGATCCCAACACAGCCATCTAACTCGGTTCTTTTAGTAGAGTTGACAGGAAATGTCTCATTAAAAAACTGCTGCAGGTGCTCTTGAAATATGTCTGTAATTAATTATTTCGTAAACGTGTTTATAACCCTATGTTATAAACACGTTTTGGCATTATGATATGTAAATCTTGTGTGGTGCATAAGTTTATAAGTCAGAGGTGGAGCCATGGGGGGGCTTGTGGGGTCTATGCCCCTAATGTTAACTTAAAAGCCCTAAATCTTTAGCTCTGGTGAAAGTATGTTATCTCTGATAACTGATTCTTGGATTTTGATAAACAGACTGACCCTGCTGATCACAACATGGAAATTTCATTCTTGTTGCCAAACTGAAAAAAAAAAAAAAAAAAAAAAAAAAAAAAATCAGATGGCTTTTTTTACTTTGAAAAGCTTAAAAGCACATGCTACAGAATAAATAAAAACCTTACTATTAATATTTCTGCAAAATTTTTTAAAATATGACCCTTCTCAATGACACAGCAGCTTCAGTACCTCCTTAGACAGGTATTTTAAGTGTAATTCATCTGGCAAAAGAGAGAACACAACATAAGTAAAGTTAAAGTTAACTTTGATTAATTGTCCCATTATTATTTAAATTTTTATTGATATTGTGATAATATCGCTATCGTGACATTTTTTGCCCGCGATAATCATAAGGTGAAATTCAGATATCGTGACAGCCCTAATAGAAACTATTTCATTTCATTTCATTTCCATTTTTTATCTGAACAGTAACCCCTAAAATACACCAGATACATCTCCGCTCCAGCATGGCTGCGCTGCAGTTTGACTGTGTGCCCTGCCATCCGTCAACTCCTACTGACTGCGTTTGCAGTGCAGCACGGAGCAGCAATATTGGACTGCTAGACTCGCAAGACTGAGGAGTTTTGCGGTACTTACAGAATCACACCTGGTCGTGTGAGAAAAAATTACTGAAGTGCGATAAAACATAATAAACACACATGAAGCTATTGTTCTGAACTGCAGGAGCAGGATGAACTTGATTTGTCTCTATCTTGTCTTTTCATATAGATTTTACTGTGTCTACTATGTGTCAGTAACACTTTATAAATAAGTGCAGAGATGGACCGAACATGTATCTGGTGTATTTTAGGGGTTAATCTGTAAGGGAGATCACACTGGGCACTCACTGAGGTGATCAATCAGTGAAGTGCCAGGTGTGTGTGAGCTGTGTGCTGATTGCTCCTGATTGTGGCCAGGTGTGGCAAGCTTACATATACTCCTGGGTTTCAGCTCTCAGTACTGACTCGTTATCTCACTGTAAGAGATAAGGAGAGCATTTCTTTGGGTTTTCTGGGGTTCTTTAGTGTTAACTATGAGCATTAGAGTATTTTAAGCATTTTAGGGATCTTCCTATGTTTTTGTGTGAGTGAACCTAGCAGTCATTGGAAAACTGCCTTTGTTTCTGCTGGAAGCCATTACCCAGCCTTTTAGTTTGTCTTATAACATTAGCCTGGTGGATGTTTAGTTCTTTAAACATAAAGTCTTCTCTGTCTCCTTTGAGTTAAGTTTCTAGTCAGCTGCAAGGCAGCGGTGATACAGTTCGCCCTTTTTATCAATTAATAAGAAAGGAGCTTTTGTTTTGTTTTTCCCCCTCTTCCAATTAATCATTTGAGATTTTAGTGCTTATTTTTGTTGGGTAACTTTAAGAAACCCGGGTCTGCAGGTGGGTTCCATTTCCCACTTCCCTGATAAAATCAGTCAATAAGTCAGTTTTTCAAACCGCCTCGTCCTGAAGAGAGAGGATATAAAAATCTTAATGAGCTTATATTTATCACCACTGTATTCATCTCTGCACCTTACCACATGCAGAATATGCAGATTGATAGATGTGAATTTTTTAGTCAATGAATG
This sequence comes from Cheilinus undulatus, assembly GCF_018320785.1. Classification (NCBI taxonomy): domain Eukaryota; kingdom Metazoa; phylum Chordata; class Actinopteri; order Labriformes; family Labridae; genus Cheilinus; species Cheilinus undulatus. The sequence goes on from NC_054876.1 coordinate 5,172,035, forward strand.
ATAAATTGTAGTTCTTACACAAATGACACACGTCACGTCCGTAACATTCACCTGGGAAAAGTGAAGTCAGAATTTCTAATCACTACAGCTCGGCTCTCCTATCCTCGTACGCCCACCTTTCCTTGAAATGTGACGTTTTTCACTGAGGTTAGGAAAAGTGGATAGGAAAGGACTTAGGAAGTCAGTTTTTTGACTATACGGATTGACCCAAGGACTAGTCACAGCAGTGAAGTGAGAAAAACTGTGGATGACAGTCGAAACATGTCAAGGTAAATAAAAAAGACAATTGCAAATTAGGCCTTTTTTTTTCTTTTTATTTGGTTAAGTAGGTTAAGTATTTATATATAGTGCTATTCTATTCTTATCATATTCTATTTATGGGATCCTCTAATTTTGTCCTCCTTCTGTGTCCGTACATGCTGCAGAAAGTTTAAGAAGTTTCTTGAATGAAAAAAATTGCATGCCTGGTATGGTAGTTTATAAAGGTCATGCTGCAGCTTCTGCATGCATCCAGTGAATATATACACTGCCTGGCCAAAAAAAAAGTCACCACCTGGATTTAACTAAGCAAATATGTACGAGCCTCCTATTGGATAATTACTGCATGGGCAATTATCTTTCAGCTGGCAACAAGTTATTTAACCCCAGCTGATGCAATGAGTAACTTCTCATTTCTTAAACAATGGATTTTTTCTTCCCTAATGGCACGGGCATATTCCAAGATGACAATGCCAGGATTCATCGGACTCAAATTGTGAAAGAGTGGTTCAGGGAGCATGAGACATCATTTTCACACATGGATTGGCCACCACAGAGTCCAGACCTTAACCCAATTGAGAATCTTTGGGATGTGCTGGAGAAGGCTTTGCGCAGTGGTCAGACTCTCCCATCATCATTATTAAAATTAATGCAACACTGGATGGAAATAAATCTTGTAACATTGCAGAAGCTTATTGAAACAATGCCACAGCGAATGCGTGCTGTAATCAAAGCTAAAGGCGGTCCAATGAAATATTACAGTGTGTGACCTTTTTTGGTGGCGACTTTTTTTTTGGCTAGGCAGTGTATTATATAAAAAAATCTGCCTGGTATGTTCTGCTGAATTTACTCCAATTTGTAACACAAAATTTAATAATTTAAGTAAAAAAAGTACAGTATATAAGCCCAAAATCTCATTCTTTAGACGTATTGTCAAGCCACATAAAGTGAGCTTTTCTTTGGAAGTGCTCTGAAATTGGAACACACCAGGGACGGTCAAAATAGCATAGTCGCCATTATGAAGTACCACCTCTGGGAAAACGCTGAGAAGATGAGAAATGGCAACTGAAACAAATCACATTCCATTTTCAAATATTCTGTTGGAAAATAATTTTTTTAATAGAATACTAAAAGCACAGGTGCTGAATTTAATAAAAAATGTCATAACAATTATGGATTTTGCAGTGTTCTATGTTAAAGACCATTAAGACCACATTAGAGCCTCTTGTGAAGACCAATCCATGGTACTCAGTAATGGTAACTGGGTCTTACCATGAAAGGTTATCTGTTATCTGCAGGAACATCTCAGAAAAAGTAAAAACTGTTTCTACCAGTGCAGTACACACAGTCATGTAATTACTGTAAATCTAAACAAACTCTGGATGTGGACTCACTCATGTTTTTTATGTTGTCCTTACTTACTATGCACCTGTCCACAACTGACCATTTCAAATGACGCAGGCTCCCAGAGCTGCTCATTTACATTTACTTGGTTCCTCGATGCTGATGGGAGAAAAGACACAAGACATAAAATGCAAATTCTTGGGTAATTAGTGGGTTTATGAACAAACAGTGTCAATATTCATTAGGGCTAAACTATTTTGAAAAAATATCTAAGATTTACAGTGTGACTACAAGAACAGATTAGTTTGCAATATTGTAGGGAGTGAGAATTATAACACAATTATTCTCATTTTCATAAAAAAAAAACATTACAGTGATCTGGGTGGGATTTTGTGAGAATCTGTGCCAAACAGAGATGTGTTCTTAAATTTGTAGAATATTATGTGTAGCCAGGACATCTTTTCAACACCACCACATTTAATGTAGAAGGGATTTGACACATTTATCTTAACAAATATTGTCCGAAATCGCATTAGGTCATTAGGTCAGGTCAAGTCAGGCATGGGAGAATATGCCAGTTTGACACTTTGCTATGTCAACCTTGGTCTTGTACTGCTTTGGCCTCCTGATGGCCATCCTCAAGGCCTGCTCCCAGCCCATGCCCCATCTCTCTAGGTATTGTCCCAGATGCCAGAAAAACTAGAAAAAGAGGTGTCAGCACTCAAAAATGTCCTTTTAGGTAGTTTTTATTCAAATCACAATGGACATATTTTGACTCGTGGTCTTCTTCAGCGTTGTGAGACACTACGTGGAAGATCACCCTAAATACAGGAAGCATACCAAGCATCACAGGTACAACCTTCAAAATAAAACTTTTTTGGCTCCCTGGTAGGGGCTCTACCACACAGTAATACCTTGTACAAAAACCAATATAGATATCAATATAGATGTGTATTTTCAATAAACCACAACAACAATTACAAAATGAACAACATCCATTATTATAAGTACTTAAAGGACCCTGGACACGACTCTCTAGTCAAAGATGTCCGCTTTAAATTGCAAAATTGGGTATTTGAAATGACAAAATATTGAAAACAATGTAACAGAAAATGATCCAAGGAAAGAGCCACAGTTATCCTAGAAAAGAAGCTCCAGTTAATAGCTTGCTTTCACGTGACATCACATTGCTGTATCGCGAGAGCATGAAATTCAGATGGAGGGCAGGAAGGGAAGTAGCTTGAGAATCTGTCATCTGAAAAAAATCTAATTGCCCATGTTTTGTGTCGTTTACGGCTGCTCCAACTGTTCTAACCGAGAAAAGGAGAAGGGTCTTTCTAGGGTGCCGAAAATTGTCATTCACAAAGGTGAGAAATGCAAAAAGCTCACAGAACAATGCCATAAAAAGTGGATTTTAAACATACGTCTGCGGTCGGGAGGAGTCAAGTCTGCTAATGTCCAAGTCTGCAGCAACCACTTCGTCAGAGGTATGTTTGCTAGCTAACTTGGTTTTTGTGGCTGTGTTTATGTAGCATTAGGTTGTCCTGAAATCCTAAGTTACTTAGTAATGATTATTAAGTTACTGGTAGTCTAATATGAACTTCACTGGGACTTTCTAGGCTGCCCTCGTGCTTTGGGTGAACACCCAAATGCTATTTCACTACATGTCATACAGTAGTATTTCTATGTATGTGACAAATTAACCTCCTTGTATTCTTGACTGTCAGGCTAACATCGCCGTTAAGATGTGTTGCATGTTTGTTTACAATATAGCCGCTACTGCTAGCTGCTAGCATCCTAACACATAAAACAATGTAAGACAAAACACTCACCCTGGCGAAGACCAAACGATAATTATCGTGGAGCCGTTTGGTACCGAGGTTGTGGACCCACCTGCTGACAAAAAAGTTATATGCCTACATACTTTTATAGGCTTTCATCTGCTGTTTGGTGTAGTAGGATGTCTGAAGGACCAGATAGTTTGTGATATCAACAGCCTCGACTGTCGGCAAGTCTTTAGGTTCTGTCACGCCCAACATATTTGTTAATTGATTGCTTGTATCTCCATCTTGAAACTGGATCTAAATCAGTACAATACGGACTCTCAGCAACAGTTTCCTCCATAGACATGTTCTCCATTTTTACTTCCTGCCTTCCATCTGAAACCACGCCCTCTTCACGTGTCTTCATAATCATGTGACTGAAACACAGCTATTGTAAGTCTTGAATACAGATAGCTCCATCTAGTGGCCAAAAAATGTTAGATAGGATAAGAAGGCTCCTAATGTTTTTCAGAACAAGATAATTCATTTCTAGCATCTTCCTATACTGGAGAGTCATTCAACAGATAGTCTGTTCACAAACATGTAATGCGATGAAACTAGCAGTGTCACTCAATGAATAGATCAATTCAACTGAGTTGAAATATCTCATAGTTTTTTTCAAAATAAAATAAAATTCCACTTCCACAGGTAGACGTCTCATGGACTTCGAAAGCCTTACAACTACAGAATAATAATGCCCATCATGTTAAACAAAGAATAAACAAAAAAACAAGGATACATAAAGGTAATCCAAAGTAACTAAAAAAAAATTAATTAAAAAAATGATAATTAAGATATATCAATAGGAGAAATAAACTAATACAATTATTTAAGTTATCAATCATAGTTGCTAGGCCTGTATTATTACCTAAGAGAAGTCTCCTGTCAATAAGCACACAGACATTAATTTGTAAATATCAATAATGTGGATGCTTAGCATCCCCACAAATTAGTAACCTCAAGGACACCAGAAAAGCTGGTGTCCTTGAGCAGTAAGCCTGGTTGCGCTATACGAACAATATCAAAAGTGCAGAAGGTATACAAGTGCAAAGAGCACAAAATTACAACAACTATTACAAATAACATCCTAGTAGGAGCTCCTCATTTAGACCTTTTGGATGCTCTGTTTGCAGAGTACGTATCCAGAAAGCCCCCCTCTCCTAGGGATTTTGACTTCTTCAATACCTTAAAATCTCTAAGTGCACACTTCATGTCCCATCTAATTGACTGACGATTTATCGTCCTTATTTCTAATGGAGCTTTTATGCTCAGATATGCGAATTTTAAGTTCTCTGGCTGTTTTTCCAACATAACATAAACCACTAGGGCATTTCAAAAGATAGACTACAAATTTAGTTCTGCATGTTATTCTGGTTTTTACTGGAAACTTTTACCTAAATGTGGGTGACAAAAAAAGCCTCCCCTCAACATAGCATTACATTGCACGCAGCTAGAACAAGGGAAGTTACCGCCAGGAAGATTAGTCCCAGATGCTCCCTTGACACCGCACACAATCACTGGTGGGCTGGTCTAGACACCAGCATCTAGACCAGCCCACCAGGTCCTGGGCACCCACCATATGGTGAGCTGGATCAGGCTTGGGAAAGAACACCAGGCGCCACCAATATCCCGAATTATGCAGCTGACCCAGCGATCCTTCCCATCACTTCTCTCCTGAGCACGTCAGCACTAGACACAGTCTTGCCAGTGATACTGAAAAATGCACGGAAAGAAGTCGTCACAAAGGAGTCCAGTTGGTGCCTCTGGCCATCAGTCAATGTGCAGGCCTCACAAGAATATAGTAAGACCCGGAGGGTCAAGGACCGAAAGACTGACTTTCATCCTCATGCTCAGATACTGGGAACGCCAAACCTTCTTCCACACCCTCACCATTCACAGACAGTTTCGATGTCAGCATCCAAGGTATCCCCAAATGCCTGGGTCTTTTTTTGGTGCAGGACCCCTTGAGATGGGTGTATGAGATGTACTCCCCCACCGTGGTTGGGAAAAAGGTGGCCTCCCACCACAAGTTGAGGGTAACTGATGACTTGTCCTTATAAAAAAGGGAAAGAAAATCATTAAAGACGGACTATTTTACATATTGATTTTATAAGAAAGGTAAAAAGACAGACAGACAGATGGAGAGAAAGATAAGCAGACAGATAAATATTGATAGATTAGATCGATAGGTTAAGACAGACAGACAGAAGAATAAATGTAAATAGATTAGATTGATAGACATAGACAGACATATGTACCAACAAATAGCATTATAGTCAGACATTATAGATAGACGGACTGACAGATGGGCAGGCACAGATAGATAGATAGATAGATAGATAGATAGATAGATAGATAGATCTTACTTGTTGGATTACAACTGTCTTCAAAAGCACTGGCTCCTTGTTGACAGTCACTTTTTTGATTACTGAGGCCTAAAACTCATAAATTGTGTTATAATGCATCTAGTAAATTCTGTTCTTTTATATTGCTAACAAAATGTACAATTTTTAAAAAAACATTACATTAACTATTATCATGTTAATCAACTTACATCCATCACCCTGCCCCAGACAGTCAGAAGGCCTGTTTTGCTTTTTACATCTTGAATCATGGTGTTTTCACTTTGGGGTTTTAGTACTTTCTTGGCCTCCAGCTTGAGGTTTTCCTCAATTTTGAGTGGTGCACTCATGAAGAATTGAGTCCCCTTCTCAATCATGATTTTAAAGGGAGGGGTTTCTCCTCTTCACCCATATCCTCTGATAACATAGCTGCCACCTTCTTCTATTTTTGCCTTATGTCCTTTGTAAAGAACAACTATTTTGATGAGTTTTCCATCTGTGATGATTACATTCCTATTTTTCTTTTTTCTTCAATCTGGGATGTGGGTCCCTGGCCTGTGGGAAACCCCACTGAATGACTTTCTCCTCCTCATCAGTTTTGGCCTCTTGTACAACTTTGCTACGTGTCTTGTGGTCACAGTTTCAGGATCCATTCAAGTAGACATATTAACAGACAGATTTATTGATTTTTAGGTCAATCAAACAATTAACTGATCAGAGAATTTAAGAAATTCTTAAAATTACTTTAACTTTTTGGAAACTTAAATTTTTTAAACTAAATTATTGAAACATTTCTGCAATTAATAATAAGGAAACACAAGAACTAGTGAACTCATTTGAAATAACAAAAACAAATAATGCAGTCCCCCCTTCCCTTCAATCACTAAACACTGGCCCCCTCATTTGGGTCAACTGCTCATGGAGCACAGTAGAACAACAACAAGTCCAATCCGGTGACGTCACTTCCTGTGTTCACATCACTAATGTATCCTTACGCTGTTTATATTACACCGTGAAATAGTACCTTTACTTTACATCACAGTTAGCATGTCCCCATTTTCGATAAGGAGAGAAAAGTGCTTCCCCTCATCCACTGCACAAAGGATGCTTACGGTTTTTCTGTCAGAGTTTCCTGAAACGAGGAAAAATTTAAATTTTAATCATTACTGTATTAAAAGCATACTGCTTCACCATTGAAAGCCATGTTCATTCAAAACCCACCTGTGGCCTGGTGAAGGCAGTCAACTGTAACCTGAACCTAAAACCCATGATGAGAAAAATTTGTAACTTTGCTTTATTTAACCTTTATTTATCCAGGTTCCTCCCACTGAGATCAGAGATCTCTTCTCAATGGAGACCTGACCAAGAATGACAGCAATCCACAGTTTCAACAACCAACACACACCTGAACACATACAGTACACATAAAATGATTTAAACAATAAGAAACCAACTAAAACAGGGATGTTTGGAAAGTTTGGTTAATACGTTTTTATTGTTTTCACTGTTTTGCTTTTTAAATTCAGTCAGCAGATTGTTCCAAACTTTTACCACAATTTTGATCACCTGATGAGAGCTGGAGGAAAATACACCACAGGATTTATAAATAATATCCTGTTCATACATAAGGCCATAACATGTTCATTTTAAAATGAGTAGTTCCATATAAAACACAGATCACATTATAGAAGCCTGTTTACTGCTTTAACATCTAAAAATAAAGACTGACACTATCCTTACATCATTTCAAACATTCAATAGTGTAATCTACAGATTTCACCAAAATAAGAGGATTATCTTTATGCTACAAAAGATGACTTTTAACACCTGTTATTTCATTGATTGGACTCTGGCTGTAGCATGCTAACTCTACCTGCCTCTCTCTACATCAGTGATGGTTTTAGAGCTTTCAGATGAGTTGTCTTGTTTTGCTCTTCCATGATGCTGTGTTTATTAATTGGTCTATAATGTGCATGGTAACGCATCTCTTAGTATGTTGGAGCTTTGCTATAAAGCGCTGTCAGCAGATTTGTTAACCTAAATGTAATGAGCCGTGCTGCTAAATGTCAATTCATTGGATATCTTGGCAGTGTGGTGGACAGAGAGAAGAGATGTATACTATAAACATGGACAGAGAACTTTTAACCCTTACTGTACAGCCATCACGCTGCTGCTACCGTTTTTCTGCTGTTTTCTGAAGCAGCATTCAGTAACGATGAGTCCGTCTGTTAACCTGACATGCCAGATGAAGTTGTTTCACACATCCATCTGGGAAAGCTCCAATAGGAAACGTTTGACAAAAGGCAGAGGCTTTGGAAAAAAACACGGAGTGTGGTTGGATGAAAGTTCTGTCTGTCACATCTCTACGGGCCAATCAGAGCAACATAACATGTGACATAGCAGCTATCTAGCTGCGCATGTGCAGCTACCCAGAAATAACGAGAAACATGTAAGTACTCGACTTTCATCGTTTTTGAATAGAAAACAACTCACTGTTGTTCTTTGTTCTTCTTTAACAACGAAATGTTGTCAAATTCTGATAAAACTTACGCTTTTGCAGCATCCACGCTCTTCCACCATAATTACACCGGCCTCTTGCTGCTGCTTGTTTACATCTCGACTCTGCTGCGCATGAAAGTACTGCCCCCTGTTGCTGATTGGTCCTGTCACTTTCTAACCGGGCCCAAACGGTTCAGATAGGAGCTTAACAAGATGGATTCGCCAGTGAAAAACAAGGAAACGGGCGGATCCATCTGCTTTGCAAGGTTATCCGTCTGTGCAGTTGAAGACATTTCTTCTTCTTTTCTTCAGGTAATTAACTGATATCTCTCTAATGCTGAAGGTTCCTCTTTGACACACTATTTGGCCCATTTTACCAACAGGGTTCAAAATGGGCCAAAAAAAAGTGTTGGCTCAATTGTACGATGCATTGAAAACATTTTTGAAGCATTTGTTTGATAGAGGGAGCCATTGTGTTTGGCCCTATTTTATAATGTGTAATATCTGATCAGTTTTTAGTGTCTTTGGGCTATGTTGGACAAAACAAAAGTATCTAAGCTAAAACAACACTAACATGGATGATTTTGGACTTAATATAAAAATGACTGCTCCTGTTGAACTGTGATATACACACAAATACAAGTTCAACTAGTGAAGAGTTACTGACATGCTTTTAACAAAATATATCAGATTAACCAGAGATGATAATTTACCTAGTGTGTAGTCTGACTAAGCTATGAATCCAGGCAGCAGAGTTTGAGCTAAAGAGACACTGAGGAACCAAGAGATAACCAAAAGCCAAACCCAGGGTAGAGCGGTTCAGTGAATGTGGTGTTGAAGGTATGGAGGTGGATGAGTCTGTCAGAGGAGACTCTGTAGAAGGACAGAGAGCCAGCAGGATGGTCCAGATACACCCCTACTCTACCAGAGGATGAAGAGGAGGAGGAGGAGGAGGAGGAGATAAATGTTTCTCTGTTATTGTGAAGGACAGAGTAACCACGATCAGAGCAGATCAGACTCCAGGACTGATCATTCCATCCAAACCAGCATTCTTGACTGTTTCCTCTCCGTCTGATTCCTCTGTAACTCACTGATACATAAACCCCTCCTCTCCACTCGACCTCCCAGTAACAGCGACCAGTCAGACCAGTCCGACACAGCAGTTGAGACCAGTTAAATCTGTCAGGATGATCAGGATATGGCTGATCCTTTCTCACACGTGTCACCGTTCTGTTGTTGTCAGACAGTTTGAGTTCCCTGTCCACTGTGTTTGTGTCCACTTCCAGCTCACAGGCATCTGATGGAGAGATTGAGACACAACACAGCTGATGGTTATCATCTGATCATTCCTAAACAAGGTCAAATTAACATTTCATATTCAGCTCTGAACTCTATTCATCAACACTGACATTAAACTATCAGTAACATAGGAGTTAAACAGATGCTGGGGCAGATCTACCAGGGTGGCATGGGGTAGTAGTTGCCACCCCACAAAAAACCCTTGTCACCTCAGCTGGCAGCCCTGAATGCAAGGAAAAGTTATGGTTCATCAGACTTTTTACACAAACCATATTTAATGTCTAATTGCAAGTGAATGTAACACTAGATGAGTTAGCCCCTTCCCTCTTTTATATTTAAAAATAATGTAGGAGAAAAAATCATTCTAAAAAAGTGTTTGCTTTAGTGGAATTCAGTAGAACATCTGTGATGGCAAAGGACTGTTTTATAATGTTGCTGTGTTCATCTTTTTTCTCCATACCATCAAAAATGCAGAACCCCAAAGACTGTTCTTTGGATAAATTATTATTAGTGAAAGGGTGCTTTAGAAATTGAATATTGTCAATGAGATCATCTTTCATTATTTTATATTAACAATATTTAAGAGAGAAAATAAAATGACAGATTGTAAAACAGTTTGTTGGATTTTTTAAGACCCTGTCTGTCAAAATGAGACAGTTAAAAAGTCTGATCCAACCTCTGAGGGACTGAGCCGTAGTGTTTCTCTCTCCTCAGAACTCTAAAACTGTTTCTGGTTGATGAATGTAAGTGATTGTGAATGTGGACGTTCATACTTTCAGACCCAAACACAGAACGAGTCAGACATACCCTCAATCATTGTTGATTGGCATTCATGAGACAATCATTGTGTTCTCACAAATCAAACACTCACACTTCTTTAGACCTGGTTTCAGTCTGTGCTGTCCACCATGGTCCAGCCTGGAGGAAGAAACAGAGCCAGTTTATACATCAGGGATAATAAAGATAGATTTAAAACACTTTAATTCTTCTTGTGACTTTATTTTCCTGTAGTGTTTCACTGCTGCTTGGTTGTCATGCATGACTATCACCAGATGGTGGCAGTAGCACATCTAAGAACCGTAGCTATCATTAAATCACCAAAGAAGAAAAGGGGTCATTTGAGTTTTAGTCAAATCACTGCCATTGACCTTCTAACAGTGATTTAACTCTAAATTCCTATCCCTCTCTTATACATACTGTAAACTAGGCCCGTACACCAAAATCAATGTGGCAGTATAATGGCACATGCTCCTTGGGCATACATTTATCAATACGGATGTTTCCTCCTGGTTCCACTATAGAGGCATAAAGTCCCTGTATAACTGAAGTGCTGAGAGCCATCTCTAGTACCTAGTATCAGTCTGTCCGTCTGTGTCTTTCTGTTTCTGTGTGTCTGTACCTCAGTGTCTTCAGTCTGCAGTGTGGATCCTCCTGTAGAGCAGATAGTAGTTTCTCTCCTCGTTCTCCGGGATGATTGTAGCTCAGATCCAGCTCTGTCAGACAGGATGAGCTCAGAGTTGAGGCCAGAGAAGAACAGCCTTCCTCTGAGACCAAACAGCCAGACAGACTACAGACACAGAGAGAAATAGAGTCAATAAAAAATGTCCAGTTTGTCATCTTGAACTGGATGGGATAAACTTTATTGTTCCACAGAGTGAGACCCATACTGCAGACAGAAGACAACAGTCAAAATCATACATATTTAACATGAAAAACACTTCAGCATAGATACTGAGATACTGAGGTCCTGTGAGAAGTCTCTAGTTTCAAACCTGCAGTAAAAATAATTTAATTTGCGCTTTCTCCCTCATTGAACATTAATGCTGGAGTTCCTACACCTTTCTGATTTGGAGACTTTGATGCAGTTGTCATTGTGGTTGCACGAACCTGAGAGAGCCCAGCTTGCATTGTGGACTCTCCAGTCCACATGACAGCAGCGCCACTCCTGAATCCTGCAGGTTGTTGTTACTCAGGTCCAGCTCTCTGAGACTGGAGGACTGGGAGCTGAGGGCTGAGGACAGAGCTCTACAGCTTCTCTCTGAGAGATTACAGACACTCAGCCTGTAAAAGACTTAAGGTTAGTCAATAAAATCATCAAACTCACAAAAGAAAGACCAGATTGGATAGGAAAATTTTTAAAGCAGTGGAATCCTTACCTGAGACTTTCCAGTGTAGACAGTGGATCTTTAAGTCCACCACAAAGTTGCTCAACTCCTGAGTCCTGCAGGTCGTTGTTACTCAGGTCCAGCTCTTTCAATCTGGAAGAGCTGAGAACTGATGACAGAGCTCCACAGCTTCTCTCTGAGAGGTTACAGCCACTCAGTCTATAAAAGACTTTAGGTTAGTTAACAGAACACTCACAAAAGACATGACATTTTAATTGGAAAACTTTATAAAGGTTGTGACATCCTGACCTGAGAGATTTCAATGAGGAAAGTGGATCCATTAGTCCACCACAAAGTTGCTCAACTCCTGAATCCTGAAGGTTGTTGTTACTCAGGTCCAGCTCTCTCAGTCCGGAGGAGGTGAGGACTGAGGACAGAGCTGCAAAGCTTCGCAATGAGAGGTTACAGCCACTCAGCCTGAAACAGAGGCAGAGATGTGTTAATTTTGTAAGTACATACTACAAACTGCTTCAGTAACCATGCAGCACACCTCCTCACCTATAACCCCCCCCCGACCATCTTCACCATCTCATTTCCTACCCACTGGTGTGTTACTGCTGATAACACCTTTAAAGGCAGGCCTCTTAATGTGTGATTCTGTCGGCTTTACCTGCTTTTAATGTTGCTCTTCAAGACTTTGAACCTTTTCCTGCTTTGTATAGTGACTGAGTTTTTATTTAAAAAAAAAAAAGCTTTATAAATTAAACGTGTTATTAGTATCACTTTTATCATTGCAGTTGTGAGTTCACCTACAGAGCTTTGTTGGAGGCTTTGACCACTGGCAGCAGCCTCAGGAGAGCCTCCTCTGATGCAGAGTATTTCTTCAGGTCAAACACGTCCAGATCTTTCTCTGATGACAGTAAGATGAAGACCAGAGCTGACCACTGAGCAGGAGACAGAAATTTTGAGAGACGTCCTGATCTCAGGGACTGTTGGATCTGCTCCACTAGAGAACGATCATTCAGTTCATTCAGACAGTGGAACAGGTTGATGCTCTTCTCTGCAGACAGATCCTCGTCGATCTTTGTCTTGATGTACTGGACTGTTTCCTGTCTGATCTCTGAGTCACTTTCTGTTTTTGTTAACAGACCTTGTAGGAGATTCTGATTGCTGGTCAGTGACAGACCCAGGAAGAAGCGGAGGAACAAGTCCAGATGTCCATTTGGGCTCAGTAAGGCCTGGTCCACAGCACTCTGGTAGAGCTCTGTCATTGTAGATCTGGATGTTGTTTCTTCCTCTGCCATCAGATTGACTCCAGTATTGGTGAAGGTCAGGTGGACATGAAGAGCAGCCAGAAACTCTTGAACACTCAGATGGATGAAGGAGAACACCTTGTCCTGGTACAGTCCTCTCTCCTCTCTGAAGACCTGTGTGAACACTCCTGAGTACACCGAGGCTGCTCTGATATCGATGCCACACTCCATCAGATCTGGTTCATAGAAGATCAGGTTTCCTTTCTGCAGCTGCTCAAAAGCCAGCTTACCCAGAGACTCGATCATCTTCCTGCTCTCTGGACTCCAGTGTGGGTCTGTCTCAGATCCACCATCATACTTGATGTTCTGCACTTTGGACTGAACCACCAGGAAGTAGATGAACATCTCAGTCAGGGTCTTGGGCAGCTCTCCTCCCTCTCTGGTCTTCAGCACATCCTCCAGAACTGTAGCAGTGATCCAGCAGAAGACCGGGATGTGGCACATGATGTGGAGGCTTTGGGATGTCTTGATGTAGGGGATGATTCTGCTGGCCTGCTCCTCATCTCTGAACCTCTTCCTGAAGTACTCCTCCTTCTGAGGGTCAGTGAACCCTCTGACCTCTGTCACCATGTCAACACACCCAGGAGGGATCTGACTGGCTGCAGCAGGTCGTGTGGTTATCCAGAGACTAGCAGATGGAAGCAGGTTCCCCCTGATGAGGTTTGTCAGCAGCACATCCACTGAGGTGGACTTTTTAACATCAGTTAGGATTTTAGTTTTGTGGAAGTCCAGAGGAAGTCGACACTCGTCCAGACCATCTAAGATGAACACGACCTGAAACCCTTCAAACCTGCAGAGTCCTGCTTCTTCGGTTTCAGGAAAGAAGTAATGAACAAGCTCCATCAGGCTAAACGTTTTCTCTTTCAGCACATTCAGCTCTCTGAAAGTCAATGGAAATGTGAACTGGATGTCCTGGTTGGCTTTGCCTTCAGCCCAGTCCAGAGTGAACTTCTGTGTTAAGACTGTTTTCCCAATGCCAGCCACGCCCTTCGTCATCACTGTTCTGATTGGTTCATCTCTTCCAGGTGGAGATTTAAAGATGTCTTCTTGTCTGATGGTTGTTTCTGGTCTGTGTGATTTCCTGAATGTTGTTTCGATCTGTCTGACCTCATGTTCCTCGTTGACCTCTCCAGTCCCTCCCTCTGTGATGTGGAGCTCTGTGTAGATCTGATTCAGAAGGGTTGGGTTTCCTGCTTTAGCGATCCCCTCAAACACACACTGGAACTTCTCCTTCAGGTTAGACTTGAGTTTATGTTGGCAAACTGAAGCAGGAGTTCCTGAAAGAACAAGCAACAAATGATGTAAATGAGCTGATCCTGCAAAAAGTAATAATATAAAAGAGTGGCTGTGCAGTTCTTCAACAACAGTTTCAGTGGGTATGTGCAGAATATTAAAGCTGAGTTTGGAAATCTAAACCTCCACTTCATCCCTCCATCAACTTAAATCTACATTTCTTTTTGACTTTGAAAAACTTACCGTGCAACAGATGGTCAGCCAGCTCGTTCTGCTTCATTCTCCTCAGGAAGTTCTGTGTAATCTTCAGAAATGCCTCTCTGCTGCTCCTCTGCTCTTCATATTCACCAACCAACACCTCCTCATCCTCACTGTGACATTCTGGGTTATCCTGACTCAGAGCCTTCTGAAATCTCTTCAGTTCGTTCTTCACAAAAATGATAATGTTCTCCTCCAGCAGCTGGAACAAAGACAATCTGAATGTTTAGAGCCACGGTTCCAATAGCGTTACCCTGTCCTCCAGACCTCCAAATAAACTACATGATCTAAACATACCATTGTTGGTGAAGAAGGACAGGGAAAACATGAACATCTGGCAGTAGGAGCAGGAGAGGCAGACACAGAAGCTGAGGCTAAGCTAGACTAAGTTGTGGTAGAAGAGGACAGGGAAGCTAAGAGCAAAGCAGCTAAACTTCAAGGGTGCTTGTTGTTAAGTGTATGTACATGTAAACGCACAACAGCTATGAAACTGTAGTAATAACAAGTAGAAAGAGTGAAAAAAATGAACTGTAAGTCAATCGAAACTTAGGAAAACGCAGTGTCTTCTTCTCCTTCTTCAAGTGTGTTATTGGGGTGGCACAGGGAAACTCAGCAAAAAAGGACCTGCTGTAAGAGATAGGTTGTATCCGAAACCACTCACTCATTCCCTACTCCCTATTCACTATACTTTGAGCAGCATATAGTGGACTATATAGTGGACTCAACTGCAAAACACAAAAAATGATTACTGACACGGCCGAGGGTAATGACGTCATCGCTGTCTCACAACTAAAACGTTTAGCAACAACGGCTTGAAAACTTCGATGTCAACAGCTGAGGATCAAAATTAACGGTAGAATTTCACTGAAAACTGATACTAAATGTGATGTATTTTCCCCCATATAATAAAAATACTAATAGATAAAAAGCTTGTGTCTTTAGTGGCAAAATAGTGTACATTATTGTGTGTAATGTATTACACATTATTTTTGCATAACGATGGTCTCATGTCTTGTAATCTTCAGAGTTACTCTGTTTTAAATCCTTAACATTTTCTTACAGATTTGATTGAACCCAACAAACAAAATGTATAAAATAAAGTTTTTATAAGTGTTCCTCTCATTTGTCGGTTATGTTTGAAAGCAGAAGCCACGATGCATGATGCTAGTGAGCATCGGCTGTTCACTACTTCTCAAAATGCATTGTGATAGAATGAGTGAACTATATAGTGAATAACAATGCTCACTCAGAATTCGGACACCACCACAAAATGGCATATTCACTATATCACAGGTGTCAAACTCAAGGCCCGGGGGCCAGATCCAGCCCGTGGTACAGTTGTATCCGGCCCGCAAAATCATACAATCTTTCTATTTTAACTGGCCAACCGGTATGGGGTCTGCAGATTTCCTCCAGTAAACGTGTAAACTTTACCTTGATGGTTTGAAATATCCTTGTTAAATTATAAAAATCTGAAAAAGCAAAGAGTAAAAGAAGTTAGATAAAAACTCAGGAAGGTGAGAAAAGAATTAATGTTGTCATTTCACATTTTCAATTTTGCAGCACACAATACCGACTTAAACTTATGCTTTTTACTTTTTTTCATGTTTTGACCTTCGAGATTCACAATTCAAAATTCTAAGTCATATTTTTACTTTTTAAACTTGTTATTTTGACTTTCTATCTCATTTAATTGCCTTTTAAAAATTATTATTTTGCCGTTAAATTTTGTGTTTTGACCTTTTGAACTAATAAGTTTGACTTTTTATCTCTGATTTATATTGTTTCACATTTTACTAATGGTGAGAATGAGGTTGACAGTTTCTGTTTACCTTGTTGACCTTGTTTGACTCTTAGGTAAGGCCTAAATTCAGAATCCATGATTGACTTTCACAATCCTGGCCTAAATAGTCCGGCCCTCAGGACTTCTCATCAGAGGAAATCTGGCCCCGGACTCAATATGAGTTTGACACCCCTGCACTATACAGTGGACTATATAGTGAATAGGGAGTTATTTCAGACACAGCCAAAGTGACACAGTACGAAAATTGTACGTCAGCCATTTGGTGGATGGGGACCTGAAGTGGGCCAAAGTAAAAATGTAAAAATGGCAATTTTGGAGTTTTATACAAAATCGATATATTTTTATGATCTTGTCATGGTTCCAGTTTAGAACCAGTATACCCAAGAAGTCCTCTGAGAGGTATGTATGACAGTTGGAGCAACAGGTAGGTTTGCAAGTCATACAGACAGACAGCTCTTTAATTATAGTAGTAAGATGTACACACCATAAATATGGAGTCCAGGTCTGTTTTTTGCTGCTTGGGCTGATCATTGCAGAACTCTGATGTTTCCAGCTGACCTCTGTAGAAAAAATATCAGGTTTAATGACATTTAACAACAGTTTGAGAGGTCAACAAAATGGCACAGCATAAATGTAAGAGGTTTAAATGATGATTTATTATATGGGGGAAAATACATCATATTACTGTGGTATGTCCGTATGCTTATTGAAAGAGATCAATTCCTTAACAAATAACCCCCTAACACCTCATACAGCTATAGTATTACTTTATTACAACACCCCTTTCTGCTAATTGATCCTTTCCTGCTCTGATTTATTCATTTTTTCCTTTCAACATTCAGCCCCAACAGACCATCCAACCTCGGATCATGATTTTACAAATGGGTCATCATCAGACCTACAAAAGCATCTTCAACTCTTCCCTAAATCCCAACAGGAAATCACCCAGCTTCATCTCAATTTCAAAATAAGTTATTTCTGATGGTGCAAAAATGACTATAAAAGTTCATTTTGCAGAATTATCAAAAGAGGTATCATTGATGATAAAAAATCATTTACCCAAGTACATTTCCATCTCTGTACTGCTAAAAAAAATTACTTGTGTAAAGGAGTTGAATTAGTACTTCGACGTTTACAGACTTTTTTTCACACAGGTATCAGGACCTCTACTTAAGTACAGACTGTGAGGACTTTTGCCACCTGTGTGTACAAGATGTCAGGTTTATATTATTCATTATTTACAAAAATAAAGACCATTTGCTGTCAAATTGGAGCAGAAAAGTGTAATGGATGAAATACGTTGCGCCCAAAATTTCCTGAAGGGAATCTCCTTAAATTCCCAAGACCTTTTCAACAATCTTCTGTCTCCACCGTAAATAAACTCATTAGCTTAAATGTTGTTATGGCAGTAATTCTAAACAGAGAACATCTGTTATTTCAATAATATGGTCTAAATGTGAGTTATGCTGTAGCAGAGGCTAAACCAGCCCTTTAAGCCCCTGACGCTGCAGCTAGGCCTCACTGACGTACTGAAACTTTACCGTGTCTGATGAAAAAGAATGTCTGAGACTAAATGTCTGTTTTAACTCTGGTCATTCATTGCTCCCCCACTACAATATGCAAAATATGCACCCTATGCATGACCTGCTGTGGATCCAAGGAGCAGGGAATGTCCAAAAATTACCATACCGGATAGGATAAATCTTCAATAACTCAAATATATTACATTTTAGTGTCATTAAACTTACCACATCTGCAGTAATGGCTAGGCAGGAGGGCATTAAATAAAATGGGGCAGTGGTCTGACATGTGGCTGTGTTTATGAGTTGGCCCAGACACTTGCGCAAGTTTAAAAGATTCAGTGATGATTAAAAACAGAAGGGTTTCAAAGGATGATGAAAATTTAAAAGCAATTTGATGACATTTGAAAGTGTTTTTTTTTTTTTTTTTTTAAACCGACAGTAAGGCCTCCACCATGGCCAGTGGAACGAGGGGAACTGAAATATCTAGGTAGGGGGCATAGTTCAAGTAACTGGGCCTGATCATTTGGTTTTAGCCAGGTTTCAGTGAGAAGGGAGAAGTACAACTGAGCAGTGGAAATAAGTTCCTTTTAAATAAAGATCATATTTCAACCTGATCTCTCATTGAGGAGTGCAAACTTAATGTGGGTATCTGGATTTGAGGCAGTATAGGCAGTGATTTGTCCAAATAAGCTGATGAACTCAACTGTAACCAGTTTATTTAACTATAAAATCCAACCTTCCTAGTTTATTTATATGATGATGGAGAGATGATGATAAATGAGGGACAACAGTGACATGGTCATCATATGTATAGTTTTTATTAAACCTTTTCTTACCTTCCACCTGCTGATTGCTTGAAGTCGATAAGGCCGCGTTTAGACTGTTCACTCTTCATGGACAAACAGCTGGGTTCAGGAGAGTCTGCCCTCTGCCTCTTTGTTTTGATACTGAGAAACAACAAGATATGTTTATTCAGGGTGTGAATTGTTGAAAAAGCAGAGGGGGGATATTTTAAAGGGGACATATTATGCAAAAATAACTTTTTCAGGCTTTTCTAACACAAATGTGTGTCCCTGGCCTGTCCACAATCCCCTCAAGTACCAGAAAAATCCATTCCCTCACCCCCTCTTTTTCTCCACCTTTCAGAAAATATGTGCTGAAACAAGCCATTCTCAGATTTTACATCTAGTGACCCCACCAGGGACCTAAGCACCAGCCTCCAGGTTTGGTTGGCCCTCTCCCACTTGGAGGAAAGTTCCGCCTTCCTTCACTGATCTGCTCAGCGGAGAGGGGAAAACTCTTCCACTTTAAAAGATCGCTATGAGGCAGCAGTGCTGTGGGACTCTGTCTGTGTCTCTCTTTGACAAGGGGACATCACTGCCACTCCCGCCTCATCTGGAAAGTCCCGGCCTTTTCCCCTCCCTCTTCTCAGAGCCGAACTGCCCACTTTCTATGCATCTTTTGAATTATGGAGGTGGGCGGAGTTAGCTCTAAGGTAGGGGTTCACTTACACTTTAATGCTGCATCCATTTCCTGAGAGGGGTGTGGTCAGGGGCGGAGTCAGACAGCTAATAACCATTTAAAGCCACAGACAAAGAAACGGCTTGTTCTGAGAAGGGCTGAAACAGAGGGGGTTGTAGACATGCAAAAATCCAATACTGGAGTGTTTTTCAGCAATAACCTTCACAGGCATGTTTTGGGGACCTCTGAGAACAATAAACTTTTCTTAAAAGGATAAAAGATGTCACCTTTAAAGAAACGCATGTTGCAACTGCCTTTAATCTATAACCAGTACTCGAGTTGAGGGGGGATGAGGGGAGATGGCATCTCCCTGAAATAAAAACGGTCAAAATCATCCCCCTTCTAAAACGGTCATACCCCCTTTCCATCCCTTGAGCCATTTTTATCAATGAATGTGGAAATATTACTACTATTTTAACACTGGAAATATTACTACTCTTTTTATAATGGAAATATTACCACCATTTCAACATTTCGGGGGCTTTGCGCACAGGGCTTGACATTTACACCCGCCAACTAGCCAAATGCGGGTGGATTTTGGCCATGGTGGGTAGCAGCTGTATGATAAATATAATCGAGGTAATGTATAAACAATGTTGACCAAACAAAAACTTTACCTGGTCGTTAAGTTAGTAACTCAACCCTCACGATATCTATTTTGGAAATCAGCGCCATCCATGATCAATCAGGTGCGTGCCGAGTGTGCTCGCTCTCCCTTTCTCCCTCTCTCTCTCTCCTGAGCAGCACAGAAACTCTAATCATGTGTGGCCTGTATATCCACCTGTTATTCTGCAACCTCTCTTGTCAAAAGTCAGCTTCTGCTATAGTAGAAGCTATAGTAGATCCTTTAGTTTGTGAATTTATAGTAAAACTCCGTAAAGTTCCCACGCTGGTTCTGATTGACGCTGTAGAACTTCCTCGCGCTGATCAGCTATTTTAAAATCAGATCACAGGTGAAAACAAATAAAGAAGACGTAGGTTTATTTTAATGTGATATAATATAATAAGGCCTACTGATAATGACACAGAAACAGAGACAGTGAGGGAGATACAAAAGCAAAACAGATGAGCTGCTGTGTTAGGGAAGGGGAGGGGTGCAGGGGTGTATTTAAGGGGGGAAGAGGGGGCGAGATCACTGGTTTATGCTAGTTTAATACTGAGGGAAAAACACCAATAAAACAGAGCTCTAAAATGTGTGATTAATGTTATGATGAAAATAAAGTCAGATAGACATTAGACATTAAAAATATTATCTTTATTACTGCCACAAGGAATATGATCATTGAAAGCTCACAAAAATGTGAGAAAAATGGTCAAAAGTAAGAAAAACATGGCAAAAAATGAGTGTAGAAGTGACTGAAATGGGCAAAAATGTGAGGGGGGGGGTTAAATTCTGGACCTCACTAATTTTGAAACCCTGGCTACAGCCCTGACCATCCCCCGATTTTTTTTTTACAACTCAACTACTGTCTATAACCAGGCATACCAGTGAGCCTTCAGGCCTATTCTCACATGGTTTTTCAGTTTCAATCATATAACCATATAATAATAACTGAGGTAACCATATAACATTTTTATGACATCTTGGCAAGCTGGCGGAAGAGTGAGAGACAAACAGCGCTGGGCACAGAAAATTACGAGAAGTGACAAAAAAGAATCAGCTGATCATCTGTCCAGACAGTATTTCTCAGTTACCATTGAATATTGCAAACAGCACTGTAGACTTCTGTGTTTTAACGGGCCGATGCTGTCTCATATATAAGACTCTAGCTAACTGTGCATGGATCAGCTGGTCAGCTATCCATTTTGCTCAACATTGAAATAATAAATTATAAACTTTGTTTCTCATTTGTTCTTGAATTTCTTTGGATTGTGGCATGATGTGTTTCTTTTTCTGAGATCTTCTAGCCTACTTTTCTTTGTCTGACAGCTTCTGTTTGATTTCTTGATCCCACAAATCTGGTGGTAATCAGGCCTGGGTGTGGCCAGTGAAATTGAACTCAGCAGGGGGGCAATTCTTTTTTC
This sequence comes from Cheilinus undulatus, assembly GCF_018320785.1. Lineage (NCBI taxonomy): Eukaryota > Metazoa > Chordata > Actinopteri > Labriformes > Labridae > Cheilinus > Cheilinus undulatus. The sequence continues at coordinate 5,193,382 of NC_054876.1, forward strand.
ACATAGGGCCAGATAGGTGTGGATATTTTTCCCCTTTAATAAATAAAATCAGGGGCACAGGTGGTTTATGGCACACCCCATGTGCGTGGACGGCCCAGGTTCGAATCCACCCTGTGGCCCTGTGCCGCATGTCTCTCCCCCGCTCTCATCCCTGTTTCTGACTCCATCCACTGTCCTTCATCTATCAAATAAAGGTACAAAATGTTTAAAAATAAATAAATAAAAATAAATAAATAAATAAATAAAATCATCATTTAGAAACTGCATTTTGTATTTCCTTGGTTGTATTTGTGAGATATCAAAACTTGCTTGATGATTCAAAATATTTACATTTAAGTGTTATAAATATACAAAAATACAAGGAATCATAAAGGGGCAAATATGTTTTCACTGAGCTGTATGCTATATATATGTGTATCCATCTATCCATCTAACTATCTTCTATACTGTGTATCGAGGAGGTCGAAGGGGGGCTAGAACCTATCCCAGCTGTCATTGGGCGAGAGGCGGAGTACACCCTGGATTTGTCACCAGTCAATAAAATTGACCAAAAGACCATGACATATCTGATTAAAGCAAAAGAAGGAGGTTGACTGGCTGCTCAGTATGATTGAGGTGCTTCAATAATAAACCAAAATTGGGTGCTCTTGGAAACCAGGGGGAAAAAAACCTATCCAAAAAGAAGGAGAAAACCAGGCACTCCAAACAAAAAAATGTGCAAATGAGGACAGAAATACTAAAAAGCCTTTATTATAATGGCCAAATCATTAAAAAGCCAACATGTTTCGACCAAACCAGTCTTCTTCAGGGCTAACAAACATTTGTGGTGTAGTCACAACTCTATGTGGACTACAGCCAAAGAAGGCAGTCACATGAATCAGGGAGAAGAGAAATCAGGTGAGAGTCTTCACACAGGACTCACTGATCAGGCATTGGCCTCTCCCAATCACAGTGATGATCAATTAGAGGCAACCACAGACTCAGAGAAAAGACAAAGCAGGTGAGGCCAGTTACAGAGTAATCAGCAAACACATGAGAACACAGAATGAACCCAAACAACAATGACAATAAAATGTAATACAAATCACAAACAATAACCCAAAAACTGTAAGAAACAGGAAAACACACAAAAATACATTAAAAAAACATGATAGGTCAAAATCATCATTCAAACCAGGATGTTGTAAGGCATCCGGCTGATGGATCCAGAAAGCTTCCCCCTGATCGAGCTTCTGGATTCTGTCCCCTCCTCTGACTAAAGGTTTTACATGTTCAATACATTCAATGCGCAATAAAGAATCATTGGCATTGTGGGATTCATTAAAGTGTCTGGCCATAGGGTTATCCTGATTCCTGATTCTAATGGCATACTAATGCTCAGCCAGACGATCTCTCATGTGTCTTTTTGTTCGTCCTATGTAGAAAAAACCCTCCTCACACGGACAAAACAAACGGTATATGACAAAAGTGGTGTTACAATTAATAAAGTCCCTTTGTTTGTAGGTTTTTTTAGTATGAACATCCACAAAACCTTTGGTCTGTGCAACATTATCACAGTGAGGGAAATGCATGCATTTAAAAGTACCAGCTGGTTTATTTAACCAAGTTCTTTTCTTGTCTGCTGGAAGATGTGAATGCATTAACCTGTCCCTGAGGGTCGGTGCACGTCGAAAGGACACGATAGGAGGTTCAGGGACAACTTTACTCAAAAGGGGATCACTCTGAATAATGGCCCAGTTACTCCTAACAATATGTTTAATCTGTTTAGCATGTGTACTGTAGGTAGTAACAAAAAAGGGGCGAGACTGAGACACTGACTTGCGTCCTGTGTTTTTCTGGAGGAGGGTGCTGCGCTCCAAACACTGTGCTCTGTTGACAGCTTGTTTGATTGTTCTGGGCTGGTAGCCTCTATCAAAAAAATCTGCGTGACATAGCCTCAGTCTGGTTATCAAAATCAGCTTCTTGATCACAAATGCGACGTAGGCGCTGAAATTGGCCATAAGGAATAATATTTTTGAGGTGATGAGGATGAAATGAATCAGCTCTGAGTATTGTATTACGTGATGTACTTTTCCTAAAAAGAGTGGTATGTAACTTGCCCTCAGTGTCTTTGTAGATAGTTACATCCAAAAAGTCAATGCTATGATGTGAATATTCAATAGACAATTTAATGTTTTCATTGATAGAATTCAGATATTTACAAAACTGCAATAGTTGTGTCTCATTACCATCAACAACCAACAAAATGTCATCAATATACCGGCCATACCAGGTGATACACTTATGAAAGGGATTCACAGTATTCAAAGCATGTTCCTTTTCCCACAGACCCAAAAACAAACAAGCATAGTTAGGAGAAAAACAAAAACCCATAGGAACACCAATCTTTTGAATGTAGACTTCACCCATAGACAAAAAAATGTTATGATGAATGACCCAATCCGTCAGTTTCAAAAAGGAAATCAGAGGGAGGTTGTAAACCATCTCTATCTGAAAGAAAATGACTCAAGGCCATCAGGCCCTCCTGGTGGTCAATTTTAGTATAGAGACTCTCTACATCCATTGTCACCAGGAAATGAGATTGAATGTCAGTTAAGTTGCCAATTCTGTTTAATACATCAGTCGTGTCCTCAATAAAGGATGGAAGTTTTCTGACCAAAGGTTTTATATAAAAATCAATATATTTTGAAGCTGGCTCTGTAAGAGTGCCATTGCCAGAAATAATAGGGTGGCCAGGGGGGTTGTCTTCAGGCTCCTTGTGTATCTTGGGAAAGAGGTAAAATGTAGCCATAACAGGGTGCTCAACAGATAGAAAACCAAACTCATTGACATCAATAAAACCATTATCCAGCACCTGTTTTAATAAAGCATCAAACTGTTTCTTCATGTCCAGTAGAGGACTGTAATGTAGTCTTTCATAATGTCTGGTGTTAAGCTGGCGATGAGCCTCTATGATGTATTTGTCCTTAGATAAAACAACTACAGCACCACCCTTATCTGCTGGACGAATTATGATGTCCTTATTGTTGGAAAGTTCATTCAGTGCCAGATGCTCTTTAGGAGAAAGGTTGGACTTAGGAGTCAAAGGGTTAGCAATTAGAAGTTTTTTAACCTCATAGTCTACTTTCTTTGTAAAGGTTATAAGTGCTGGGTTAGATACTGTAGGTGAGGTTCCGATAAAAATTGAATAAATCAACTTTAGTATTAAAGGCACAGGTGTTATGGTTTGGAGCAAGGAGCAAAAGATAAACCTCTAGACAAAACTGAGAAGTGTTCTTTGGTCAACTGAAGATCAGAAAGATTAATTACCGCTGATAACGTCTCTGCAGGTGCCAGCTCCAGCTCCTGCAGGCTGTTGTCAAGTTTGAGTTGAAAAGATCATCAGAACAGCTATCATCTTTGACAACAAACTTGACAACAGCCTGCAGGAGCTTGAGACAACAATTAAGAAGACAAAACTCAAGAAATTCAAAAGAGACACAGAGGATTATGAACAAGGTCGTGTCTACTGTTGGAGAAAGCAGCAGCCTGACCCGCAGGAGCTTCGGAAGAGAAGGGTCTCTTTCAACCTCACTTCCAGTGAGGATGAGAGGGGGTCCAACATCTCCACTGATCAGGATTTTTCCGAGAGCGAATGGCCACCACTACCATCTACAGGCAAGTCACACACAAACGCCGGACACGCCGAGGCAGGAGACGTGCACCGGCCACTCACAAGAAGGAGAGAGGGCCTGGGGAACAGAACTCAGAGATGTTATCAGCGGTAATGAATCTTTCTGATGTTCAGTAGACCAAAGAACACTTCTCAGTTTTGTCTAGAGGTTTATCTTTTGCTCCTTGCTCCAACCCATAACACCTGTGCCTTTAATACTAAAGTTGATTTATTTCATTTTTATCGGAACCTCACCTACAGTATCTAACCCAGCACTTATTACCTTTACAAAGAAAGTAGGCTATGAGGTTAAAAAACTTCTAATTGCTAACCCTTTGACTCCTAAGTCCAACCTTTCTTGTAAAGAGCATCTGGCGCTGAATGAACTTTCCAACAATAAGGACATCATAATTCGTCCAGCAGATAAGGGTGGTGCTGTAGTTGTTTTATCTAAGGACAAATACATCATAGAGGCTCATCGCCAGCTTAACACCAGACATTATGAAAGACTACATTACAGTCCTCTACTGGACATGAAGAAACAGTTTGATGCTTTATTAAAACAGGTGCTGGATAATGGTTTTATTGATGTCAATGAGTTTGGTTTTCTATCTGTTGAGCACCCTGTTATGGCTACATTTTACCTCTTTCCCAAGATACACAAGGAGCCTGAAGACAACCCCCCTGGCCACCCTATTATTTCTGGCAATGGCACTCTTACAGAGCCAGCTTCAAAATATATTGATTTTTACATAAAACCTTTGGTCAGAAAACTTCCATCCTTTATTGAGGACACAACTGATGTATTAAACAGAATTGGCAACTTAACTGACATTCAATCTCATTTCCTGGTGACAATGGATGTAGAGAGTCTCTATACTAAAATTGACCACCAGGAGGGCCTGATGGCCTTGAGTCATTTTCTTTCAGATAGAGATGGTTTACAACCTCCCTCTGATTTCCTTTTGAAACTGACGGATTGGGTCATTCATCATAACATTTTTTTGTCTATGGGTGAAGTCTACATTCAAAAGATTGGTGTTCCTATGGGTTTTTGTTTTTCTCCTAACTATGCTTGTTTGTTTTTGGGTCTGTGGGAAAAGGAACATGTTTTGAATACTGTGAATCCCTTTCATAAGTGTATCACCTGGTATGGCCGGTATATTGATGACATTTTGTTGGTTGTTGATGGTAATGAGACACAACTATTGCAGTTTCGTAAATATCTGAATTCTATCAATGAAAACATTAAATTGTCTATTGAATATTCACATCATAGCATTGACTTTTTGGATGTAACTATCTACAAAGACACTGAGGGCAAGTTACATACCACTCTTTTTAGGAAAGGTACATCACGTAATACAATACTCAGAGCTGATTCATTTCATCCTCATCACCTCAAAAATATTATTCCTTATGGCCAATTTCAGCGCCTACGTCGCATTTGTGATCAAGAAGCTGATTTTGATAACCAGACTGAGGCTATGTCACGCAGATTTTTTTTGATAGAGGCTACCAGCCCAGAACAATCAAACAAGCTGTCAACAGAGCACAGTGTTTGGAGCGCAGCACCCTCCTCCAGAAAAACACAGGACGCAAATCAGTGTCTCAGTCTCGCCCCTTTTTTGTTACTACCTACAGTACACATGCTAAACAGATTAAACATATTAGGAGTAACTGGGCCATTATTCAGAGTGATCCCCTTTTGAGTTTTTCTACATAGGACATACAAAAAGACGCATGAGAGATCGTCTGGCTGAGCATTAGTATGCCATTAGAATCAGGAATCAGGATAACCCTATGGCCAGACACTTTAATGAATCCCACAATGCCAATGATTCTTTATTGCGCATTGAATGTATTGAACATGTAAAACCTTTAGTCAGAGGAGGGGACAGAATCCAGAAGCTCGATCAGGGGGAAGCTTTCTGGATCCATCAGCCGGATGCCTTACAACATCCTGGTTTGAATGATGATTTTGACCTATCATGTTTTTTGTAATGTATTTTTGTGTGTTTTCCTGTTTCTTACAGTTTTTGGGTTATTGTTTGTGATTTGTATTACTTTTTATTGTCATTGTTGTTTGGGTTCATTCTGTGTTCTCATGTGTTTGCTGATTACTCTGTAACTGGCCTCACCTGCTTTGTCTTTTCTCTGAGTCTGTGGTTGCCTCTAATTGATCATCACTGTGATTGGGAGAGGCCAATGCCTGATCAGTGAGTCCTGTGTGAAGACTCTCACCTGATTTCTCTTCTCCCTGATTCATGTGACTGCCTTCTTTGGCTGTAGTCCATATAGAGTTGTGACTACACCACAAATGTTTGTTAGCCCTGAAGAAGACTGGTTTGGTCGAAACATGTTGGCTTTTTAATGATTTGGCCATTATAATAAAGGCTTTTTAGTATTTCCGTCCTCATTTGCACATTTTTTTGTTTGGAGTGCCTGGTTTTCTCCTTCTTTTTGGACATATCTAATTAAAGATTTAAAAACTTTCCAAGTCCATCATAAGCTGATGAACTCAACTGTAACCACTGTTCATTTAACTATAAAATCCAACCTTCCTGGTTTATTTATATTATGATAGAGAGATGATGATGAATGAGGGGCTACAGTACCTTCCACCTGCTGATTGTTTGAGGTCAATAAGGCCGCGTTTAGACTGATCACTCTTCATGGACACACAGCTGGGTTCAGGAGAGTCTGTCCTCTGCCTCTTCATTTTGATACTGAAAAACAACAAGATACGTTTATCTATAGATACGTTTATATAGAGACATATACAGGTACATCTTAAAAAATTTGAATATCATGAAAAAGTTCAATATTTTTTGTCACTCATTTCAGAAAGTGAAACCCATATATTATATAGACTCATTACACATAGAGTGAAATATTTTAAGCGTCTGGAAAACCCAAAACTCAGTGTCTCAGAAAATGATACTCTAATTTTTTGAGATGTACTGTGCCTGTATATGTTTCTATATAAACATATATGTGTGTGTGTGTTTGGTGTGTGTTTCTAGCTTTTACTAAATTTGTTTGCTTTTAGAGGTCTAATAGAAGGATCTCTGTTAATATCAGTCTGTTTTCATTAAAAGATTAGAATTATGATTAGACTAGGGTTGTTATTTTTATGAGACTGTCTCTCAAAGGTTCACATCAATATTCTGGTATTTACTTGTTTTCTTTTTTCCTTTCCTTTTTTTAAATTCTAAGATTAGCATCTTCTTAGATTACTGCATGTTGCTGTTTGTTCCATAGATAATTTTGGTGAAGAGCTTCAGTATTAAAACCTGCATTTTTCATTGGATGAAGTATCCTGAATCAGGAATGCATGTCTGATGTTTGTGACAAATTAAAGCCTTAAAATCAGATATTGCAGCATGCGCTTGGCACACCTACAGAAGGGTGCCAAAAAAGTAGGGACACAGCAGGTCAGTTATTTGGGACCCTTGACAACTTTAGATAATGGAAAATCTTATAAACACATACTGTACCAAACTGAACCTGACCTCTAAGTGGAAACGACCTCTGATGGCCCCTGGACTCCACTTTAAGAACTGCACTGTAAATACATACTACAGTTTTCACTCACAAGGCAAGGGCACGAACACTTATTATTTGGCTAGCATTTCTCCTCTCCCTCTTTCTGCATATCTCGACATCTCTGTATCCCTCTCCAACTGACTGCCAATCAGCTTGCTTCGTCAGATCCGTCTGTGTCCGTCTGACTTGAAACCTAAGCGTAACATTGGTGCCTTAAAAACGGTAAATCTTAAAAAATTTTAGATTAAAAAATGTTCCGTTTTAGAAGCTGACATGACCAAATGCACCAAATTTATTTTCTTACAAAATTTAGAACAAGCTCACAGCTCGATGGAAACATGCCAGGTGGAGATGACTCAGGAAAGCTTGCAGTAGCAGATGTGCAACATAAAACAGTTTATACAACCCACATCCAGGTTTATGAAACAATTCAGAGAGTAATGTGGCATAAACTCCTGGTAAACAGTAACTATGTTCTAACATGAACTAAGAGTGAAACTTTAGCTTCAGCACCTCAAAACAGAACTCTTGACAGTCAGAAGAATAGCCACAAACTATGAGAGAGAACAGGCAGGATTCAGCTAATGTTTGTGTTTATAAAGAGCAGCCTACAGTCTGGACCTGCTCCATAAGAAAAGTGCTCTGTAAAAAAACTTACTGATTCAGCCCCATATGAATAAAACTGACTTGGCTTAAAGATGACCAGGGCATGTAAAAAAAACAGACCTGAAAAGACCTAAAACTGTTCAACTTGACCATGTACTAAAAAAAAAATGATAATCCCATAGCAAGATTTAATTGTAACCATAAATATGAGAATATGTTATTTGACAGATTTACCCACAGAGGAGAAATATCACAGATTTTAAATGTCCAAAGAAAACTATATTACATTTTAGTCTAGTTTTAGTCATTTTGACAAAAAAACTAAACTTAGTTTTTGTCAGTTTTTAGTCATCACAGATCTATTTTTGTTAGTTTTAGTCTAGTTTTTGTCATGGAAAAAAAGGCTGTCGACAAATAGATTTAGTCATAGTTTTAGTCGACGAAATTAACACTGGAGTCTACCCGCTTCTAGAGTAGACCTGCTGGGTCCATCCTGACAGAGAGCTCCATTCAGCACCCATTCATGCGTAATAGCGCTGAGCCACATTGGAGAGATAGAGAGAGCAACTTTATAATTCTGTCTCTGTTATGAGCTGTGAGTAGGTTACAATGTATGCCTTTATCTGTTATATTTCCATAGCTGATATCCACATAATACACCGGAAAACTACGGTGTTTGCAGCGAGAGTTCAGGAGTGGGAGAGAGGGAGGAGTTGGACGGGGGTGAGTGAGCAAGAGAGAATAATGCAACGGGCACTGATCTGAATCATGGACCACCCATCTATCTGTTATATTTCAATGGTTTATATCCACAGAATAAATGAGCAAACTTCAGTGTTTAAAGTGAGGTTAGTGCGAGAGAGAGGGAGAGAGAGAGAGGAGGGGTCTGGCGGGGGTGAGCTAGCGAGGAGGAAGCAGTGGGCCCTGTTTTGAATCATCACTCACCCATTTAAATAACTTGGAATGATGCGAAATTTCGCATAAAATCGAACCTGTTCTGAATAAAAATATGATGGACAAAACTTTCGGCATCAGTCTGCAAACGTCATTAGAACAACATGAGCTCGATTTTCTTTTTTAACATGCAAAAAATTCGGACGAAATAATCGGACCCAGTGTGCAAAGGCCTTTAGAGTCTGATGTGGAGCCTCGTCGGCTCTCTTAAACCAACTATATCCTCTTAGCATTAGCACTGTTAGCATTCTGAATGTACATGCTTATCATTTTTAAATTGTTTAAAAAATAAAAAATGTCTCACCAATCCTTTCAGCAGAACTGCATCACTGTGGGAGTGGAGAAAAATGACACCAGGAAATAACAAAGTCTGTTTATCACCACAGAGATGGGGAATCAAAGGTCACAGCCTCCAGGGGGGTTTATGGTTTGAGGAGATGTTTTATAACAATCTTATGACTAGTTTTACCTGTTCCTGTTCAAAGGGAACAGGAACAGGTAAGGTACAGTCATCAATTATAACTGCAGGAGAGAGGCGCTCCATTTGTTTGTTTTCTCTGTTTGTTTGCAAGCAACCTCTAAGAACATTTGACGCCTCCACCTGAACTAGGTCACAACAGCAGGTGAAAGCTGCAGAACGCTCCTGTTGAGGCGATGCATCACACCAACACCCACATAAAGTGTCAGAGTCTTTGTGGTGTCTTTGGGGTCAGTCTGGGGGATGTTGTTGTGGAGAACATAGTCTCTGTCTATGACAGACTAAAGAAGGTCCTTGTATGTTTCACACATCCTGCTCCTCAGGGTTGAGATGACTACCTTCTCTCTCTAAAGGTTTTCACAGAGGCCTGTGAATTTTGGTAGCACCCAGTCCAAAAAGCAGAAGTACAGTCTTAATGAGTCATTGTTCAGTGTGTTGTAAATGTTTTAGCTGCATTTAATCTCGCTTCCAGCCCCTGGTCGGTGAAATAAATCTCAGAGCGTTCCACTGTTGGCACATCTGCTCAACAACCTGCTGTAGAGAGAGCCAGCAGGTCTGTGATGGTTTAAGACATTTATGAGGCTCAACATGACAGAACTCCTGAACTCTTAAAGCTGAGCCACACGTTTGGTGCTGTTTGTGAAATAGCCAGATCATCACCCTTTTAAATAATGGCCTAAGTCATATTGTCAAGTTTTTCAGGAGACAGAAAAAACTGAATTAAATATAGAGTAAATGATATTTACTAACCAGTCTACACAAAAAGGTTATAACAATAGATGACTGTTGAAATACAAATAATGCTGTCAGTCAATTATTCAACATTAAAGGATTATATGACTCAGTCCAAATAACTTCTGGAATAACTAATTCTTCTTTATTCCCACGACTGTGACAGACCATGGAGAAGGGTAAATCAAAAAAGATCTGAAAATGTTAGTGGAGACTCAGAGACTCAGAAGACAGAGACATGCTGCTCCATCTCTTTAATGACAGTTTCATTGTCATTTTCATTCTGATCAGAGTCAGAATAGTCAAGATCATCTCTTACCACAAAGGAAAAACATTTTGACCCTTTGAGGCATATCTGGTGTAAATCATACCGGTGCATTCTAAGCTCTCTGTCCTCATAGATCCCTGCTGTCTACAACTGAGAGGCAGAAGAGCTACAGCATTAAGAGGCATTGTGTTTTGATGGATTTACCCAAACTAGACTAAAATGCAAACTGAACTCACTTTAAGTCAGAGTTTTAGTCATCAAACATCTTTTTATTAGCTAGTCTTATGCCCTATTTGCACATGACTAGAATTACCCAAGGACCTCTGGTAATTTGTAATAATCTTGCCGGATGTCTGTGTTTTTCATCCCGTATGAAATCAACCATGTCTGTATTTGCAGAGTAAAGGTTCCAGAGCAAATTAGTGTCCATATTTTAGCACACAGAGGTCCACAGGTAAAACTAATCCTATATGAATCAGCATCTCTGTTATTTAGGGGGGTAATCATGTTTGTTTACAGTCCATGCAGCTTTTTCTGCTCCTTTTTATGATTGAAAAAGTTAAGGAGGCTGAATAACAGATTGTTAACACAGTTCTGACAAATATAGACTATTCTCTTCAGTTAAACGAACAGGAGAGGTTCATATTCAACACCAGACGCCGCAGTTTCTACATTAACAAGAGGGATGCTCGACTCGCTCTTCTTCTCTGTCTGATCAGCTGCAGATATGCACAGGTGACATACGCGTCCTTGACTTAGGGCATTTTTTTAAGAAGGTGATGATATACATCCCTGCATAAATCCTGGCACACTCAGGGAAGCTGCTTGCAGGCTGGACTCACACAGAGATCCAGGGAGATCCATCACTGAACTGTTTTCCCCAGCAGGCCATTTTTCAGTCAATTTCAGACAGATGTTTGTCCCCATCATGGTGGTGCATCCATCTGAGGCCAATCCCACAATGTTCTACAGTGGAACTTCAGCATCTGTAAAGGACTTTATCAGTTCAGTAACAGGGCACTCCACTGTGGCCCCCTCAATGGCCAACTCTCTGTTCTCATCAGAATACTTGAGCCAGGTCCCAGGAACGGATCTGCACAGATCTGGATCCATCATCAGAGAAAGAAACAACAATGTAACAAGTTTTTGCCTGTGTCCGCTAACTTGTCAATAAGCACACTGAATTTCTTCTTTTTCAAAATCTTTGACAGGTCCCCAAAATCTCCTCTCACATGTTTAGTGACAGAGGTTGTCTTAGTGTGTCTAAGATTCAAGCCCTGAGCTGTTTTTGAGTCTTTGAAAATGTCTCTACAACATCCACCAAAGATCTCATGACAATTTTGTGTTCAGCTAAAAAAAACAGCCAGCTTTATTTCAGGGACACGTGTGATGAGGACTGGTGTTTGTTGGAACCACTGAGGAAGCACAGATTCATCTGCTGAAATACAGCAAGAAAAAGTTTGTGAACCCTTTGAAATAATCTTTTTACTCCTTTATTCATACTACCTTTTTTTCTCCATTTTTATTATTATTACCATTACCATACAGTCCTGAAATTTAAAAAATATTCTTAGTTTTTTTAAGGCAACTGGAGACCCCCTCTCAGTGACTCGCGACACCAAAGGGGGTCCCGACCCCAAGGTTGAGAACCACTGATCTAAATGACTAGGACTGATGCAACAAATTTGCATAAAATCGAACCTGTTCCAGAAAAAAATTACGGATGAAAATTGTACAGTGTGCAATTTTAACGTATGAAAAAAAAAACAGACTTAGTGTACAAAGACCTTTAGAGCTGCTGACTACGTACAGACTGTGGTTTTGGCAGTGGACTCAGCATTGCTCTGTTGTCTGATGTTGCAGCATGCTAAGTAGCGCTAACAACTTTAAGATGAGCTCATTTAAATGAAGTTATGTGCAAGAGCAGTGGCGTGCACAGACATTTTGGGGGGCAGGTGCTCAGTGAAAAATAAGGGCACTGTGCACGGCATGTGGAACTGCCAGCTGCCTTATTATAGCAGTGTGAGATTTAAAAAAAGAAAAACATTACAGGCACATGTAGCTATCTTTGCTATTGTGTCATCTCTTTCACATACAGCTGGTTCTTGCTCATGCCTTTCTTATTCTCCCTCATTTTGATCATCCATGCTGGTAGATGGCCTGTTGCAGGACAGCACAGAACTGCTTCCCTGCTGTAGCTGCCTAGAGAATAATAATAGTTTTAATAATAGCCTATTCTCTAAGTTTTAATAATAGCCTTTTTTTAAGTTTTACTAATAATATATTAAGGTAAATACAAGATTACTGCAAGTCCTGTAACATAGAAATAACTTATGGTTGGTACAAAATAATATAATTAGCTTATATAGCTTTATGCCTGATTTAGTACTGACAAACCACTTTGTATAGTTAAAATAAAATGTGGACAGCTTTTAAGATATTTCAATAAAATTAGAGGAAGAGTCCAACTTTAAAATCTGAGCTTTAAAAGGCCCTAAACAGTTAACATGACTCTGGTCTTGACTCTGACCTTTCATCTTCATCTTCCTCTTCCTCCTTGCTGCTGGTGGATGCTTTTCTCCAGGAGAGCAGAGAGCTGCTTCCCTGGGCTGCCTGCTGTAGCTTCCTGTCTTTCTCCTTTTTAACCCTCTCCTTTCTAGGCATTATACTAACGCTGCAATTAGTAAATAAACGAGACCAAAAGTATGAATAAGACTGCTTAGTGACATTACAACAAGGCAGAAGGCTGCTTTTTCTGTTTCTCGTTTTGCTATTCAGCTTAAGTATCCTGATAGATTCAAATTCTGTACCAATGACAAACTCTACCGACATTAGTTGTGTGGTGGTCATCACGTCATATCTATTATTGATTTGGGCTAGCGTCGCTTGTTAAGCAGGTGAGCAGTCGACTAATTTATGCTCAGCTGTGTTTGGTGCTGTATGAGACAGGTTACTTCATAACAGAGACAAATAAATGCAGGTTACAGCTTAGTAACTGAGGCTTAAGGGGCAAACAATACACTTGATCCATTGATGTGTTACCTGGCTGGCTGGTGGGGCAGGGGGGGAGGTGTGAGTGGGCTGCTGTGCACTGCTGCTGCAACGCGCCTCCGTTTGTGTCCGCGCTGCGCGTTCACGTTGATGAAGGAAGAGAGGTGTGTGCGGTGGAGGATGGGGGGGAGGCAACGGGCAGGTTGCCCTCTGGACCAAGCATAAAAAAAGGGAGCTCATGCCACAATTTAGGTGCGACAACAGAGAAAGCTGGATCACCACAGGTTTTTAATCTAGACTTTGGGACAACAAGACGGAGTTGATCAGCTGATCCCAGAGATCTAGACGGGGTTTAAACCCCTAAAAGATCAGAGATGTACTCAGGAGCAGATCCATTTAACGATTTAAAACAATAAAATTTTCAAATGAATTCTAAAATGAACGGGGAGCCAGTGGAAGGAAGCGAGAATGGGGGTGATGAGTTTGTGTTTTCAAATATCTGTTAAAAGACAGGTGGCTGCATTTTGGACTAACTGTAAACGTGCAAGGGAAGTTTGGTTTAATCCGATATAAAGTGCATTGCAGTAGTCCAATCAAATAGAAATAAAAGCATGAATCACTCAGTCGCTCAGTCGTAAAAGGTTAAACTGATTGGTCTGTCACGTTCATGCCGGGCCAATCAGAGCAGAGTTTAGAGACAGGGCACTGAGCAACGTCACACCCCCCCTTCAGGTTTTTCTTTTATCGCATCTGATTGGTTAAAATATGTACATGCAGGGGGCACACAGATGGCATAGTGGTCTACCCATGTGCGCGGGCGGCCAGGGTTCGGGTCCGGCCTGTGGCCATTTACCTCTTGTCTCTCCCCACTCTCTCTCCCATTGCCAACTCTATCCACTGTCTTCCTCTATAGAATAAAGGCATGAAAAGCCTATAAAGAAATCTTAAAAAAAAAAAAAATAATAATAATAATAATCATACATGCACACATCGAGTTTAAAATGCTTTCTCTCTCCTCAGAACTCGAAAATCGTTTCTGGTTGATGAATGTCAGTGATTGTAAATGTGGACGTTCATACTTTCAGACCCAAACACAGGGACGGAGTCAGACACAGCCTCAATCATTGTTGGTTCCCATTCATGAGTCAAATTCATCATTGTGTTCTCACAAATCAAAAATTCAGACACTCACACTTCTTTAGACCTGGTTTCAGTCTGTGCTGTCCACCATGGTCCAGCCTGGAGGAAGAAACAGAGCCAGTTTATACATCAGGGATGGTCAGGATAGATTCAAACACTTTAATTCTTCATGTGACTTTATTTTCCCTGAGTTTTTCACTGCTGCCTAGTTATTATCCAGGACTATCACCAGATTGTGTCAGTAGCACATCTCAGAGGTGTTTGGTAACTGTCATTGATGGCGCACTCACACTAGGCAATCTGAACTGTGCCTGGGCATGTTTGAGCCGAAAGTCCAGTGCCTTTGACCAGTGTGAGTGAGTTATTCTACATATAGAAGGATGAGGTGGGCCAAAACACAACAAGAATGTAAATGAAGGAGCACCAGAGCTGGAATGTTATGTAACATGACATAGACCTGACATACAGTGGATACAAAAAGTCTACCCTGTTACATTGCCAGGTTGTTGTGATGTAAAAAAAAATGACATAAATAATTTCAAAACTTTTTCCACCTTTAATGTGACTTATAACCTGCACAATTCAAGTGAAAAAAAAAAGGGGGGGGGGGGGGTTAAAAAAAAATGCATATGTGTGCACACCGTCCTATATCTGGGGACGTGGCTGTGTTCAGAATTAACCAATCATATTCAAACTCATGTTGAAAAGGGGCTCTAAGTCATGCAAACAACCAGCAAACATCAACGCTGATGAAAACAGTAGCTTTAATTCATATTAGAACAGTGTGTGCAGATAAAACTTCCCTTCATTATACTGATCCCTGCTCCCTCCAACTATTGTTCCTGTCCTGTCCTAATCACATGATGAGCTGTGAAATTTATTCCCAACCTCATGAGAATCGCATGACCTGTAGGTCTCCTTTGAATGAATGTCAGCCTCTAGTCTAGAGCTGCTCCTTATGCCTGAACAGGCAGCAGCTACTGGGACACCACTGGTAGCTTAGTGGTTCTTGTCCACGTGCCCTATGTGTACAGGTTGTTGCCCTCACAACTCACTTGCCCTCACTTCTTTAGTACCTAGAAATAGCCCATTTCACTGTGTCTTTCTCTGTACCTCAGTTTCTCCAGTCTGCAGTGTGGATCCTCCTGTAGAGCAGACAGTAGTTTCTCTCCTTGTTCTCCTGGATGATTGTAGCTCAGGTCCAGCTCTGTCAGACAGGACGAGCTCAGAGCTGAGGCCAGAGAAGAACAGCCTTCCTCTGAGATCAAACAGCCAGACAGACTACAAACACAGAGAAATAGAAACAAATAACAATGGCTCTTTTTTACATTGGGAACTGAGGCGTTACATTCCTAAAATCCAGGCCTGCTCATGGTACCTCTTCAACACCCCATCCTGAGAAAAGATAAACTTTATCATCCTACAGAGTGAGACATTTGTCTCGGGCTCTTCACCTATGCTGCAGACAGAAGGTAATATCATACATTGAGTAACAGTGCCCCTGTACAACAGAGGGATGAGGCTGAGACAATTTTCACAATTTCAGCTCCAAACTACTCGCCAAGTGGCAAGGACCCTTTGCAGTCACACAACAAGTGGGTGATGTTGACTATGAGGTTGTGCGTTCTGACAGTGGAGGGGTGACACAGATTTACCACCTCGACCTCCTAAAAGCATGGAGAGGCAGTCGGTTTCTCTGGTGACTGTGATAGAAGAGAGAAATGAGTTGAGGCCTGAGATACCCAATTCCACCAATCATACCTCACTCCTTTGTGATGACCATCCCTTACAGTCTCAGAAAACAGATGTTTCCAGTTTTTTCATGACCTTATAAACTGCCTGAACACAAAAGAAAATTGTTCAGCAGGAATTGAAAGCAATGCTGGAGATGGAAATAATAGAAGAGTCTCACAGTGCCTGATGTAGCCCCATTGTCCTTGTTGTCAAGTAGGATGGGTCTATAAGGTTCTGTGAGGTACCGCGAATAGTGACGCAGATTGGGAATAAAAAACACTGAGGAGGATGAGACGTGGTAGAAGCATAGGGTAGAATCCGTGGAAGTAAACACACAGCCAATGGCTGTGGAGGCTGCCTGGTGATGTCAGAATATGCAAATTAGATGAGTGAATTTACTCCCATCACAAACTTTGGGTCATACTGAAGATTTTTCTCATTTACAGTATGCCTTTATATTAAACCACTTTCAAGCCACAGCCTTTTGAAATCTTGATATCAAAATTGAATATTTTCTTGAAAAAACGCTGGCACCCAAAGGGTTAACAGCATCAGTCAGGTAAAGAAAGAGAGAAAGGAGGCCAAGGGGTAGATAGTGGGCTGTTTGAGCCAAATAGACAGGTAAGCTCATGTTTTATTGTTATTCTCTACGCTGGTGCTGTAAAGTCATTATTATCATCCAGAAGATCGATAAATCTGACGATGGTTTAAGTATTTTTGGCGTGGAATGAATGTGCAAGTGTGCATTTGTGTTGTAAAAGATGAGATTGTTGATGTTTGAGCTGAAAATGTCAAAAATGTCATGTGTGTTAATGTGGCGCTGTCCACGGTGCTGACATATGTCACCTATGGAAAGGGAGAAAGGCTGTAAACAGCTGATTCTACTCTCTTGTGGATATTTGAAGGGATTATCATGATTGCTCTGGTTTGTCCTTCTGACTGAATTGTTGATGCAGTCTGTGACCCAGTGGTCATGGATGCTTTTGTCTACTGATCGGGCCAAAACAGTCTTGCCTGTTGCATTCCTGTATGTGATGTACAGACGTGACAGACAGCAGCATAGAGAGGAGATGAAGAAGGTTTCATCTGTAGGTGAGCAGTAGGCTCTAATATCCTGCATTAACTCTGCCTGACAGCAGGTGTTCTGATGAATAAAGATATAATAATAATGATTGTAACAGGATCATTAAGGATAAAAATAATCACTGGCTGCTAATAGCACTTATAGATACAATTTAAAAATGTGTGCATAGTTGTTTCTATTGTAGTTCTAAATCCATAAATGCATGTGAAAATGACCTTCATTGGAAGGTTCAAATGTGTTTTGCAGCTTTTCGATGATTTCCTGAAAGGGGGTACAGGCAAAAATAGCTCTTTCAACAGAAAAGGTTGTCATGGAGACTTGGCTGGCCAAAATATCCCTGACACTGCTATTGAACGAGCGGACTGCGTTGTCCTCAGAGCCGGTCATAAGAGAGGAGAAGGAGGACTTTTTGTGTACATCGATTACAGATGATGCACCAACGTGGCTGTTAAAGCCACTCACTGCCCTCTGGAGACTGAATACATGATGTTGCAGTGCAGACCCTTTTGAAAATTTTGATTGAAATATCAAGTGAAGGCCTTTACACATTAAGGGCAACATGAATAAATGGCACAAAAATGCAAATATTTCTGAGGCGAATTTTGTTGTGCTGTTCCATGCACATCAGGAGCGACACGATTTTTCAAGTAAATTATGCACATTCTAAAAAACATTAATGTTGCGACAGTCTGGGGATGTTTTCTCCTGTCCTCTGTTTCACTCAATTTTTGAAAAGGATGACTCTGCCGCGCAACCAAAGCACCGCGGGCTTGGTCTGATTGAAGGCGAGTGACCTCGCCCACTGGAAGCGAGTCTTGAGTACTGCGCTACAGCGCGCAGCCCTGATCAGTGGGCAGACATTACAGGAGCCACGCAGAATAGTATGTCAACAGTAACCTCACACACGAGATGGATGTGTAAAACCTTCAACACTAAGTGTTTGGGAAAGGGCAGAGGATCTGAAAAAAATTGGATGAAGATTGGATGAAAATTCTGTCCATCACATCTTTACAGGCCAATCAGAGCAACAAAACACGTGACATAGCTGCAACAGAGGTGCACATGCGCAGCTGCCGAAGAATTACGTGAAACATGGCAACTGTAGATGTGTCAGTACACGGCTTTTGTCGTTTTTGAAAAGAAAACAACTCACTGCTGTTCTTTGTTCTTCTTTTAATGAAGAAATGACGTCAAGTTCTGATAAAACTGGCGCTTTAGCAGCATCCACACTAATCTCTTCTGCCATAATTGCACCAGCCTCTTGGTGTTGCTTGCTTACGTCACCACTTCACCGCGCCCAAAAGTACTGCCTCTTGATGGTGATTGGTCCTGTCACTTTCTAACAGGATCCAAATGGTTCAGACGGGAGCTTTGCAAAATGGATTCGCCAGTGAGAAACACAGAAACGAGGGTATCCACTGCTTTGCAAGGTTATATCATCAGCGAACTATTGTATCTTTTGGGGTTAATTTATCATCCTTTCCTGTATAAGTCCATGATATTATTGCTTCCGTCATTGGTGAGTATATTAGGAATCTATTTGTTTTAATGTTTGCCTAAAGGGTCTTTGGTTGTATGTGAAATTCTTTGCCTAAATGTCCTCAAAAGTTAACTTTATCTCGTCAATGGCACCGCTGTAGCTCTGTGACCCACTGACCTCTCAGTGACCCTTTGCTCTCACTGTAGGATGAGACCAGGAGTCCGTGCACTGTGTTGTATTTCTATGCTTGTAACTTCCTTTTTTGGAGCTTCCTGATCAACAGCTATTGACACGGTTTGGCAGCGGCTGGCGCTGAAAATAGACCTGCAGCATATCTCGAAAACAAAGCGGAGTGAAGCGGAGTGAAGTGGCGCTTCAGGCACACGCCGCTGCTGG
Source organism: Cheilinus undulatus (assembly GCF_018320785.1). Lineage (NCBI taxonomy): Eukaryota > Metazoa > Chordata > Actinopteri > Labriformes > Labridae > Cheilinus > Cheilinus undulatus. The sequence continues at coordinate 5,212,446 of NC_054876.1, forward strand.
TCTGGAGCGCCAGCTGTGGAACTGCTCTAATAGACTAGATTGTGCTCCACAATATGACACACCGGCAGATTGCGGCGCGGTTACTTTATGTGGAAATTTGAGGTAAAACAGTGAGATATACTGGAGCAGAAGATGACAGGAGGTTTCTCCGTCTCTCTCCTCTGCTCTGTGTGTCATGGCACTTTTGCGCACAGCCAGGTCAGTGCCATTTCACTGTTTCATTCACTGTGCCAGCCACCTTTGCTAAGAGGAGGGACATATTTTTGATTCATTCTATGTCAAATATTATCAATAATAATAATAAGGGTACAGCTGAGGTTCGCTGTGAGAGGAGTTGGCTCTCTACACAACTCACTGATTGGTTCACCTGTTTGTGTTCTAGACTGGTCAGAATTGTCATCTCAGTGAGCTGATTGATACGGAGCAGTGATAAGCAGTATGAGGAGACTGTGTTGTGAAAAGTTTAATTGGACTAAGGTCCTGTCAGTTTAGAAACAGCTCCAGCTGTGCGAGTAATGCTTTTACGTTCACATGGACATGTTGGGGTGCCTGCTGCCTGTCTCCCTCTCTACCAGGCTACGTGAGGCAAAAACCACAGGCAGATATGAGAAGATGACAAACATCATGTGGTGTTGGTGAAGGGTGTGGTGTTTTACTTTGTACATTTTGCTTTATTGTGGTAACTTCCAGTTTCTGGAGTCACTTCTGCTGGCCGCTAACTTTACTTTGTGTTCCCTGAGGCAATCACCCCTCCCCCCGGTGCTGTGGAGAGATCACACCTGCAGCAAGTTCTCATCAGGAGGGACTACTTAAGATCGGCTGCAGCTCTCCACCAGCGCCTGAGTTTTGACTACCTTCCCTAGCGGTAAACTTAAGCTCCAGGCTCACACTCTCTTATGAGAAACCTTCAGAGAAGTCTTCAGAGTTTATTGATAGACGTTTTGAGTGATTACCAGTGGTTGTGTTTTGTGGACCTGCTTCTAACATGTTTCCTCCTTTTCTTCCAGTGCCTCACTCCCTGCTCACCGCAGCCAGCTTCAGCACTCTCTCACCCCCCTGGACTCTTGGACTCATATTCCCTGATTACTTACCTGTGCAATAAAACTATTAAAACTGCTCCTCCGCACCTCGGCATCTGCAAGTGTTTTGTTTGGCTAGATGTGTGCTTGTCAGAGTGAAACTATAAAAAACTGACCACGGTTCGAAAAAAATTCTGCTGCAATTTCGCTCTGCAAAATTAAGTTGCTGGTGTGGAAGCTTGCATTAACTTGCTACAGGAAAAAAAGGCGTCTGGTGTGCAAGGAGTAAAATAACATAACAACCTGGAAAGTTATCAGTGTGATAACATTAGTGGATGGCCACATACCTTTTCTCAATCAGTTATGTTGAGAGGCAAACACTCACCTGGCTGCATCACCTTTATTGTAAGGTTTAAATGTGTTTTGCAGCTCTTCAAAGATTTTCTGGAAGAGGGTCTGGGCAAAAATGGCCTCTTTCAACAGAAAAGGTTGCCAATCCCTGCACTAACCTAAGAGACTCCAGTCTGGAGTGTGGACTCTTCAGTCCAGAAGACAGCACTGTCACTCCTGAATCCTGCAGGTCATTGTTACTCAGGTCCAGCTCTCTGAGATTAGAGGACTGGGAGCTGAGGACTGAGGACAGAGCTCCACAGCTTCCCTCACTCAGTCTGAAACAGAAACAGAATCAGAAAGAAGTTAATTTTTATAAATACAGACTAAATTTATCAGTGCAGTTGTGAGTTTACCTACAGAGCTTTGTTGGAGGCTTTGACCACTGGCAGCAGCCTCAGGAGAGCCTCCTCTGAAGCACAGTATTTCTTCAGGTCAAACACGTCCAGATCTTTCTCTGATGACAGTAAGATGAAGACCAGAGCTGACCACTGAGCAGGAGACAGTTCATCTGTGGAGAGAGGTCCTGATCTCAGGTACTGTTGTATCTGCTCCACTTGAGAACGATCATTCAGTTCAATCAGACAGTGGAACAGGTTGATGCTCTTCTCTGCCGACAGATCCTCATTGATCTTTGTCTTGATGTATCGGACTGTTTTTTGTCTGGTCTTGGAGGAACTTCCAGTTTGTGTCAGCAGACCTCACAGTAGAATCTGATTGGTGGTCAGGGACAGACCCAGGAGGAAGCGGAGGAACAAGTCCAGGTGTCCATTTGGGCTCAGTAGGACCTGGTCCACAGCACTCTTGTAGAAGTTTGTCTTTGATGGTTTGGGTGGTGTTTTTCCTTCTGCCATCAGATTGACTCCAGAGTTGATGAAGGTCAGGTGAACATGAAGAACAGCCAGAAACTCCTGAACACTCAGATGGATGAAGCAGAACACCTTGTCCTGGTACAGTCCTCTCTCCTCTCTGAAGACCTGTGTGAACACTCCTGAGTACACCGAGGCTGCTCTGATATCGATGCCACACTCCATCAGATCTGGTTCATAGAAGATCAGATTTCCTTTCTGCAGATGCTCAAAAGCCAGCTTACCCAGAGACTTGACCATCTTCCTGCTCTCTGGACTCCAGTGTTGGTCTGTCTCAGCTCCTCCATCGTATTTGATGTTCTTCACTTTGGTCTGAACCACCAGGAAGTAGATGAACATCTCAGTCAGGGTCTTGGGCAGCTCTCCTCCCTCTCTGGTCTTCAGCACATCCTCCAGAACTGTAGCAGTGATCCAGCAGAAGACCGGGATGTGGCACATGATGTGGAGGCTTCTGGATCTCCTGATGTGTGAGATGATTCTCCTGACCTGCTCCTCATCTCTGAACCTCTTCCTGAAGTACTCCTCCTTCTGAGGGTCAGTGAACCCTCTGATCTCCGTCACCATGTCAACACACTCAGGAGGGATCTGATTGGCTGCTGCAGGTCGTGTGGTTATCCAGAGACTAGCAGATGGAAGCAGGTTCCCCCTGATGAGGTTTGTCAGCAGCACATCCACTGAGGTGGACTTTTTAACATCAGTTAGGATTTTAGTTTTGTGGAAGTCCAGAGGAAGTCGACACTCGTCCAGACCGTCTAAGATGAACACGACCTGAAACCCTTCAAACCTGCAGAGTCCTGCTTCTTCGGTTTCAGGAAAGAAGTAATGAACAAGCTCCATCAAGCTGAACTTCTTCTCTTTCAGCACATTCAGCTCTCTGAAAGTGAATGGAAATGTGAACTGGATATCCTGGTTTGCTTTGCCCTCAGCCCAGTCCAGAGTGAACTTCTGTGTTAAGACTGTTTTCCCAATGCCAGCCACGCCCTTCGTCATCACTGTTCTGATTGGTTCAACTCTTCCAGGTGGAGATTTAAAGATGTCTTCTAGTCTGATGGTTGTTTCTGGTCTGTGTGCTTGCCTGGATGTTGTTTCCATCTGTCTGACCTTGTGTTCATCGTTGACCTCTCCAGTCCCTCCCTCTGTGATGTGGAGCTCTGTGTAGATCTGATTCAGAAGGGTTGGGTTTCCTGCTTTAGCGATCCCCTCAAACACACACTGGAACTTCTCTTTCAGGTTAGACTTGAGTTTATGTTGGCAAACTGAAGCAGGAGTTCCTGAAAGAACAAGCAACAGATGACGTGAATAAGCTTACCCTGCAAAAAGTTGGAAAATAAAAGAGTGGCAGTGCAGTTTTTCGTCATCAGTTTCATCCAAAAAATCTCACCAGATGTTCAGTGGGTATGTGCAGAACATTAAAACAGAGTTTGGAAATTAAAACCTCCACTTCATATTTCCATCAACTCACATCTACATTTCTTCTTTACTTTGAAAATCTTACCATTCCCCAGACAGTCAGCCAGCTCGTTCTGCTTCATTCTCCTCAGGAAGTTCTCTGTGATCTTCAGAAAAGCCTCTCTGCTGCTCCTCTGATCTTCATATTCACCAACCAACACCTCCTCCTCCTCCTCACTGTGGCATTCTGGGTTATCCTGAATCAGAGCCTTCTGAAATCTCTTCAGTTCATTCTTCACAAAGATGATAATGTTCTCCTCCAGCAGCTGGAACAAAGAGAATTTAAATGTTTAGAGGACAGCCTGGGTTTGTTCAGACAGATTGAAAAACTGTTTACCATGATATCTAGATAGATGTGTTTCACTGTAAATTATGATGTACTCACCATGAATATGGAGTCCAGGTCTGTTTTGTGCCACTTGGACTAATCATTGAAGAACTCTGATGTTTCCAGCTGACCTCTGTAGAAAAAAATACCAGGTTTAAGGATGAGGTGTGTCAAAGTATATGAATATGTAGGAGGTTTCAATGGTTATTACACATTTACTATGGGATGAATTCATGCTTATTGAAAGGAATCAATTTCTCAATAACTAAATTCCTCACACCTCTGGTTGTCCACCACAGGCTACTTTACAGGACTACAACTACCCCCTGGAAGAAGTTTGGGGGGGGGGCAACCCTCATCCTGACCACGCCACACTTGACCGTAAACAGTTGGGAATGCCCGCTGGAGATCCCTGGCTGAGGGATGCCAACAGAACCACATCATCTGCAAAAAAGCAGGGCTATGATTCATTGATTTCTTTCTTTTTCACAGTGTCCCCTTTTGGCAACAGGATTTTAATTATCATATTTCTTGCCTAGAAAAATGTTTAAACAATTGGTCCTTACTCTGCTTTCAGCCTAGATGTATGATTTTTGTTTCGCGTATGTGTCATGACCATACCTACAAAAGGCTCTGGACCAATGCCAAAATCCCAGCAGGAAGTCCACCAGCTTCACCAGAATTTCAAAAAAATGCCTCTTTTTGGAAAGATATTCACTGAATTCTGATGCAACTTTGGGTAAAATTTTTCTATGGTCTTCAGATTTTTATGGCAACACATCAGTAGCACACTGAAAACGCCCACATGCAAACAGCCCATTATAGCGCCCTCTACTGCCAACAGGGATTGATGCAAGTCATTTCCGTATTCCTCTTACTGTTTAACCTATCATGCTCAGGTTTTGTCCTGAAGTTTTCAATATCTGTCCCAACATCGACATGTTTCATTTAAGGAAGCCATGGTGGCCATTTCCATAGCTCGCCATTTGAGACAAGAAGTGGGCGTATCTCTCATATGAAACATCTGATTTCATTCAAATTTCATATGCATGATGAAAGTCTGCCCCTCTACACACTGAAAGGTTTATTTTATCGCATTACTGTAGCCCCACTACTGGTGGCAGGAAGTGACACTATTGGGCCATTTCTTTATTGGCGACGAAATCCTCTATCAAGCCGCTTCACAGGAAGTCACTGGACCTCTTATATGACACTTCTGATTTGTATCAAATTTCACTCTACGTCTGTAGATGTGTATTTAAATGTGTATTACATGGTTTTTGTTAATGCGCCACCCAGAGTAGGAAATATGCACTTGTCACCAGCCAAATGTGGGTATTTTTTTAACAGTGCTGGGTAAATTTGCCCGCCCTACCTGCCACTCTCACTGATGAGAGAGCCCTGCCTCCTCCTCTGCGGGTCAGAGCTGGACTCAAATGTCTGCTGGGATGCTTTGACGCAGGTACATAAGAGTGCTCCACTGCAACTAGTCTATCTGCAAAAGCGGTGTTTGAATCGATATCCTGCTTGTTTTATATCTTAGATAGTTAAATAAGGGCTGAATTTTAGTGAGAGAGATTGCAGCCATTGTGCACAATTAATGAAATCTTCACAACAAATCTGACACTTGAAATGCAGGAAAATCCTGCAATACCCTGTATATCACGCAGCACGGACAAGTGGCCAACGGGTCAAACACATGGAAAACCTGGTTAAAATGAGTGACAATTGGGCTTGTTTCTGCACCAACTACGCATAGGCCCCACTCAGGTGTGTGGGGGAAGGTATGCCGTGAATATTGGGAGGGGACGAGTTCCTATCCAGATTCCACATGCAGATTAGACAGACACTCTTACAATTTCATAAACAGAAGTACTGACAAAAGATCACATCCATAAAGAAAACAGGATGAGACGAAGACATGCATTGTGTGGGGATAATAATAATGAAGAGAAAGAAAATGAGTAGATAAAGTCGGGGGGAAAAACAAGTTTTATCATAAAGCACATTTACAAAAATGCATCATCCTACCTATTACAAATATGTTAGCCTGTTTCTTAAATAAATAATCCCATTTGCCTTATTTTCTAAATCTTTCAGATGTCAGACGAATTTGTATGTGGGGAGGCAAAGTGAGCCATATGTTGTGGGGTAAATAAATTGGATGCTTTCCAACAACCTGGCCAAGGTCTACTCTAAATGGCAGACCCACCAAGGGGCCCACCCAGGGCTGGGACACTGGGAGACATGGTGTATTTTCAGGAAAAATTCCAGGGGTGCCAATATTTTTGTCCATGACTGTATGTACGGGGAGAGGTGCTTTATTATGAGGACAGCTTGTACTGATAATACTGATGAGGGAAAATAGGGCATGTGTTTTTTCTTATACCAGATGTACTGGCGGTACGTGTGTAGAGAGAGAGAGGGGGAGAGGGAGAGATGGGGACATCTCTCTAGGTGTACATTTACCCCCAAAAAGAGACGCAGGTGTTTCATTCAGCCATTATCAACAACTGTTGATAATGTAGGGGGTGGGGTCCCTACACCATTACCCTTTTACCTCTCAGCTGAGCCGAACCAAAAAAATGAAATGAAAATAAATTATACCAGTGTAGACCAGTGTATTTCCCCAGTAGGGGTCTATTTTCAGAATTTCAGCTCAAATGAAAGATCCATGTCCACAGTTCTTCCAGTAGAGGTATGTCTTTTTATTTTGAAAACTTCAGTTTGAATACAGTCCATATTAACAATGTTACATCTCATCTAATCTCAAAATAATAAACATTAAATGTCCTTTTCATTGAGGTTACTCAGGTTCACATGGTTGAAAAAAAATCTGTGCATTCATGTACCTGAATACAGTTTCCTGTCTTTATACTCACTGTAAGCTAGCGCTCCATCTTCTGGTCAAAGTGATTATTACATTAAATGTAATAAATTCCAACAATCCCAGTTTATTTAAATGATGATGGAGAAATGATGCTGAATGATGGACAACAGTGACATGGTCATTATATCTATAGTTTCTTTAATAAATAATTTCTTACCTTCCATCTGCAGATCATGTGAACTTAATACCACGACTTATAGACTGGTCACTTTTCATAGACACACAGCTGGGTTCAGGAAGATCTAGTTTCTGCCTCTTCAACTTGACACTGAAAAACAACTAAATGAAACAGAGTAGGAGTAAATAGAATTCTGCTCAATAACTACTCTCAGAGGTATGCACGTACATGTGATAGAGTAGATGCGTTACCACCCACCTTTGTACACACATCTTGTGTCACACATCTAACATTTTGTGAACATAGTGTATTTACCTATATAGATTATATATAGAGATTTTATATATATATACAGTGCTTAACAAATTTATTAGACCACCTGTCATATTTGTCTCAGAGACCATCCAGCATCATGAAGTGCTCTAATGCGGACTCTTTCATTTTTGGTCAGCTCTCCACGTTATACCATTTTGAACAGGAATGAGGAATTTCAAACTGAATTCACCCAAATTTGAGCCGGCTCACTGGGCTTCTCTGAGAAGTCAGAAATTAATCAAGCATAACAATCAACCACTAAAACTCATGTTTCTGTTCAGGATTGCAAGTAAATAACTATAATTTGACATATTAATCAAGAAATATTCATGTGCTTTACTATTTTTTCAGTTTTTTTGTAAATCAGTAAATTTAAAAATTCATGAATAACAATAATAATTATATTTTAGCTTTAAAAATATAATTTGGGTTAAAGAGCTTCTACATATTGGTGTATTAACCATTGCAGAAACATAAAAAATGATTTTGGTTTTATTAATTTTTACCAATGCTGTTAATTTAGGGCAGCTGTGGCATAAACCTTACTTTGCGTGGTGGTCTAATAAATTTGGTAACCACTGACAAGGGGGTTAAGCACTTCCATGCTTTGCTAAGCACAGAATTCTTCTTGTTTTCCTTGGAAAAACTCATGAAATTAGTCTGAATAGGAAATACAGCAGATGAACTGGACATGCGGATATTGTCATAGAAATACTAATTTGAATGAGAAATGCTCTTTAAACTTTGTCCTCATAGGAAAAAAAAAACACCTTTAGCAGCAATTACAGCCGTGCAGACTTTAGGCATTCTAGCTGTTAATTTTTCAAGGTAATCTGATGAGTTTTCCCCCATGCTTCCTGGAGCATCTCCCACACGACGGATTGGCTTGATGGCGTCTTCCTTCATACCACACGGTTAAACTGCTCTCCCAGCTAGGGCTTCATCTACTGGTCATAGTGAGAATTACACCAAATTTCATCTTAGTACCATTATTGAAAAGCTGTATGTATTTATGTATGTATGCATGTCTGTCTCCATTTGCAAACTTCCCTGTTGCTCCAGTTGTCATTCATGTCTCTCAGAAGACTTCCCGGGTAATCTGGTTTGAACCTGGAACCATGACCACATCATACAAATGGATAGATTTTGTATAAAACTCCAAAATTACATTTTTTAAGCTTCACTTTGTATCCCCTCAGGTCTCAATCCACTGATACGGCTGACATGCTAAAGTACAGTGAGCCTATTGCGTCACTTCCTCTTAGTGCAGTTGCTCTTTTGCTGTGTTTTCCTTGCCAACTGCCATTACAGGGTTAGGGGGTTAGGGTTAGGGGTTAAATAGTGTAAACGGGAGGAAGGAAAATCTAATGCATCCAAGGAGAAACAGAGCAGTGGAGGTGGGAATACCCAATTTGCCCTTTGGCCCTGTGGTGTGCTGGCCACCTGTTCCACCTTGGATCCTACTAGAGCCAGATATAGAACTCTCTATATTTGACAGAGAAAGGATGCAAGCAACCCAGTGGCTTTAACAAGCAAACACCCGAAGGACAAATGGGCAGGTTACATATGCAGATTTACACAGATGGTTCCAAAAACCAGAACAATGGAACGGCAGCAATAGGGGAAAACATACCACATTTGCAAACACAGTATGGAAAGTGGGTATCAGATTGGGCATCAGTATTCACTACAGAGCTTGGGGCAATATTGGACACTTAGGTGGGTGGAGAAAATCTGACCAGAACATGCACTTACATGCTCAGACTCAGCAACAGCACTAATGGCAATGATGGGTGGGAAGAGTGGGGCCAGATCTGACTTGATAGTTGAAATATTTATAACACTTAACCTGGGTACCAGCATATGGAGTACAGGGAAACGAGGAGTCTGACAATGCAGCTGTATGAAATCAAGAATAAAAACAACCCTAAAAGCTTTTCATGTTGTTAAAGGTGTTTTCGCGCTTCAGCAGACCTGCATAAGAATGTGATAGTAATGGGGAAAGGGTTGGTTGTTATGTTTGTATACAAGGCCTGCCAGTGGAATGATTAGCTTGGACTTAGCCACAATGGCAGTTTGGTCAGAACTGGACAACGTCTCTTTATTAAAACAGGCACTAAGGGTAACACTTTTGCTCTTCTCCCGCTCTATTTCAGCATGGTTGTGGTCGTTATGGTTGGGTTTTCAAGTGTATCCAGGGGCAGCAGTCGCCATAGCCGAGCCGTTAGCTGAGATGTTGCTGTAGGACAGCAGCAGTTTAAATTTTTTTTTTGAAGATTCTATTTTATTGATGGAGGATGATAATGGACAGGATCTGAAACAGGCCTCCAGATAATTGCAGTTCGCCATAGAATAGGTTTTCGGGTTAATTTCTTTAATTAATTTGTGTGAACTTAATACCATGGCTTATAGACTGCTCACTCTTCATGGACACACAGCTGGGTTCTGGAGAGTCTGGTCTCTGCCTCTTCATCTTGATACTGAAAAACAACATGGTATATTTTAGGTTTACAGTCCTGGATGAAAATGTTGGCACCCCTGGAATTTTTCCAGAAAATACACCATTTCTCCCAGAAATTGTCGCAGTTACAAAGGTTTTTGGCATACTCATGTTTATTGCCTTCATGTGCATTAGAGCAATAGAAAAAATTTGAAGAAAAAAGCCAAAATTGACATAATTTTACACAAAACTCAAAAAATGGGCCGGACAAAACCATTTCCAGAGATCTTGAAATTCCTTTGTCCACTGTGCGTAATATAATCAAGAAGTTTATAACCCATGGAACTGTGGCTAATCTCCCTGGACGTGGACGAAAGAGAAAAACTGACAAAAGAATGCAACGCAGGATAGTTAGAATGGTGGATGAACATCCTCAGTCACCTTCCACACAAATTCAGGCTGTCCTGCAGACTCAGGGTGCAAAAGTGTCAGCTTGGACCATACGTCGTAATCTGATTGAGATGAAGCGCTATGGCAGGAGACCGAGGAGAACCCCACTGCTGACAAAGAGACATAAAAAAGCCAGACTGGAGTTTGCAAAAATGTACCTGAGTAAGCCTCAATCCTTCTGGGAGAACATTTTGTGGACAGATGAGACTAAGGTAGAGCTCTTTGGAAAAGCACGTCATTCTACTGTTTACAGAAAATGGAATAAGGCCTACAAAGAAAAGAACACAGTACCTACAGTCAAACATGGTGGAGGTTCAAGGATGTTTTGGGGTTGTTTTGCTGCCTCTGGCACTGGGTGCCTTGACTGTGTGCAAGGAATCATGAAATCTGGAGACTATCAAAACATTTTGGGCCACAATGTAGGGCCTAGTGTCAGAAAGTTGGGTCTGCGTCAGAGGTCATGGGTGTTCCAGCAGGAAAATGACCCCAAACATATTTCAAAAAGCACTAAGAAATGGTTGGAGACAAAGCTGGAGAGTTCTGAAGTGGCCAGCAATGAGTCCAGATCTAAATCCCATTGAACACCTATGGAGGAATCTCAAAACTGCTGTTGCAAGAAGGAACCCTTCAAATCTGAGAGACCTGGAGCAGTTTGCAAAAGAAGAGTGGTCCAAAATTCCAGTTGAGAGGTGTAAGAAGCCCGTTGATGGTTATAGGAAGCGATTGGTTTCAGTTATTATTTCCCAAGGGTGTGCAACCAAATATTAAATTGAGGGTGCCAACAATTTTGTCTGGCCCACTTTTTGAGTTTTGTGTAAAATTATGTCAATGTTGTCTTTTTCCTTTGTTTTTTTGTGTCTTCCAATGCACATAAAGCAAATAAACACATGTATACCAAAACATTTGTTGATCGCAACAATTTCTGGGAGAAATTATGTATTTTCTGGAAAAATTCCAGGGGTGCCAACATTTTCGTCCATGACTGTATATACAGAGGTTCAAACATGTTTAAGGATGCTTTCACACCAGGGGCCTGGTCCTGGATCTGAGCACACTTGAGCCCAAAGGCCATTTTACTTGGTCAGTGTGAATACAAATGAACGATGCTCAGGTACCAGGCCTGGGACCGCTTGGGGAGATGGTCTCAGCTGAAAATCAAGTGGACTCTGGCACAGTTAGAATGAGATGTGAATACAATCATGCCCATATATTGGAGAGAGTCAAATCAGCTGTATGATGTCATCGTAAAAACTAAACATCTTTCCCCAGCACAACATTTTCTTCCAAATTTTTCTCAATAAACAGTAAAAATCCCCAGAATAAAGTCCACAAATTGTCTGTTTTGACTCAACTGATGGATAAACACAGGTTGTAGTCACTGAGATTAGTGGCGACTCCAACATTTCTCACTGACGATGTTAGCCCTCATAAACTGATGAACTCAACTGTAACCACTGTTCATTTAAACCTATAAGATCAACCATCCTGGTTTCCTTCTATGATGATGGAGAGATAGGTGAGGTTGAGTGGGGACAACAAAGAAGTGGTCATCATATCTATAGTTATTATTTTTTAGATTTTTACCTTCCATCTGCAGGTTGTTTGAAGTTAAAAGGCTCATATTTAGACTGATCACTCTTCATGGACACACAGCTGGGTTCAGGAGAGTCTGGGCTCTGCTCCTCCATCCTGATACTGAAAAACAACACGGTATGTTTATATGTTTATATAGTGATGATTCGTTTCTATGGAGGTGATGTTGGGGTGGTGTATTTGGGTTGGGTGTGGGGGTCAGAGTGAATGTGAATGAACGGTGCTTGGGTACCATCCTGGTTTATTTATATGATGATGGAGAGATTGGTGATGATGAATGGGTACAACAGAGAAGAGATTGTCTGTTTTAAGCTGTCTGTTTGTCACAAATGTCAGACCTGCTTTCATGGTCAGGATACTTGATCCAGTGATCCAGGGTTTCATACGGACATTCTTCACTTAATGTAAGATTGAAGTGATTCTCTATGGAACAAACAGCAGCATATCTTTAGTCTTGGTCAATGTGAATGTATTGAAAGATATTACATTTACTTGAGACAAGACAAATTCAACTTCTTTTCTCAGTTGACAAGATAATAGTCTCAGAAATATATATATATATAAAAAAAAAGACTTCAAAGAAGGAAAATTAGCATATTTTAGAAAACTGATGTTAACCTGGAGAGATAGTTTTATATATATATAAAAAAAATTATATTTATTAAATTTATATAAAAAAACAATGTCTTAATCCTTTAATTAAAAAATACAGGCTGATATTAATGTTGATCCCTCTACTGGAGCTTTAAAGTAAACAAATCCAGTAAACACTTATTGACTATTTCTGTATTTATATGTAAATGCAAATGTAATTTAATTTGTGTCACTGGATCAGGATGAAATTTAACTACACGTGGAACAAAAGTGCCTCTAATAAAAAACTGGGGAGACAGAATTCAAAGTGGACGATGTGACTCATTATTATGTACATCAGGAGTAAAAAAAATTCTGACTAAATTATGTGTGTAAATTATAAAAACATTTCCCTGTTAATTTTGAAGAGTGTGTTTTCTCCTGTCCTCTGAGAAACCGTGATATACTGAAGGAAGAAAAAATGTGGTTTCTGCCTCTCTCACCTCTGGTTGTGTGTAAAGGCACCCTTTACGCACAGTGGCGTTTCGTTTGTTTCCTCCACTGTCTGTGCTGCTTCCTGTTTTTATTCAAACTGGTGTGGAGGGACCGACTTTTCACTCATTCTATAAGTTAAATAGTATCTATATTCTTTAGTTATAGTATTAAAGGCATACTCGAGGTTTGCTTCCCTGATTGACTCACCTGTTTGTGTCACAGACTGGTTACAGGATAATATCTGGTAATATCTGTGAGCTGATTGGCCTGGAGCCTTGATAGCCATATGTCTGAGGTCAAATGAGACTTGTGTTAAATATTCTAATGGACTAAAGCAGAGGTGTCAAACTCAGTCACAGCAGGGGCTGGATTCTGGATTCAGGACTAACTTGAGGGCTGTCACCTTTTTAACTGTAAACTGTCAACCTTGTTTCACAAGTAATAAAATATGAAAAAAAAAATAGCACTGATGATAATAATTTTGACATTTAAAAAGTTAAAAAAGATAAGTTTAAAGGCTCTCAATCTAAGACAAGTAAATTTATTAGTTTAAAAAGGTCAAAACATGAAATTGAAAAATAATGTTTTTTTTTTTTTTTTTTTGAAGACAAATATATTAGAAAGAAAGTCAAAATAATGAGTTTAAAAGGTCAAAATATGAAATAAAAAATTTGTAATCATGAAATTAAAAGTCAAAATATCATTCAAATTTGTAAATTGTGAGTCTTAAAGGTCAACTATGGGATTATGACGTCAAAATTTGGAGTTGAAAATATGAGGTAAAATACAAAATAGTTAAAAAGGGCGAAATATCACTTCAAAATTAGAGTTATGAATCTTAAAGCTCAAAATATATGAGAAGTCAAAATTATGAGTTGAAATGCTCAAAGTATGAAATAAAAAGTCAAAATCTGAAGTTTGAGTCCTAATTGTGAGATGCAAAATTGAAAATGTGAAATTAAAACACTAATTATTTTTTCCCCCCAGATTCTTGAGTTCTTATCTAAATATTTTTGCTCCTTACTTTTTCAAATTTTATGACTTAACAAGGATATCTTGAACCATCAGGGAAATGTTTACATTTTTATACTTGAGGAAATCTGCAGACCTCAGACTGATGGGCAAGTTAGAACAGAAATATGAGTTCACCTTGCGGGCCGGATTTCACTGTCCCACGGGCCGGATTTGGCCCCCGGGCCTTGGGTTTGACACCTGTGGACTAAAGTCACGTTAGTTCAGAAACAGCTCCAGATTTACACATAGAGCATTAACGTTCACATGGACATGTAGTGCAGCCTGCTGCCTGTCTCCTTCTTTTACCAGGCTACATAATATCAAATTAAAGATAAAAACAGCTGAGCGCTGGCTACAGACAAATATCTAAAGAGGACAAATATCCTGTGTCTTCCTGTGTCCCCAGAGCTCTGTCAGACTGAGCTACCGCCCCACACAGATTAAGGAAGAGTTGTTGTTATTGATCCAGATTAGTCTGGTTTCTATTGGAACTAAACTTTTCTGATTAGACCTGATTCCAGCTCCCTCACTTTGAGCCGTTTCCAAGTGGAAACGAAAGTAACTTTGGATTCGCTCCTGGAAATGTCCGATGTGTCCCAACTTTTCTTTGAATTCAAAGCTGTCAGTTGAGAGATAAGGGTCTTTTTTAAATTTCCTTCTCTGTAGATCCATCCACGAGCATCCGGACCATAAAAAGACTACAGTTCTCAATGGACTCTAGACCAGGATCCAGCCATGAGTCTGGATCTGTTTGGAGCACGTCCTCTCTCTCTCTCTCTCTCTCTCACTCTCTGTCTCCAGAGGTCTCATTTTACATTTTGGTATCCTTCCTTCCTCTGTTCCTGTTGCTTCCTCGCGTCTTAGCTCCACCCAGCGAGGAACTGAAAGAGAGATACGAGGAAGAGAGAGGAGGCACAACTTAGTGAATGAGAAATCCTTCACTTCATAGCGACAGTCTGAGCGACGTCAGGTACTGATGATCAGCTGATTCACCCTCATAGCCCAAACAAAATAAAAATAAGATCAACAACCTTTATGATGACTCATCATAAAAATGGTTAAAAAAAAAAAAATAGCAAGAAAATGTCTTAAGAAAAGCATTCTTTATATTACATATCTGATTATCAGTGAAATTACTTTGGTTTAGAAACTCAACCATTTAATCAGTGTTATTATCCCCATCTATGTAGCACACAAATCCATTTTTATTAGCTGATAACTGAGGCTCTGTTTCACATAATCTGTAATCTGATCAATAATCCACCACAGAGCTCTGTGAGTATGTTGAGTTTTTCAGTTAAATAGAAACAATAAACAAACTTCTGCCTTACTGAGGCTGAAATTCTGTCAGATGATATCATCTTGTATAAAGTTAAAACATTAACATATTTACTATTTAATCTATCTTTGTTAGAGGGTTTTATTTCAAGAAAATAAGTGCTGTAAGAATATAAACAGCCATGAACCGTGCAGAGGTGCAGCTTTTCTGGCAGAAGCCGCACCTCCAAACCAATCACATTGCACCTTTGGTAAAAAGACTTCTGTGGAGGATAGACTGGTGTTTCCTCGGTCTGAGCTCCTCCAGGAGCCTCCTCTCTCCTCCATCCTCGCCTTCTCTCTCCTCCATCCTTGCCTCCTCCAGGAGCCTCCTCTCTCCTCCATCCTCGCCTCCTCTCTCCTCCATCCTCACCTCCTCCAGGTGCATTTAAGGAATTAGAAGATCCTTCATCATGGAAGAGGGAGAACAATTTCCGGGTCAGTCGAGGAGAGAGGAGGCGAGGATGGACAAAACTTTGGCTGAATCTCAAACTCCTCTCTAAACCCTGAGCCCTTATTGGCTTAACTGACCGCACCTGGAAAGTGATTGAGTGCATGAGGCTGCAAGGGCTTGAAGTGGTAGAAACAGGAATGGGACAGCCCTTTGTTTTTTTTGTTGACAGTCGGCATCTTGCAGAGCTTAAAACAAAGATAAAAACAAGCGTGCCTCACCTATAGACCTGTTTTTCAGTGAATGAAGGCTGTTTTATATAATACACCTACAGGAAAAACACTTCTTTTTTGCAACATCCACCCCTTTTTGAACCTTCCATGTTTTTGGTTACAATTTTGCTCTTTTCATTTCGCTTTTGTAGCATTAACCAGCTGGTATTCCTGAGAATTCCTGTCATACGTCACAATGCAATGAACTGTGGGTAATTCCCTCACGCTAAGTCTGCAGAGATGCCCACTCACAGAAAGGATGCATGAAGGGCTCAAAAAGTCAGCGAAAGATCCCTCATGCACTTTATGATTTGACAGTGGGAAAGCCCTAAGCCTGAAGTGCGCCTCACCGTAAGTGAGTGTGGACGTTGGGATTGGGCCTTTGTAATGAGAAGCACCCAATGTGTCATAATGTCACATGATCAAAACATCACCTTCATCAGACAAACATCCCTGATGAAGGTCTAGTTCCACAATGTTTGTTTTCAGGTTTGACGGTAAGCAGCGCTCTTCTCAGTTTGTTACGATTCAAAGCAAACATATTTGGACAAACATGAAACGTTGTAAAATTTGAAGAATCAATAGACAAAAGACAAAAGAACACAAAAATGACCAAAACCTTTCATCACAAATACATTGTCACTGCATTTGTGCTATTGGGACTCAACCAAATGATGTACAGTAAAGACAACATGTTGTTAACTGTCTAACTTGCACAATGGCACTGTTTTGTCTAAACTACAGAAATAAAAGAACATTTTTCTGAAACATTGCAAACACAATTCAAACAACACATACATTGCCGTTGTCTATGTGTAGATTAAATGAAATGTGCATTTTATGTGCACTTCTAGTTTTTAACAGGGATGGATAGTCACTAACGTACTCAAGTTCCTGTAATTGAGTAGCTTTTTTGTGTATGTGTACTTTTCTAAATACTTTTTGAAAACCCCACTTTTACTTTTGCTGAAGTATATTTTGGGGGTAGTATATAACTTCATAAAAACTTTAAAAGCAACAAGCACTGAGTAAAAAAATCAACCCTAAAAGCCAAACGAGGAGGTCTAAGCTTTCTGCCTAAAACAAGAAAATGTTTACAAGTTTGACTTCAACAACACATGATGGTCTGTAGCAAACAGCCAGAGAACAATACCACGTTTCATCCTGTTGTGTTTCACTTTAGGTTTAGTAACAGCTTATAATAAAACCTTATTAGACATCCATATTCTCTTGTTTATATTGCACATTCAAGAAAGATCGTATTTCACCTTGAAAATCCCTTCAGAATCACAAGTAGCTACCCAGTGGGCCTACTAAATACTCTAAATAAACTTTTACTTGACTTTTTACTGTTACTTGAGTAGATCTCTAGAGCAGTACATTTACTTCTACTTCAGAACATTTTAACCAAAGTAACTGAACTTTTTTTTAGAGTATAAGAGTCAGGTACGTTTTCCGCCTCTGGTTTTTTAATTTAGGGTTAAACTCTAGCACAGCAGCGCCAACGTTTCCGAGGAGTTCTGGTTTAAGTCTGAAGTCATTAAAAAACCTTGGTCTGATTTGATTTTATTGATTATTTGAAAAATAACAAAGACCCCAGGGAAAATTAACTTGCATTTTTCTCCCATAAACATAAATCTGCTTCAAGAATCAATTACTTCTAAAATAAGAATAATTCTTGTATTGATTGCAACAGCAGCAGTGATGCTGGATGTGAGTTGGGGAGGAAACTGTTTAGTGTAGGTGGAGATGCAATACTTCTTTAATCCATGATCTGGCCTTCAAAGATAAGTTAGATGAAAACCTGAACTTCTTTTCCAGATAAACCTTGGCTCCACTGAGAAGTTCAGCACTGTCTGGGATGCTTCTAAAGCATATTAGAGGTGAAATTATTGCACTAGCAAGCAAAAAATAATAATGAAAGAGTGATAATGCTGGAGTCTCAACTAAAAGATAAAGGAGCAGTGTTTTAACTATAGCCACTCATGATAAAGGGATGTTTGTGATTAAAATTAGATTTGAATGAGATTTATAATAAAAAGTCAGAACATGCTGTCTTTAGGGTTAATTTCTTTGAGAATGGGGACAAAGCTAGTAAGATCGTGGTCAGACAGCTAAAACAACAGGAAGCTAGATGTTTAATCCCAGGATGAACATGGAGAAGTAGTTATTCAGACACATGACATTAATCCTACATTTCAAAGGTGCAGTGATATAAAGTGATAATAAATAAATAATACCTCAATAAACCTTGTATAGTATTATAATAACAGGACACCATTTTTATGTAGATTTGTTATTTCATACCAATTAAAATGTTTAATTATTAATTAATTTTAAAAAATGATTAATTAATTAAATTATTAATTATGAATCAATCTCATGTCTCAAGTTATGAGTCCCCATGACAGTGACTACACTTCCCAACTTAATAATGATTTCTGGACAATGACTGATGTTCTGAAGATTTATTACTAAATAACAAAAATACGGTGTATATATCACATAGCTAATATAAATATAATGTGAGTAAATAGAACCAGAAATGACTAAATGTTATAATAAAAGAATGATACGGATCTAGTTTGATGGACAGTGGATGATTTTAAAATAAAGAAAAAAGATAACGAGTTAAACGGTATAGAATTGATCTGTAAATTTGGAGAAATAGATCTGAATTAGTTAATTGTTTTAATGGAAGTGGTGGAGACACAGTCAACCCTGATGAGTTGGATGAGAATCCTTCTGTTTGCCTATCTCTCTGGAAATGGGCAGATCTCTGTGAATCAACAGCTTCACTACAGAATATTATAAGTACAGTATAGATGGTGCCTATTTTAGAAAAGCATTATCATAAAGAAAGCTGTCTAAGATGCCTTCCTCAAACTTTCAATGAAGCTCTCATTTCACTGATCCTTAAAAACACAAGGGCCCATTGGATCCTGGTAGCTGGTGGGTTAATAATCCTGCTGGCTGTAGTGTGGAGAATATCAAACCATTCTGCTGGATCCCTGAGAGGCAGGCCAGCAGACCGGTGCATGAGAAAGAGCAGCAGCTCATCCATGGGTGGAGGTTTCTGTACAAGAAAATATGTTTCAGATCTAAATACAGGGCTGGACTTTAACCACACTAACTCAAGTACAATTTTAAGGCTCTTCTACTTACCTTAAATTACCATTTTGTAATTTTCATTCCACCACATGTTTGGAGTGTTAAACACATTACATGTACATTTTTAAAACAATTCAGTGAACATGAGTTATATGTGTTTTAATGGCTACCAGTGCCAGATAAAAACACATTAACCCCTTAATGCCTGAAAACACAAATTATAGCCAGAAAATTCAAATTTTTTGGAACTGAAATGTTTTTTTCACTTTCAAATCAAAGCCCCCCCCCCCCCCCAAAAAAAAAAAAAAAAAAAAAAAAAAACAGAATTTCCATAAATTTAACATATATATTTTTGTATCTCATTTGATACATTAGGAGTCTTTGGTAACTGATAATCCACTTGAGGGCATTTTTATTATTTATCAGATTGTATTCAGACATGTGTATAAATGTATAAAATTATAACTCAGACTGCAGGTCCATCACATGAAACAAAAACATTTAACGTGTTGGTATAAAAAGACCAAATTACTTCTTCCACTACTTGTAATACATTGTTACTACAAATATACATGAATATGACTGAACCAGAATTTAAAAAAAAAGTCCCAAATGTACAACTGATATAGTCAAACATCTCCAGCAGTGTTGTGAATTCTCTCCATGCTGCCTAAATGGCGACATCTGGTGGTCAGTAATGGAACTGCAGCTTCATCTGTAGCAGAGGTGATAATTGCAGACAGGTACTGACAGGTGTGTCAGAAACACAGGTGAGCCTGCAGCAAGTATTAAAGGCCCAAATCAGACATGCCGAGGTCTCTCAGATCTCCATCAACTCCCAGACCATGCATCCTTGAGCATGTACGACTGTTTGTCCTCGTTTAACTGCTTTTCTTTAATCTTTTTGTGTTAATGATAAATATTAGAAATTAATTGTTGCTAGCTTCATGTTAACCTTACTTCAATTGTTGTGTTGATACAGAAACCATGGCTTTGGAGGGAAAATTAATCATCAAACTTTGCCACTGTTGTTGTCAACTCTTTAATTTGAGATTCTCAGGCACACAGCCTTTTCACTAGAATAATAATCAGCAAAGATATCAAATAGTGGCCAGCAGTGAGCCTCTACAACTCCAATGTTTAGCTGGAGCTCTCAGATGGATGCAGCTGGGATTTCAATGGCATAAACCACTTTCCACCAGCAGGTGGCGCTTGATAGTTCATTCCCCCTCAAGGCTGATGGTCAGACTTGGACAGGTGTATATTTAATGCAAAAGAAATAAAAGTAAATGACTGCTGTGAATTTACACTTTTTTAGCCTTTATTGACAAGTATGTCCAAAAATGTGGTGAATAATGAAAGTTAACACCAAGCAGTTTTGGTCCCACTTTATAATATGTTTTTGAAATGTGTGATTTTAATGTTATAATGTTTATGTGTGAAGTGCTTGTATTTAACCCCTAGTTATCCTGGAGTAATAATGTTAAGGTTTTACAGACACAGATGCAGTAACAAAGTCAGTATGGTGTTTATTTTCACAGCAGTGTTTCTCAGAGAAAGGTCATTTACATCATGTTTGCACTGGTTCACCAGTCTGACCATCAACCTGTGGTGACTTTGGGCAACTCCTGGAGGATTCTGGTGAAGATGTATGGCCAAAAAAAAGTCGCCACCTGGATTTAACTAAGAAAATATGTACGAGCCTCCTATTGGATAATTACTGCATGGGCGATTATATTTCAGCTGGCAACAAGTTATTTAACCCCAGCTGATGCAATGAGTAACTTTTCATTTCTTAAACAATGGATTTTTTTCTTCCCTAATAGCACGGGCATATTCCAACATGACAACGCCAGGATTCATCGGGCTCAAATTGTGAAAGAGTGGTTCAGGGAGCATGAGACATCATTTTCACACATGGATTGGCCACCACAGAGGTCAGACCTTAACCCCACTGAAATCGAAACAATGCCACAGTGAATGCGTGCTGTAATCAAAGCTAAAAGTGGTCCAACGAAATATTAGAGTGTGTGACCTTTTTTTGGTAGCGCCTTTTTTTTGGGCAGGCAGTGTATAACATAATATAGCGAGGATATTATTGTAACACCTGGTTACTGTTAAAATAGTTTTAAAAAACTAATTTAAATAATTCAGACTTTGAACATGTACTGATAATTCATATAAACAATCAAAAGACAAGACTTGATAGAATAGAAATGCTTTAGCTAATGTGATTTTTCTCTATTAAATGCTTAAAAATGTCTGATTGGTTAGATCACCTGTCAATCACCATGTGCTGTTGACTAAACTGGCCAATCCGAGGGTATAGCCCCGCCCACTCTCCTTTGTCTCTGAGCGGAATCTGTACGTTGTAGAGATGGGCGATACCAATGTTTTTTAATTCAATACGATACGGATACTTTTTGGTGTAATTTTATTGATACCGATATCGATAGTTTTGAAGAAAGAATAAAATATTGGACTCGCAAACTTTAAAAAGTTATGCATTTCAGGCATTTAAAAAGCGTATGCAGGTCATTCAGAAATTAAGGGAGAAACTTCAATTGAATTAAAATATTTAAGCAGGTAAAAAAATAAAATAAACACAAACTTGTATGTAGAATTAAAATATCCACAACATAACTTATTTCTTTTCTTTTTTAAAATTCAGATAGAAGGGCTCAGGGGCGCCGCCAGGAATTTTGGGCCCCATGAAAAGAAATCTTACTGGCCCCCCCACAGCTGGCCATTAGGCCGGAGGAAAATTTCGATACTGTTTTACATAAAACTGCATTTTAATGATATTTTTGACTACCATTCCCATATTTGTGAAAAGAACAACAAGACAGTTACTTGGTAGGGGAAGCACTGAAAATACGATGAAATTCATTTAGATTTAGTTATTTGTTGCAAGACTGATACCCTATAATCAAAAACCAATCTCTTTCTTTAAATACTTGAACATGAAATTCTCTCAAGATGAATTACCTGAAAATACAAAACTTAAATACAAAATAACCTCTTCCATTAAAATAATGTGCAAATATAATCTGTGGAGAAACAAATAAAATCTCAGCTAAAAACACCATCAAAAATAAAACGGCCAGCTGCCTTGTATGATTTATTGCAATTTAAACATTATCATCTATAGAACAAGATGCAACAAGCAAACAATAAAAATATATTAAATAAATAAATAAATAAACAAATAATAATAATTATAATAATAATAATAATGACAATAAATAAAATCAGCAGCAGATGTTAAACTAAGTAATGTCAGCTCACATTATATAGTATTTCCTATAATGTAGTAGCATTTGTAATAGCATCACAATCACTGTTTCAGGTGGCCTCACCACTTTGTTTTACTCAGTGGTGTTTTCAGTGATTTGACCAAAAATAACAAAGGAAAATATGATTTTACTACCAAATACTCCACTGCTCACTGTCATCCTCTTGTAGCCCCACATGCAGGTCTAATTTTTCCCTAAAACTGTAAACTCACAGGTGGTGGCATTGGATTTGTGGTGAAAAAATACATATATGAGGCTATATAGTTGTTTCTATTTAATCTTCTGATTTCAAGAAAATGTAAACATTTCTCTGATTGGATCAAGAGTAGTCACCCAGCCTGCACACACTAGAAATGTTCTCTGTTCCTACTGCAGAGCAGGGGCTGAGAGTCCCAAACTACTGTCCAAACGTTATATTTCAGAGATAGCTGATGCTTTTTAAACCATTAAAATCGTTCTGATATAAATACAGAATATAGGCTTTTTTTTTTTTTCAAATTTCAGAATGATTTTTATTCTTTAATGTTTTTTCTCCATAATAATCGATTAATTGAACACACAGCTGCTCACCTCCTTCCTCAGGGGGTACTTGGGCTTGTTCAGGTGGGGCGGGGGCTGACAGACGGCTGTGGCTGCTGGTCTTGATGTGTCTGTTCAGAACATGTGTCATTTTTTGACTGATTGAATATGAGCAGAGCAGCTTGCTAAATGTTTGGCTGCATTGATTATTTAACTAAAACAACAGTGAAATGTGTAAATCCAGAATTTTCTTCAGAAATATGAGCTAATATGGGGAGAAAAGTGAGCTAGCTTATAAAGTATAAAGTTAGGAACAGACAACAGGCTAATGTCCAGAACTTTCCATCACATGAACCACTAACAGACCCACCCTGCCTATGAAAGAACTGAGTGACATACTGTCGACCCTTCACTTCTTTCTCCTGTTTGAACTTTTTTTTTTTTTTTTTTTTTTTTTTTTTTACTCCCTGAATTCTGAGGCATCCTGCTGTCTCCACCTCCACTCGCTGTCTGTATAAAGTTAGCGCTCTGCAAGCTGTCTGACAGACCATTTTATGTAAATGGGGTGTGTGTGATTGTATGTTTATTACTGAGGGTCATATTATTTTGCCAGTTTTATAATTGTATTAGGAGCCTCTCTGGGCCCCTGCCAATCATAGGCCCTAGAATCTTTCTCCTTATTCTCCCCTTTTCGGCGCCCCTGGAAGGGCTATATGAGCCACCTATACCCACTAATTTGAAACATAAATGTAAGAAATACAAGTCATCAAAGATTTTCATAGAAATATTCCTCTTATTATGTTTCTACAATTTGGTTTTTATACATTTTATGGTATTGGCATGTGGTCTCAGTATTCTTTTATGTTTTCTTACAATTTTGAAATTTACTTAGGGACCAGATTAAGTGAGAAAGACAGCCAGGTTTACATCACAAACTATAAAATGACTTCATATGCGAGCGAGTGGAGTTGCTGAAATCTGTTACTCATTAATGATTGGTCCTCAAAGTCACATGGTACAGCAGGATCGAGATTGTCTGATTGGTCCTTAAAGCCATGAGACATGGACGAGCATGTAAGGTATGTTTGATTGGTCTCCAAATTCACTTGACACTGACGGGCAGTAAAACCATAACAGTCTGGAAGAGAGAGAGGCAGGGAGGCAGGGAAGCACTCGGCGGAGAAGCGGTAGTGAGACGTATTTTATAGTACTCATTTGGTATGGATACCAAAAGAGTACTTGGTAAATATCGATATAACGATACTTTAGTATCGATACTCCCACCACTAGTGCGTAGCTCTTTCTGGACCCTGGTGGAGTAGCGGAGGTTGTAAGGAGTTTACTCCCATCAGAAAATTGTTTGAGTTCCTTTTTGTCTCTCACTACAAGTTCCAGTGATCACTGTTTGGCAGTTACAAATTACAAATACTTCGTTACCTTACTTAAGTAGAAATTTTGGTTATCTATACTTTACTGGAGTAATAATTTTTCAGCCAACTTTTTACTTCTACTCCTTACGTTTTCCATGCAATTATCTGTACTTTCTACTCCTTATATTTAAAATTAAAAAAAAAAAATGATCCAGATAAATCGCACCATCTGGATAGAGTGAATTTGATTGCGGTTGGATGAGAAATATAAACATAATACCATTCCGACACCCTACTGGTTTGTACATGATCCATTGCACCTGCGCACATGACACAATCACGTCACACTCCAGCAAGGAAATAGCAGATATATGGTGCATCCCAAATTTTTCAACATTCACATTTTAATATTACATTATAGTCATTATGGCCTTTAGAAAAGTGTTTTTCTGGAGAGGTGGGTTAGTGCACTATAGGCCCCTGTAGCGCGGTCTAAGCTTTTGTCCTCAGTGGCATTTTTTCCCCCTTACATTACTTTTACTTTTATACTTAAAGTAGTTTTGAAACCAGTATTTTTACACTTTTACTTGAGTAAAATGCTTGAGTTGATACTTCAACTTCTATGGAAGTATTTTTAAACCCTAGTATCTATACTTCTACCTGAGTAATGAATGGTTACACTGAACATGTGGGTCTAAATATACAAGACCGAATGCTTATGTGTGTTTTAAAGAGGAAGAAATCATAAAGTTAGCTGCAGCTAGTAGCTTGCTAGCTTTACAGTAGAACATTTGTCAGATCATCTTTGATGTGCTGTGGCTGATGTGTGGAGGGCGGTATGATTGTTAAGGTCTTAACACACTGGGCCTGTTATTTTCAGATCCACTTTTTTCCAATCCATTAGCAGAAAAAACATCACTAAAATCTTGCATGCTGAGTCTGTTGGGATTTTATTTGCCTTCACTGCGAATGTGAAACATTTCGCATTACAAACTCTTGTTTCCATCACTCCTTTAAAATCACTCTGGATCCATCCAACCTGACAGAGAGCTTCATGCAGCACCCGCTAATGCTTCATAGCTCTGTGCCAGGTTGGAGATAGAGAGGAAGGTTTTTATTCAGTCTCTGTAAGGTGGCTGTGAGAACAAACTTCTACCTTTATCTGTATCCATGTAATACATGGACAAACTACGGTGATTAAAGTGAAGTTTCAGTAGAGAGAGGGAGAGGGGAGGGGTCTTGGTAAAGTTTTAAAACTTAAGATGACAAATTTATGGTGTTAAAAACTGTTTATTCTAATAGAATAAGTACAGACTAAGGTATTATACAAAAAATATTTCATGTTCATGATGACAAATGTAATTTGTGTTGAATTTAGTTTCACTAATGTAAAGCACTAATTAGACTTTTGGCTTTATTGTGAAAGCTGTGATTTTTTGTGAGATGGAGAATGATGATCTGTGGATTCTTGTTTGCAACCTGCTTGTCCTCCTTAGAGCTGATTGTGGACAGGTGAGCCATCTTTTGAGTAACCTGAGGAAGGAAAGACTTTTCTTATCCTGTCTACAGCTGTGGTAGGACAGTCAGCTAGAGCTCGGCCGATAAATCAGCCGGCTGAAACACTCAGCCGATTATAGCCTATTAAAAATAATAATTAAATGGACAAGAGTTAACACTTGTATTTTCACTAATACAGTGTGTGGAATATGACTTGGTTTTACTGAGACATGATGTCTGTGTTCTATTATTTATCCAGTAGAGGGCACTCTGACTATCACATTGACATACAGTATTTAGACCTCTTCACAACAGCAATGTAAATTTAGCTCAGTTTATTCCCGTTTCTCTGGATTGTTGTGAAGATTGTTCTACACCTTGATTGGAGTCTACCTGTGGTAAATTAAACAGATTGGAAAGTTTTGAAAGGCACCCACCTCTCTATTGAAGGCCTTACAGCTAACAATGCAAAAACCAAGCCATGAAGTCAAAGGAACTGTCTGCAGAGCTCAAAGACAGGATTGTAGCAAGGCACATGCTCCATATTTACCTCCTTACAGCAGAGTGAACAAGAACTTAGAGCAGCTGGACTGAGCATCAGATTTGTTGAAGAGAACAGTTTGCCTCAATGGTAAGTTTATAATTTGTTTGTGAAATGAATAACTCATAAGTTTTCTGTTTCCTGTTGGCGTTTCTGGTCAAATGTCCATCCTATATCCCTATTGCAAGGACATTTGGCCCAGATCTGGCTTTGAGCACACTCCACAGAGAATTCAAAAGTCCTAGACCTTTAGCAGACACTTTCTCTCATACATTAGGGCTATTCTTCTGTCATATTAACACTTTGGTCAACAATTCTAATAAGTACTGTGATCCATTCATGTTTGACTTCAGAATAACTGTAGATGGACTCAACTTGGTTGAAGTCTATCAGATCCACAAGTTCTGACTCTGTGGCTTTTGTCTCATTGTTTCTTGCTATTTAACAGTGTATAACTCATAAATGTATAATAAACTTTTGGTACAAAAATAAGGGTATTTTCTCTCTCTTCTGAGGAGTTTTTGAAGTACCAGTTGTAAAAGTGATTTCACTGATGAAGGAAAATGATGCCAAAGATTCGAGCCAGGTAAGGCAGAAGTGCAGCTGGAAAAAACATAATGTTTTTCCTCAAAGCTAATCTGCTAACAGTTACCATTAACATTAACGACTGCGACTATGATACAATTAATACATTCATGGTATCAAAAGTGTTTGTTGGATTATCTGTGAAAATGCAGAGAAAAAATGATAGTTTTGATGTGTGAATTTCACAGTTTAGTTTTTACGGCACTGTTTTCAACATCATATTTTCCAAAATATAAGTTTTTCCTTTTGTTAATTCCTATTGTGCTCGTACAGACACTAAATCCAGTGATACTTTTGTAAACCTACTCTGCTGGCATTTTCATTAGGGCTGGGTATTTCCCATAGCCCCATGATACAGAGGCCACAATATAATAAGTATCATGATACAGAGGCTATGATACTCTTGCGTACACATGTTGTTATTATCAGATTTATTTAAGGAACCACTTTCTAAGACAGAGGAGATATTTATATAAACAGAATAATTAATCTGACATCTGAAGAAATGAATTCCCTGCAGTAAATGACAGTCAATAAAGCAAAGTGGGTCGCAAAGCCATTTTTAGTGTGTCAGGGATGTGTGCCTGAAAAAAAGTTGAAAAAATCTATGTCTGGTTCTTATTTTGAAGGATATGTCTCCACCCTATTTTTCAATATATCTTTTGGTCTATTTCAACTCAAACTGCCAAATTTTTAATCAAAAACATTTGGTTATGATTATTAATGTAAGAAATTTGGGTCACGATTTGTTGTTTAGGGGATATTGGTGGACCCTGATGTTACACCAGTTGAGAACTACTGGTCTCAATAACCTTTATAATAAATAGTGAAGCTGTATGAGATGTAGAAACTCGATGGTATCAGAATTTGGAGGAAATTTAACAAACTGTAACAGAAGAATGTAATTATGCTGGAAATTATATTGTGGAAGAGACAATAAAATTTTTTATCTATAGTAGCTCTCAACCAAATTTCAGCGCTCTTGAGTGACTCAGCCCCTTCATGCAGATTAGATGACTGCTAGTCTTACTTTCTGGTTGATCTCAGTCTCTCCTGAAGGTCCAGAGTGAGCCTGCCCAATGAGTCCAGAGGGGTTAAAGAGAATTAGCTAGCCAAGTAGGAAGAGAGCTGGTGACTGTTGATCTCTGGTTCTGAGCTTGGGAGGCTGGCAGAATAGGATTTACAGTAATTCTGTCAAAGAAAGGGCTTTAATCCAGTGTTTATTTACTGGGACAAGGACAGTAGTCAAGTTAAATATCATAACTCAGCCATAGCCATAGAAACATACCTGTGCATGTGAACAAGTGAATAACAGACCATGTCTGCAATAAAAATCATTAGAATACTATTTTGTATTGGTTTTTAATTTTATTAAATTGTATATGCCAGGTCACAGTTAAAAGTTCTTGTTGATTTGCAACATTGTTTATGGTTATCTTTATATTGGATATAGTTTGATGAAGAAAAACAAAATGCAAGGCTCATTTATTTACATGCAATTTTTTTTTCCACAGCATAAGTCGTTCAAAGTCATTTGCACTTTAAAAGAGAGAAGAGATTAAGACTATGAACATAGACAGAGACCCTTTAACCCTTTCTGTTCAGCCATCACGTTGCTGCTACCGTTTTTCTGCTGTTTCCTTTAACAGCATTTAGTAACGATGAGTCCGTCTGTGTGGTTGAAGACATTTCTTCTTCTTTTCTTCAATTATTTCACTGTTATCTCTCTAACACTGAAGGATCCTCTTTGAGTCTGCTCTCTTTTGAACTACAGGGTTAAAAATGGGACAAAAATCAATGTTGGCTCAATTGTACGCTATACTGAAACATTTTCAAGCGTTTTATTTTTGGCAGAGAAAGCCACTGTGTTTATCACTATTTTATAATGTGAGCTTCAGCTACAGGCAAGGTGCTCTTCCACCTCAGTGTATCTCATCAGCTGTTTGTGTCTATGGACGTAGACCAAACAAGGAGTATCTAAGCTAAAACACTAAAATGTGTGATTTTAGGCTTTAAAATACAAAAATGACTGAGCAGTTAAACAGCGATATATACACCAGTACAAGTCCAACCACTGAAGAATTACTGACAAGCTTTAAATAAAATAAATCAGATTAATCAGAGATGATAAATATAGTGTGTAGTTTAACTAAACTTTGATATCAGACAGCAGAGTTTGAGCTACAGAGTCA
Source organism: Cheilinus undulatus (assembly GCF_018320785.1). Classification (NCBI taxonomy): domain Eukaryota; kingdom Metazoa; phylum Chordata; class Actinopteri; order Labriformes; family Labridae; genus Cheilinus; species Cheilinus undulatus. The sequence continues at coordinate 5,241,480 of NC_054876.1, forward strand.
CAGAGGAACCTGAAAATAACCAAAACCCAGGATAGAGCGATTCAGTGAATGTGGTGTTGAAGGTGTGGAGGTGGATCAGTCTGTCAGAGGAGACTCTGTAGAAGGACAGAGAGCCAGCAGGATGGTCGAGATACACCGCTACTCCACCAGAGGATGAAGAGGATGAAGAGGAGGAGATGATTTCTGTTTCTTCGTTGTTGTGATGGACTTTGTAACCACGATCAGAGCAGCTCAGACTCCAGGACTGATCAGTCGATCCAAACAGACATTCATGCCAGTCTCCTTTCCGTCTGATTCCTCTGTAACTCACTGCTTCATAAACCCATCCACTCCACTCCACCTCCCAGTAACAGCGACCAGTCAGACCAGTCTGACACAGCAGCTGATGACAGTGAAATCTGTCTGGATGGTCAGGATATCGCTGATCCTTTCTTACACGTGTCACCATCCTGTTGTTGTCAGACAGTTCAAGTTCTCTGTTCACTGTGTTTGTGTCCACTTCCAGCTTACAGGCGTCTGATGGAGAGAGTGAGACAGAACACAGCTGATCATTCCTAAACAAGGTTACTGACAGAGTCAAACTAACATTTCATATTCAGTCCTGAAATTCAACTTTCTGTTTGAATCTGAACAGACCACAGTGAGCTGCAGCTCCACAATCACAGACACCCAACAGTTCAAAGTTCAGACATTTCTATGGGTTTGACTTTAGATTCATTTGTTTAATTTCACTTCCTGTGTCCACTGTGTGGCGCTCTAATACATCCACCAAAACTCAGTAGCACACATGATGGTGCTGTATGTGGATAATGAGCAACAGGATGATATAGAAGTGTCTGAGATGAGATTCCTCAGGAGGGAGTCTGGTCTCAGCCTTTGGGGGGGGGGGGTAGAGCTGCTGATCTTCATATCTAAAGGAGTCAGCTGATCAGGATCCTCTTGGTCAGCTCCCTGTGGAGGTCTTCAAGACCCATCCAACTGAGAGATCGGAGCAGATACTCTTTACTAAGTTAGTCTGGGGCTCCTCACCCGTGAAGACAACATTTAACAATATAGACATTAGAAAAACCTCAGGGCAGACCCAGAACTCTCTGGAGGGATTATATATCCCATCTTGTCTATCACCAGACACCGTGATTATTAAACTGGCACCCCTATCTGTGCTGACAGCACTGAGAGGCTGAAGGTCTCTGACCATGTCAGTCACAGAGGACTACAGCAACAGGTGGCTGAAAACTTTGTGCAGAGTTTTAAGTGGAGAGCATGGTCTTATAAATGGAGGCTTTAAATTTAGAGTGAAGAAATGGTTTTATGGTTTATTTTGGGCACCTCTGTGTGCAGCTGCCACAAAGAATCATGGGAACACAGAGGCTGAGCCATTACACAGATGATGCTTAGCCTAAATTAAGTCTGTTACATGACTTTCTCATGACTATTATTAACACAGGAGTTAAACAGGTGGGAGGCTGTCAGCTGCTCCATGTCTCCATGGAGACAGAATTATTGTTCATGGTGAGGATGTGATTGTTACATCCAGATGTCCTTTCTTGTTCCTTTATTATAATTCATTAAACTGTAGCAGTGTCTGTTAGTACAAACGTTAGACTAGAATAGACTAAAGTTGTGCAGACATCTTGACATGCTTGGCTAAAGAGTGCTTTAATGGTCAGAAATCCTGCAGGGCAGGCAAAAACATGCAGGACTCCACAGTGCAGCCTTTTAACATCTGATGAATCAGCTATGGTCTTTGAACTACTTCAGCTTATGCTTAAAATATCCTTAAAAAGTGAATGATATCTTAAATGGAAGAGCTTATATTTACTTGTTTGAGGACAGAGATTGTTCTCCCTTGTCACTGTGTAAAAACTGAAAATGCAGAACCTCAAAGACTGTTCTTTGGATAAATTATTAGTAGTGAAAGGGTGCTTTAGAAATTGAATGCTATTAATCAGAAAATCCTTCATTATTTATAACAATATTAAAGAGAGAAAATAAAATGACAGATTGTAAAACAGCATGATGGAATTTTTGGCTGACTGCTGAGGTCAGCCCCACACATGGCAGTGGCCGTGTCTGAGTAAGTAAGTCCATCAAAATGAGACAGTTAAAAAGTCAAATCCAACCTCTGAGGGACTGAGCCGTAGTGTTTCCCTCTCCTCAGAACTCTAAAACTGTTTCAGGTTGATGAATGTCAGTGATTGTGAATGTGGATGTTCATACTTTCAACCCAAACACAGAGATGGAGTCAGACATAGCCTCAGTCACTGTTGGTTCACATTCATGAGTCAAATTCATTATTGTGTTCTCACAAATCAACATTCAGACACTCACACTTCTTTAGACCTGGTTTCAGTCTGTGCTGTCCACCATGATCCAGCCTGGAGGAAGAAACAGAGCCAGTTCAGACATCAGGGATGGTCAGGATAGATTCTAACACTTTAATTCTTCATGTGACTTTATTTTCCTCTAATTTTTGGCTGACCACTGAGGTATGTTGTAGCATGAGAAAGAATGAAGTAAAACATGAGGGTTGTGCTACAGCCCAGGTTTATCAGTGAAGAACAAGATTTTTTGCTATTCCAGCCTTGTTGTCCCGATGTAGGGGTGCGGGCAAAAAAGCTGCTATAAATGACATTGGCAGATGCACAGGGCCTTTTATAGCCTCAGGGCGGGCCCACTCGCATCATGGCATTGAACCAGTCACCTGCCATTCAGGCCAAGGCATGACTTGAGTGATGTTAAAGTTTTATAAATTTGTTCTTCACTCGTAAAAACCTGGGCTGTAGCCCAACCCTGATGTCTGTCCATGTCCACATGCCCCATGTGTAGAGGCTGTTGTCCTCACAGCAGAGGGTGAGAGGGGGCTCTCTTCCATTATGTCATTCCCCATCCTCTTTCTCTTTCCCCAGTTCCTACTGTATCCATCCCCTATCCTATGAAAATAAAGCCATTAAAGCCCCTTGTGTAGCTGAATTGCTTAGAGCCAACTTTAGTACCTACTACCAGTCCATCTCTTTGTCTGTACCTCAGTGTCTTCAGTCTGCAGTCTGGAGCCTCCTGTAGAGCAGACAGTAGTTTCTCTCCTCGTTCTCCTAGATGATTGTAGCTCAGGTCCAGCTCTGTCAGACAGGACGAGCTCAGAGCTGAGGCCAGAGAAGAACAGCCTTCCTCTGAGACCAAACAGCCAGACAGACTACAAAGAAAGAAAAAGGCAGATTAAAAAAAACGCTCTGTTTCACATCTGGAAATGAGGCATTACATTCCCAAAATCCAGGCCGGCTCATGGTACTAGGTCTGTTCATGGTACTAGTATAAATACCACTGGATTATCAGAGTAGCAGCCCAGCGCTCCTCAACTTTTGGCAGCTATGCAGTTTTTTCCCTTTTAAATTTAATTGATCACGCATTCTGCAGGCTGCACATGATCAGTATACCAGAGCAGAGAGATGCTGCCCATTGCACAGAATGCTTTCTGCTCAAATCTGGTTCAAAACTTCTGGAACTTAATCTCCTGGAGATTCACTGTTCTCCAGAAGGAACTGACATCACCATCTCCCCTCTGAAACGGCGCAGGCGGCAACGGCGCAGAAAGCAGAAAAGGGATAAAAGAGCAGGGCTATCAGCTAAGCTATAGGCTAACCACTACAAACCAGCCATTCCCAGTCTCATCCTCACCAACTCCCTGTCGCTAAACAATAAAATTGATGAACATTGACACATTACTTCTCACAGTCTGGAATTCTGTGTCTTGATTGTCACAGAGACCTGGATGGACCAAAAATATCCCCAACCCTACTATCAAGGTGGCAGGCTGCAGTGCCTTCAGAGCCAACTGAACACCAGACTCTGGTAGGAGAAGGACTTTGTGTTAACATTGTTAACTGATGGTGCACCAACATGTCTCTTGAATCCATTCACTGCTAGACTAAATACAAAATGTTGCAGTGAAGACCCTTTTTATCTGTGCAGAGAGTTTACATTGGTGGTAATAATTGCTGTCTACATGCCCCCTCAAGCCAATGCTGCCTTGGAGATGCTACAACACTACATCAACCAGCATGTAACATCAAATCTCCTCCTTCTACTCATAGAATTATTGTTCAACCTGTTCTCATGTACTGTTCCATATGCTTTTAAATATGCTCACAAACAAAAACCGTAATGCCCTCACAAAAATAACCAATATTGCCTCAAAGGTCATAGGCCTCCTGACTCCCAGTGTCACTCAGTTAAATGCCAAAGCCATCAGACGCATCGCAAACGCAATAACACAAGATCACACCCACCCACGAGACCAGTAGTTCACATTACTGCCTTCTGGACAAAGATACAGAACACTCAGATACAACAGAGCACGGCTTAAAAACAGTCTCATATCCTCCGCCATCACAGCACTAAACCAACAGAATGTACAGTAAATGACACCTGATTGTCGTCATTGGAATTCATTACTGGAAGTGAATGATACGTGTTTTTGTGTCTTGTGATCGTTCTTCATGTGATGCGTTCTCATAGACAATAAACTGACCGACCGACCAACCGACCCATTCACTGACTGACTGACTGACTAGGACCTGAACCATGCCAGCCTGAAGTCTGCCCTGCCTAAATTCCACAAATATGTGACCAAAGATGGTAAAAAGTCCTGCAAGTCGTCCGAGGTCATTTTTGAGTTTTTGACACATTATGAAAGCATAGATTCCAAGCTTTCAAACGGTCTATCATACACCTTAATCTGATCATATTTTACAAAGATATGCTCATATAAATGTTAACTTATAGTTCCTGTTTGTTCTGAGAAAACCAGGCTCAAAGTTTCAGGACTTCTCCTACCTTCAGGCAGGCCGGGAGATGGGCGTGAACAATAGGGTCACATTTACATAAAGTCCACCCAAAGCAAGCTTCTGAATCAGACTGGTGATGCTCATCAAAATATTCCCACAGAAAATCCGCCGTCATCAAACTTGCCCTGTCGTGTGATCTTGAAGTTGTCCAAAGTCTGTTGATAATTCTTGCTGCTTCTTCATCGTCTCTTCTACTTTTCTTCACTGCAGGGTGCATCTTGAGGCTTGTTGTTAAAGGTGATAACTAGAAACAGCTGTAGTTACGTGCCGAGGGGGGTGGCATTTGAGCCATGCGGTGTTTGTTATTGTCCATCTCAATGGGCGAAACTGGGAACAATGGCAGACTGAGTGACCAATTATCACCCTGCAGTTTCGCTTTCCCCTCCCCCAATATCCTTGCAGCAACTGCGAGAATATGGCATTTTAAAACACAAAATTGACGCTTTTAAATATCACATTTGTGTTAATTTTTTCATCGAATGAGTAGTTTAAATGTCGGACTTGAATAAAATGAGAAAAAATGAAAAATGGTCATTTTTAAGAAAACGACTTTGTATCCATTTTTCTCAACCAGCGGAATGCCGACTTGCAGGAACTTTATCTGGCTTCGGTCATATATGTGAACTTTCCCACAAGAGAAAAGAACACTCCGCAGCAGGGTGCGAATTGTTGAAAAACCAGAGGGGGGGACGTTTTCTAAAAAAAAAAAAACGCATCTTGCAACTGGGCTTTAAGCCTTTTTGGTCTGGCACATACTGTGCTCTTTGAATCATGCAATTGGTTTGTGGTGCGTTGTTTGTGGGGACACAACAGACGAACTCAGCTTAATCAGCTGCCCCTGACATGTACGAAATATTCGCAGAGTGAAACAAGCAGATTCCCATACATCAGAGCATTTTTCCAGTGTCAGCTTTCTCAGTTGAGGTCAGAGAGAGAGCATGTGGAGAAACTCCAGTCCTAACAGGTAAAATTCAGAAAACTTCTCAAGGTTTTATCACCATCTTTTTCTCATCAATTTCCTCCACAATCACTGCAACTGCACCTCGGGTGCAATTTCTTGAAAAAGAAGGGCGGGGACATTTTTTCCCTTTCTTTTTTATTTTAATGTCATGAAAGTAAACACATAAATACATACATTTTGACAGAACTCATCTTAGTCCTGTGGAAGTGGGTTGTTAAAGCTTTAACTTCAGATCAAGATCAAGTCTTGAAAAATATAAATAAAATAGGCTAATTAAATAAAGCGCATTAGTGTGAAGTCGCCGACTTGTACGGCCAAATAAAGTACGAGAAATCAACAACAAAAATAGGGAAACTATTTATATTAGGTTTTTTTTTTCAAAAACTTTTTAACACAAAAAATTTGCATTCATCTGAAAACTTGCCTATTCTTGGGAGAACAGTCTGCTTTGGTGATGAACTTCGGCCCTTTTTGTCTTCCTACCAGTTGCAGCGTCATCGGCAGCATGAGGGCCTTCTCTCATCCACATCTCAGCATACTTTTCAGCAGGAAAGGATGAAACTTCTGGGACATTTACGGAAATAAAGAGCGAATTGTTCAGCGTGGCAACCTGCATCCTGTTCCTCTCGTTTGTTAGAATCATATCTATTGCGCTGAATCCTCTCTCACACTCAGCTGTTGACACAGGAAGAGTTGAAACTGTGGCTATTATTTTTTTTTTAGGCTCTTGCCTATGCCGCCGTTGCATTTGTACTCGTGAAATTCCTTCAGGAGAAGAATGGGACTTGTATCCATGTGGAGAAAGTGGCGCAAGTTCAGTAACTCTGTGTCGCCATACAATATACGGTCCTCTTCATCATTCGGCCAGGTGTTTGGATTCAGCACTGATGCTGCGGACGGCACCCCATCAGCATCCTCCAGTTTCTGTGTGATGTTTTCTGTCAGAGTGAGGAAAAAGTTAGTGTGGAAATCCTCTGACTTCTTGTGTTGTGTTTCACTAAACTCAGACAGTGTCTCTCCTTTAAAAGTCTGAGCTCTTGCATGCTCCTGTTTGAGAGACCTTGTGTTTATTCTGTCATTTCTCATCATGGACTTAAGCAACTTCAACACAGTATCTACTTCTGCTTTTGCAGTGATTGCCGTGGCATCCCTTTTTTGTAGAAACAAGGACAATGCTTTCAAAGTTTCTTATGGGTCTTTTATACAAGCCAGCTCTGATATAAAGAGCCACTGTGTCATCTCTGTATAGATTCCTGCACATTTTGCTCTTTCCTTGACAGGCCGTGAGTTGTCTCCAGACGTCTCTTGGAAGAGCTTCACCAGGGAAGGATAGCTCTCCCATAAGGCTGTCACTGAAGTACATGACGAGGAGAGTCACCTGACATCAAATACTCTCCCCACTCTTCGTGCATGCATACCTAGCTCCACTGCAACCATTTCAAATTCTCTTAAATGCTTGGGACTTTGAGAAAAGAAAGCATGCAAGGAGTCGATGAACATTTGAAAGTGACTGGCCTGTGTGTTTTTCTTGACCGCATCGTGAACGGCAAGCTCCAGTTTGTGGTTCATGCAGTGTATAATAGTCAAATCAGGGTTTGTTTGCTCACACAGGAGTGTAGCTGCCCCTTTGTATTTTCCCATCATAGTAGCCGCCCCATCAATTGCAAATCCAAGCAGTCGAGTCTGCAGTATGTCTTTGGTGATCCCCTGTTTGTTGAGACATTGTAGCAGTGTGTTACAGATTGCCTCCCCGGTGCATGACTGCGACTCAATAAGCTTATAGAAAAAGTTACAGGCTTGTGCTCATTTTGTCAGAGGACTTAACAACAAATTCAGCCAGCTGTGCTGACATTTTATCTGCAATAAACATCAGCATATTGTGGCAGGCTTTATCAGTGTAACATATTCCCAAGATTAAGGCCATTTAGCTCCTGCAGCTCCATGTTTGAATAATAAATCGTACAGGCAGACCGTATAGGCTGTGTGCATGCACCTCTCAGTTGCTTTTAATTTTCTTCATTGTATTTTCTCCACAGAGCTGCACCACCTTCTATTGACTTTTCTATGGTGTCTTCCACTCTCTTTTTAATAACATTGCTGCATTTTAAATGAGACAGGCACTTCCCGTGTTTACCTGTCTTACTGTTCATTTTTTTGCAGTTTTGGCTGTGATCCCATTGATAAATGCAGTGTCAATGTGCAGTCTTTCTTTGGTGAGTGGCCCAAGAGAACGAACATCTGAGCATATGGAACACTTAACGGACCCATCCTCACTGACAGTTAGCCATTCACGTCCATCTTTCCATTTTGTGAAGCACTCTGGGTCAACACAGCCTCCGACTAGATGTGGGCGGGACGGTATGACAGGCGGTACATGCGGCTCCTCAGCCCGGGATCCTGTCAGTGATGTGTTCTTGGTTAGTGGCGACTGGTGATTTTCATCACCTAACCGTCTTGTCTTGCTCTCTTGTCTGGGTTTGTCTTCCTTGTTTGGTGCTCCGAAATATGAGGATATGCTTTGCTGGCTCTGCTTCATCTTGTTAGCCAAGCTAGCTTAGTGTTTATACTCGCTAGTACAAGCGTATCATAATGTTTACTGATGCTAGAATTGGCTGCATACCAATTTGTTCTGCATCCAAAATACCTGTTTGAAATGTCAATGCTTTCTGTTTATAATTTTATTTACTTTTCCAAGCAACAAAAATTACACAATATACAATTATCATAAAAACAACCCAAACAAGAAAGGAAACAAACAAACAAAAACAAAACAAAACAACACAAAAACAAAAAACAGAACCAACAAAACCATTACACAAAAATAAGTAAATATACAACACAGAAGTACAACAGACCCACATGAAAAACAAAAAAGCTCAACTTCCTCCTTTCATGTCCTTTATCATAACTTTAATCACTATAATCCCTATAATCCAACAAATGAATATACTAATCTCTCTGAACAACTAATATAAATTTCCATATATCAGGCATTGCTATTGATTCAACCTACTAAAAAAATAAATAAATACTCCATCATCAGCACAGCCAATTCATACACAAACAGGGAGTACCAAAATGCTATACTAGTAAGACACAGACTACTTATTTGTTAAATGTATAGCTTTATGAGCTCAGCACTTGTATTATTTTTCCCCATATATTCTCAAATTGAGTCACTTTGTTTTTTTCAACGGCAATAAGCTTTTCCATATTCAAATAATAAGACAATTCATTTTTCCAGTGATTAAGGGATGGAGGATATGTAGATTTCCATTGTTTTAAAATAAGTCTCTTTAATATCAACGAGGAAAGGAGAATGATCCATTTTTGTGGAAATTGCACACTATTGTTTGAAACATCTTGTAAGATACAAAGTGATGGGTGGAAATTAAGCTTTCGTACCGAGGACCTCTGATAGCCAGTTCTCTATTTCCAACCATATTGTCTGAATTTTACCACACTGCCAGAACGCATGGAACAAAGAATCTGCAGTTCCACACTTTAAGCAGTCCTTTGAAACCTTCCCATCACACTTATGCATTTTATCTCTGGTACAATAAATTCTATACATTATTTACATTGAATCAAACGTAGATTTTCACTGACTGTAATATCATTTGTTATGTTCCAACATTGTTCCCACTTGGAATTTATATCCTCCCTTCCTAAATCCTGGTTCCACAAACACATTCTGGATTTTTAACAAAGCGTCAACCAAATAAGATTTCTATAAGATTTTATACACTCTGTCAGTTTGTTACATGTTTCAGACTTGAATATAACTTCCTCTAACTCACTGTGTTGTCCCAAAGATTCAAGGTCAAAACTTTGAAATAAACTCCTCAGCTGCATGTACCTGAAAAATTCCCCATTGGACAGACCATATTTGCTTTTAACGTCAGTCCAGGAAATAAATTTGTTACCATTCATTAAATCCTCCACCATTTCTATACCTCTCTCCCTCCATGTAGACCAATTTAACACTTTATTCTGAAGAGTTATCCAAGGATTATTCCACAATAAAGTATGCTTTGGCAGTGTTATAGATTCCCTTAAAAGACTCTTCATTTTTTTCCATGTTGCTGATAAATTTCTAACCATAAAATTAACAGAGGTATTTTTTCCAGTTTTAGAAAACACATAAGAAAACAGATTTTGAGGATAGACCTGGACATTTTCAACCTGAATCCATTGTATAATTGTGTTTGTATATCTGTTGCTTACTATTATTAATGGCACATCCCAAATACTTAATTTTAGTTGTCCATTTAAATGTCTGCTGTAAGGTATGCACTGTGTTTTTGGATTTCCCTACTGCCATTATTTCTGTTTTTCCTAAATCAATCTTATAGCCTGAGACCGCTGAATATTCTGTAAATATTGCAAGCAAAGGTTGAATGGATTCCTCAAAATTATTTAGGTACATCAAAAGATCATCAGCAAATAAATTCAATTTGTACTGTTGTTTTCCTATAGCGACACCTGTAATTTGATGATCTTGTCTAATTCTCTCTGCCAGAGGTTCGATTGCTAAAGTAAAAAGAAGTGGGGAGAGAGGACAACCTTGTCTAGTACCCCTCTCCAAAGTAAATTCCTCTGAGAGAACATTATTTGTGACAATTCTAGCTTTAGGGAATTTATACATTAGTCTAACAAAGTTTACAAATTCACCTGGAAGATTAAATTTTTCCAAAACTTTAAAAAGAAAAGGCCACTCAAGGCGGTCAAACGCTTTTTCAGCATCAACCGCCATAACAGCCAAATTTAAATTGTGTTTTTTTGCATGCTGAATAATACCAAAACAGGTTCTTGTATTTGTCTGTAAACGCCTATTTTTAATGAAACCTGTTTGGTTTTTATGTATCAAATCTGGTAAAATCTTTCAAAGTCTATTGCTCATTAGTTTAGTTAATATCTTATTGTCACAATTGATTAAGCTAATAGGTCTGTAATCTGATGGTGATTCACCTGATTTTCCTGGTTTCAGTATAACTGAGATAATTGCTTGATACATAGATTTGGGCAGTACCTGGTTGTCTGACATGTGTCTGGTCATTTGAATGAATATTGGAGCCAGTTTACTCCAGAATGTAGAGTAAAACTCAATCGGAAACCCATCCATACCTGGTGCTTTTTTTAGTGACAAAGTTTTAATTGTTTGTAATATTTCAGCTCTAGTGATCTCTGAACTTAAAAATTCTTTCTTGTCCTGTGAAAGTTGTTTTAAATTATTTTTATCCAAAAAAGAACCTGGATCATTTAAGTTGCGTTGTTCAGATTTATACAGAGTTTCATAGAACGATTTGAAAATACTATTAATGAGTTTATTGTTTCTAATGAGTACATCTGACTCATTGTCTCTCAGAATTATTGTTGGTCTAGCCTGAATTCTCTTTACCAATGATGCTAGATGTTTACATGACTTATTTGCCATTAAATAAAATGCCTTATTTGAATTAAGTCTGTAGTTATTGGCTCTTTCTGAAAGTAAAAGTTCATACTCTTGTTTTGCTTTGACCATTTTGTCCCCCAGTCCTAAAGACTTTTTATGAAATGACTCCAGCGCTGCGATTTCTCGTTCTTTTTCTTTAATTTGGAAATCTAGATCATTCTTTTTCTTTGACGAAAATTAAATTATCATTCCTCTCACATAAGCTTTAAATGCATCCCATATTATGTCAGGGGATGGTGTGTCCTGTTGTCCATTATTTACATTTGTATTAATAAAGTCGTCTATTTTTCCATTTATATATTTTAGAAACTCTGCATCAAGTAAATGTGCTCTATTCATTCTCCATACACGATTGCTCTTTTTGTTTTCCACTGACACAGTTAGACAGGATACTGGAGAATGGTCTGATATAACAATTTCATGAATCTTTGAGTTCAGTGCATTTTCTAACAACACTTTTGAAATAAAAATATAATCAATCCTTGAATAACTCTTCTTACTATTGGAATAGTATGTGTAATCATTTGTTGTTGGAAATAATAGTCTCCATGTATCTTCCAAGGTATTTGTCGAAAGAAAGTCTTTTATTTATTTATTTTTTTTTGAAATGTCAATGCTTTCTAAGTGGTGCCATCTACTGGTGAATGTCGGAGGTGCGTCCAGTCAGCAGATGGGGGGATAAAACCAAGTGGCAACCTCCGGTTCTAAAAAATGAAGCCAATGCAGAAGTGCAAAAAACATTGCTATACTGCGAGTGTCCACTTGAGGCTGGCTGCAGGAACACCGGAAGTCCGGGGGGTGAATTTTTTTGTACCACGATCGTTTGGATTATATTTAGGATGAAAGCTGATTGGCGCATCTCATTTGATTGACAGATAGCTCGGTAGGCAGAGGCTCCGTTTCTGTCAACCAGAATGCTAGCTAGCAGGCTGACAGGAAGTTGTGCTTAGTGGGCGGGCCGTTAGGTTGATCCAAAGTTTGGTTTAGACCGCGATTTCAATATGGAAGCCTCCATGGATTGGCTTCAAGAACCGTTTGATTCCGCTTATTGTAAGCAGACAACTGACGTCACACGGGGTTTGTCCAATTCTTTCTACAGTCTACAGGTAAAACGTATCCCCACTGGGGATGAAATTTTGTTATCAGAGAGGGGGATAACAGAAGTGGGGGGGGGGGAATCCCCCCCATCCTCCCCAGCAATTCGCACCCTGCTTTGCAGTACTGGACTTGTGTGAGACGTCTCTCTGCCAGACAAGAGACAAAGTTAGTTTTCTGGCTCAAATCTCTGTTATGATGCTTTAAATCACTGATCATCAACCAGAGGTCCAGGGGCTACATCAGGCCCCCGGAAGCTTTATTAAATTCAGAAAAAGTGCTGAGGGAAAATTACTTTGCTTTATTTAGGGTCTCTTTTCCTTCTTCCCTTTTATGATCTCTACAGATATTTACGTATATAAGAATAAGTAAGATTGAAACATGTTTTTTTGAAAGATTGGCTCATTGTTTGATTAGTTTTACAAAAATCTGACAATTATTAACCATTATTAGCAAATAATATGCATGACAAATGTACTTTTAAGTCCATTCTTAATTAAACCAGCAGATTTCTAAGTAAATTTAATTAAAAAAAAAAAAAATCTCACGAATAGAGAAGAATTAGAATTAAAACAAAACATCTTTTTCATTCATGCGTTTTTCACCAATGAGGAGACAGCATATTCACATCAAACTACACAGCAGCTCAAGAAATATGTGACTAAAAAATCTCAGTCACCTCCTTGTGGCTTGATGCAGTATGGAGACTTAAATGTTTGAATAGGGACCGAGTTCACTGCTAAAGGCTAAAGGTAAGGTACATTTCAAAGAAAATACAATTATTTAAACAAAAAAGTTTATTTTATTTAGTTCATTTAATGCGTCAGTCCTCACAGTGTCTGCATAGATATACGCTGGCTCTTGAACAAATATAGTTGATGAACCCTGCTTTAAATGATTTATAGGCCGTTGTGGCTAAAACATTTGGCAAATTTACCTCACTACCACCAACCACCCCCAACCAGTCCTCCAAAGGACTGAAACAAAGAACCTCTACAGTTTTTTTTTGTTTTTTTTTTTTTGTTTTTTTAGTTTCTACACCTTTGAAGTTGGGAGACTTTGATATAGTTGTCACTGCTGTTGCACTAACCTGAGAGAATCTAGTCTGCAATGTGGACTTTTCAGTCCAGAAGACAGCTGTGTCACTCCTGAATCCTGCAGGTCATTGTTACTCAGGTCCAGCTTTCTGAGACTGGAGGACTGGGATCTGAGGACTGAGGACAGAGCTCCACAGCTTCTCTCTGAGAGGTTACAGACACTCAGTCTGTAAAGGACTTCAGGTTAGTCAATTATATAATCAAACTTAAAAAGTAAAAGCCAGATTGATCTGTAAACTTGTTAAAGCTGTAGAATCTTTACCTGAGCATTTCCAGTGTCAGCAGTAGATCCTTAAGTCCACCAATAAGTTGATCAATTCCTGAATCCTGTATGTTATTGTTACTCAGGTCCAGCTCTCTCAGTCTGGAGGAGCTGAGGACTGAGGACAGAGCTCCACAGCTTCTCTCTGAAAGGTTACAGCCACTCAATCTGAAACAGAAACAGAAGCAGAAAGAAGTTAATTTTTCTTAATACAGACAACTATTCTAATCAGTGCAGTTGTGAGTTCACCTACAGAGCTCTGTTGGAGGCTTTGACCACTGGCAGCAGCCTCAGGAGAGCCTCCTCTGAAGCAGAGTATTTCTTCAGGTCAAACACGTCCAGATCATTTTCTGATGACAGTAAGATGAAGACCAGAGCTGACCACTGAGCAGGAGACAGTTTATCTGTGGAGAGACGTCCTGATCTCAGGGACCATTGGATCTTCTCGACTAGAGAACAATCATTCAGTTCATTCAGACAGTGGAACAGGTTGATGCTCTTCTCTGCAGACAGACACTTGTCGATTTTTGTCTTGATGTACTGGACTGTTTTTTGACTGGTCTGTGAGTCACTTCCTGTTTGTGTCAGCAGACCTTGCAGGAGATTCTGATTGCTGGTCAGTGACAGACCCAGGAGGAAGCGAAGGAACAAGTCCAGGTGTCCATTTGGGCTCAGTAAGGCCTGGTCCACAGCACTCTGGTAGAGCTCTGTCGTTGTAGATCTGGATGGTGTTTGTTCATCTTCCATCAGATTGACTCCAGAGTTGATGAAGGTCAGGTGGACATGAAGAGCAGCCAGAAACTCATGAACACTCAGATGGATGAAGGAGAACACCTTGTCGTGGTACAGTCCTCTCTCCTCTCTGAAGACCTGTGTGAACACTCCTGAGTACACCGAGGCTGCTCTGATATCGATGCCACACTCCATCAGATCTGGTTCATAGAAGATCAGGTTTCCTTTCAGCAGATGCTCAAAAGCCAGCTTACCCAGAGACTCAATCATCTTCCTGCTCTCTGGACTCCAGTGTTGGTCTGTCTCAGCTCCTCCATCGTATTTGATGTTCTTCACTTTGGTCTGAACCACCAGGAAGTAGATGAACATCTCAGTCAGGGTCTTGGGCAACTCTCCTCCCTCTCTGGTCTTCAGCACATCCTCCAGAACTGTAGCAGTGATCCAGCAGAAGACCGGGATGTGGCACATGATGTGGAGACTTCTGGAACTCCTTAGGTGGGAGATGATTGTGTCAGCCTGCGCCTTATCTTTGAATCTCTTCCTGAAGTACTCCTCCTTCTGAGGGTCAGTGAACCCTCTGATCTCCGTCACCATGTCAACACACTCAGGAGGGATCTGATTGGCTGCTGCAGGTCGTGTGGTTATCCAGAGACTAGCAGATGGAAGCAGGTTCCCCCTGATGAGGTTTGTCAGCAGCACATCCACTGAGGTGGACTTTTTAACATCAGTTAGGATTTTAGTTTTGTGGAAGTCCAGAGGAAGTCGACACTCATCCAGACCGTCTAAGATGAACACGACCTGAAACCCTTCAAACCTGCAGAGTCCTGCTTCTTTGGTTTCAGGAAAGAAGTAATGAACAAGCTCCACCAAGCTGAACTTCTTCTCTTTCAGCACATTCAGCTCTCTGAAAGTGAATGGAAATGTGAACTGGATGTCCTGGTTGGCTTTGCCTTCAGCCCAGTCCAGAGTGAACTTCTGTGTTAAGACTGTTTTTCCAATGCCAGCCACGCCCTTCGTCATCACTGTTCTGATTGGTTCATCTCTCCCAGGTGGAGCTTTAAAGATGTCTTCTTGTCTGATGGTTGTTTCTGGTCTTTGTGGTTTCCTGGATGTTGTTTCAATCTGTCTGACTTCATGTTCATGGTTGACCTCTCCAGTCCCTCCCTCTGTGATGTAGAGCTCTGTGTAGATCTGATTCAGAAGGGTTGGGTTTCCTGCTTTAGTGATCCCCTCAAACACACACTGGAACTTCTCCTTCAGGTTAGACTTGAGTTTATGTTGGCAAACTGAAGCAGGAGTTCCTGAAAGAACAAGCAACAAATGATGTGAATGAGCTGATCCTGCAAAAAGTTATAATATAAAAGAGTGGCTGTGCAGTTCTTCTTCATCAGTTTCAGTGGGTTGTGCAGAATATTAAAGCAGAGTTTGGAAATGAAAATCTCCACTTCATTTTTCCATCATCTTAAATCTGAGTTTCTGTTTAATTTTGAAAAACTTACTGCTCCACAGATGGTCAGCCAGCTCATTCTGCTTCATTCTCCTCAGGAAGTTCTCTGTGATCTTCAGAAAAGCCTCTCTGCTGCTCCTCTGATCTTCATATTCACCAGCCAGCACCTCCTCATCCTCACTGCGACAGTCTGGGTTATCCTGACTCAGAGCCTTCTGAAATCTCTTCAGTTCATTCTTCACAAAGATGATAATGTTCTCCTCCAGCAGCTGGAATAAAGAAAATGTGAATGTTTAGAGGACAGCCTGTAATATCTAGACATAAGTGCTCCACTGTAAATGATGAGGTACATACCATAAATATGGAGTCCAGGTCTGTTTTATGCCGCTTGGAACGATCATTGAAGAACTCTGGTGTTTCCAGCAGACCTCTGTAGAAAAAAAATCAGGTTTGAGGACCAGGTGTTTAAAAATATGTGAATATGTAGGAGGTTTAAAGGATTATTCCACATTTACTATAGAATGCATGTATACTTATTGGAGGAGATCAATTCCTCAACCCTCAATTCCTCTTTCTGCTTTAACAAAAAGGGATCTATCACCCTGATCTGGAGGGATGAGTACAGAAATCTGGGATCAAGATGTCACCAGTATGAAAATGTCTGGAACCGTACAGGATGAATCAAAACACAGATCTTTGTGTACAATTTTTGTACTCTAAGTCAGTGGTTCCCAAAGTGGGGGTCGGGACCTTCAGGGGGGTCGCGGAATGCTTTCCAAAATTTAATATGATTTGAAATCATACATTTTGTGTATTATTGTAAAAAAAAAAAAGAGACAAATTTAAAATAAAAACTTGATTATTTAAGTGATATTTGTGCTTTAATGTAAGTGAAAGTGATTAAAATACCTAAAAAGCAAGTTGCTTTGTGCAACATCATGCACTTTATCCCCATCAAAGGAAGGTGGGGGTCCCGGATCTCTGACACCATTGTTTTGGGGTCACGAGCTGAAAAGTTTGGGAACCCCTGCTCCAAGTGACGTGTCTATTGCAAACAAGCCGGCCCTATGTGCCGGCCCTTTAGCGTGAATGATTGGAGCTGGCACACTACTGAGAGCCATCCACTCCTCTCCTGAAAGAGCACAGAATAAAGGGAGGATGGTTCCTCCGCATCGTTCCACCACAGCAACACCATAAAGACACTTCCTCACTCCTCAGCTTCAGTAAACTAACCACTGTGACAGAATCCTAATATAACAATAAACAAAAAGGTCAAAAATTGGAGCAAATGGAACGCTAAAGAGTTCACAAAACTTTGTCACATACTTTCCAACAACTGTTTCAAACCCTTCAATGAGCTAGTCACACAATACTGCATCCCAAAATTAAGAATATCTAAATTACATCTCTCTACAGCATGCTATCAAAGAGAAAATCCCCATAGATGAAGAAAATACTGATACACACAGGTCTGAAGATGTGCTCTTTAACCATGACCAGTTCAAAAAAAGAACTGTCAAAAGGTTCCTGGAGATATTCAATGACAGAAGTGCAAATCAATTTGAGATCATTACACAGAAATGGAGCAGAGATCTAAACATTCATAAAGATAATGTATCATGGGGGGACATATCTAATAAGCAAGACGACCTTTCCGTTATACAAAGAACAAACTACGGCAATTTAAAATTCTGAACAGGCTTTTCTACACTCCAACACAGCTGCATAAGACGGGGGTTCTTGATAACAGTAACTGTATTAAATGTGGTTCTGCTGAGGGAACGCTCATGCATCTGTTATGGGACTGTAGTAAAATTAAAGACATTTGGTTCAGTACAACAAAACAAACAATGATCCATACAAACACAGTCATACCATTCACACTGCAGACATGCATACTTGGTGATCTGCACAGCTGTAATGAGATCCCTGCAAAAAATAAGAAAATATTTCTCTCTCTATGCATGGTCATAAAAACAGTATCAGTATGATCAGGCTTGAAAAGGTTGCTTCCAGATAAGGAATACCAATGATAACAAAATACTCGGAAACATGGTCTTGTCTAGAGAACATTTTTACATCAATTCTTAAAGGGATACTTTAACATTTTGGCAAATTAGCCCACTGCCATAATTCCTATAGTAATAGGTTCATTACCTTTAGTTGTCGGTGCAAGCTATTTTTAGATCGGCACTGCGGAGTTCGGAGCTGCTGTGCCAACTCAATGGAGACAGACGGTATTTTTGCTTTCCCTCATCAAGCTCATCAAATACACAATCCAGCAACTCCAAAACGCTCTCGTGGACAAGTTGTGACCTGCACATTCACCACACTATGAAATAATAACATATAAATATGTATTATTATGACACATGAAGCAAATACTCAGAACTACTTTCAGAGTAACCCACAGGGTGGAGTGACACAGTTGTGCGCCTGTGGCAGTGCCGTAGTTACTTGGTAGTTCCGGCTTTGCATTTAGCTTTAAAACATCTCCGTCTCGTAATGTTCCATGATTATTTCATAGCGTGGTGAATGTGCAGGTCACAACTTACGTTTTGGAGTTGTTGGATTGTGTATTTGATGAGTTTGATGAGGGAAAGCCAAAAATACCGTCTGTCTCCATAGCGTTAGCTGTGCAGCTGGTTTATCAGTCCCCCCAGATCTAGAAACAGCTTGCACCGACAACTAAAGGAAACGAACCTGTTACTAAGACTACAGGAATTATGGCAATGGGCGAATTTGCCAAAATGTTACAGTATCCCTTTAAACAACCATTCAAATAATGAAGTGCATACCATTCATAATATACTTTAATATGGTTATTACCAAACCTCTCTACTGCTGTTGGATGTTTGTAATTAGTCAAGTGTTTGTAATTTTCCATTTCTGTGATTTGACAATTTGACAATTTGACAATTACTGGCTATCATTTTTGTGCCTTTACATTTTGTAAACAAATATGCAAACTGATAAATAAGCAATATGCTGTCTGAGAAGAATATTTGAGAGGACAAAAAGGGGCCTACATCTGGGATGGTTTGGTGGGAGGGATAAGGGTTGTGCTTTTTTATGTGTGGGTAATGTGCATCATGTCTTTTTCCGCTGTTGCCGGGAAAATTATACCGCATAAAATATTGGGGGGATTTCACCAAAATCTTCTGTTTTATCCATGTATTATTAAGTGTTTATTTTAAGGTACTGTGTTAGTGGCATTACGACGCCCTCTGCTGGCAGTAAGGGGTATATTGCATCACTTCCACCCTCTCGTCAGTCTGCTTAGAGCTCGACTGCGAGAGGTATGTATCCACTGTAGCTTGTTCATAAAGTGCAAATATAAAAGTTCTCAGTTTGAGCTAACTATTAAAAACAGTTTGGTTGTTACAGGAGATGGAATGCGTGACTTTTTCTTGTGTATTTAGCCTGTAAATCAGTGTTAGAGAGAGCTAGCTTAACACGTGTTTGCGACATATGCTTGTGTGTGCATTTGGGCTGACGCAGCCGTCACATCTTCTATGAGACACGTTTTGAGCATTTTTTTTTCTCATGTTAGGCGTGTTGTGAAGATAGAACCCATGTTGACAGCATTTTGCTCTCTCTGAAATCATTCAGGTATGTTTATCTTGCTGTACCTTTATGAACAGGGGCGTCACCAGACCCAAATGCACTGAAAAAAGTAAAACATTGGTTGAACTTAAAAAAAATTGAAGTAATCAATCACACAAAACATTTTGAATTGAAACATTTTTTTTTAATTAGGTAAATGAAATTTTTTAAGATCATAGAAACTATGTTTAAAGGTTTAGCAAACCTAATTATTTCAGATTGTCCTAAACTAAAAATAAAAATGTCCCTTAATCAACTGATATAAATATTCCACTCATTTAAATTTAAAAAGTTTAAGTTCATACAACCATTTTATAAAGGTTGGTGGGGGCTGGAGCCTATCCCAGCCAATTTAGAGTCACCATTCAAACTAGTGAGCATTTTTTTTTTGGAGGTCAGAGGAGGCCAGAGTACTTGGAGAGTACCCACGTGTGCATGGGGGAACATGCTAACACCACATAGAAAGGCCCAGACCAGAAAGCAAACCAGCAACCTTCTTGCTGTGAGGCAACAGCCCTAACCCCTGCACCACCATACCTCCCACAAGCCTTGAAAGTCAACTCAACACTTTTTTCCTGAAAATTCTTGCTACTTTGGCCCGATAAGAAAGCAGAAATGTATTAAAGGGGACATATTTTGCCCTTTAAGACAAGTTTCTATTGGTCTCAGAGGTCCCCAAAACATGCCTGTGAAGTTTATTGCTGAAAAAACAGTAGTATAGGATTCTTGCAGGAAATGGATGTCTGATGTTTCAGGCACTTCTATCCAAAGTTTAGGACTGACTGGGATTCAAACCATCAATCTCCCAGTCAAAAGTCAGCAGGGTAACCCACTGAGCTAAACTGGAAGCAGGAAGGTCAGCACTCAAAATGTCCATTTTTAACATTTATTCAGGCATAACAGGTCACAACGGACGTGTTTCGACATGTAGGTCAACGCTGGATGCCTGTGCTGTAGTGTAGAGAGAGAGACACCCAGAAAGTGACGGCTGCTGTTGCATCAAGTGTTTTTTAATCCACTCAGGACCTACAGGATGTTGTTACAAATGCACATGTGCACAGCAGGCTTAATACAATAAAAATAGATTGATCCAATTTAATTTGGTGTACAGCTGCCTGTTTAAGTAAAAAAATATAGGTTCAACCATTAAGATACTTTAGAAGATTTAGATTTAATGAACAAATCAGTAATTTTAGGCTGTTATAAAATGAAAAATCACATCAATCCTACAACAGCATTGTTTTACTTTTATCAGTGTGAGCTGTGCCCCGGTATTAGGGGCGGACTGGCCATTGGAAGCAGGGCCGATTCTGGGTGTAGGCGATATAGGCGATTGCCTAGGGCGGCACGGTGAGGGGACGCCGTCATGAACCCTGAACATCTTGAATAGGTCCACCAATGTAACAGATCATCAAGTCCTGCACTCCTCTAACCTCTGCACCCCTCATTCGTGAAACAGTCAAGCCTCACCTCGCCGCTCTCCCTCTTTCTCTCTCCATGCGTGCCCCTGGCATATACACACTGGGAGCCCAGCAAGACATTTAGAGAAAAGAAAGTTTTCTTTTTCCTTGTTCAAACAGCGCTGAACGGGCAGGATGTAGAGATAGAGTCCTGCGTTGGACAGCTAACACCCTACCTGCCCATTCCCCCTGATTTCCTGACCATGAACACCTGCTTGTGGGGTATGTGTCATCCCTCTCTCCCACCTGCACCAGCAACGTGTGCGTCCAATTCCTTCTAAAGTCTGACTGTCCACCAGTGGCGTAAATATCGACGGTGTAACAGGTGCAGCTGCACCGGGTCCCAGACGCCGTCAGGGGCCCATGAAGGAAGAAAAAAAAGCAGCTGTCCAGAATTGCCACAGGCCCCTGTTGTGAGTGGAATAGCTCGGGGCCGATCTAAAAATATTGAAGAATTTATGATTGAGTATTCGTTAAAAACTAACAGTAAAAATGTCTGGAGAGATATGATTGAACTTATCAAAGATCAGTATCCACTAAATCATTCTCTTTAATAACTTTTAATTTTTATTTTAACACGGCGAAAAGTAGGATTTTACCCTTGTCTGTGATAACATGAAATGATTGTGTAATATAGGTGCCACATCCATTCATTAATGCTGTGTTTTTGTTTTGTTGTCTTGATGGTTATGCTTATGGACATACTGTGCAAGATATGTTTGTGTAGCTTTGTTAGTGTTGGCTATATTTGAATGTTTGATAGTCTGGAGACATCATCAGGCTGTGGTAGTTTGAGCCCAGGTCAGGGCAGGCTGTTAGATAAGTGTTGGTATGGAGCTTCGGCCGCTGTTCGTGGTGCTGAAAGGCTGGTTTGCAGGATGAGTGTGTGGCCAGTCACCTGTAACATTAGCCTACATGGTGACAATAACAGTTCTCTCGAATGGCTGTGCATGCATGTGTGTGTGCGTGTGCCTGTGTTTAGGGCAGGGGTTGGGGCACAAAAAAAAGATTTGCACCGGGGCCTATCACCATGATGTTACGCTAGTGTTTCTTACTGAATGACGCATGAAAGAAAACTCTCACATCCTTGTCAGCCATACCGCTCCAAAAACATTGGTTATAACAGCTGGCCTGGACTAATTTTACCCTGGTTATATCAATAATGTCAGGGTCATATTTATGGGGGGGGGGGGGGGGGGGTGTTCATACTACTCATTAATAAGAAGGAATTTGCAGACTCTTTTTTTTTAAATATGTATTTTATTTTGACGCTTACTGAAAGCTAAATATTCATTGAGAATGAATATGTCAATTTCATTTATTTGTATTGTCTGTCAAATAAACTTTGTATGAGTCTGCTTAGAGCTCAACTGCAAGAGGCGTGTTATGAAGATAGAACCCATGTTGACAGCGTTTTGCTCTCTCTGAATTCATTCAGATTAAATTCAAGCTCGATGAGACCAGCCTGTGTCCTTGTTTCCTTTGAGCACCTGAACACAACGCAGCGTAGCTGGAGTGGGCAGCTCCATTCCGTCTACACCAATAAAATTGAAGAACGGAGAACAAAAAGACATTTGCTTATTAACATAATGCTGTGGCTGACTTGATGTGTGTGTGTGTGCATGTGTTTGTGTGTACGACTTTTAACCAATCAGATGTGATAACAGAAAAACTGGAGGGGGTGGGGATGACGTTCCCCAGGGCTCTGTGTACTGCTGAGTATCCATTCACAGATAAAGAGAGGAGAAAATGTAGCTATATAAATTTCAGCAACCTGTAACAACAAATTCCTTATAAAAAAGTACTGGTACCAGGTTGTGTCACATAGTTTTTATACAAAACAATTTTAAATGTAGTTATTATTGAGTTTTATGATTTATTTTTGGTCCCCACCATTTAGAGTTTGATCTATTTGGGAGATATTTTAACAAATCACAGTTGTTTATTTTATTATTGTTATTATTATTATTATTATTTATAGTTTAATGGAAATCACAGAAGACTACTTGCATTGTGCTTTAAGTTAAATATAAAAAAAAAAAAAGTAACTTACAGCATTTACAGCATTCAACGTAAGACCAAGCACAGGTTCTCGAACTGGTGCTTGATTGTCTCAAAAATTATAGTTTTATATTATAAAATATATATTTGTACTTATATCAAGCAATATGTAAAATTTGTTCTATTCTGAGAATAAAAGGATTTAGACCAACAATTTTTGGAAAATACATGTAGTTCTATCAGCTATGGGAAAAAATGCTTAATTTGTCTGTATGATCTGGATCCCTGAGGAGATTCAGAGTTCATCACTCCATCACTACTCTGCCTCCCCAGTGCAACCTCCCACCAGTCCAGAGGAAAGGCATAACATACACAGTGGAATTAACATAAAAGGTTTTCCTGGCTCAAACTGATGCAGATTTGGTATCATTCTGATCACATACACTCTCATGGGGTGTGTTTCCCTGGGAGAAAAAGTAGTACATGTTAAAGTTAGAACATCAATAGCACTTTTTGAGAGCAAAATGAAGAGGCTAAATCTATAATAATGTGTCTCTCTATACATTTTTTTGTCTTCTTGTAGTACTTAAACCAGAGATGCACAGATTCCAATTGGATCGGCCAACTCTTGTTTCCAACTGTTTCCTGGTCTGACCTCCCGATTTAGATTTTGATGATACCAGTTTTTGGCCTTTAAAACTGTCATTAAAATCAACACACTTATTTACTCTTTCCTTAAGGATCTTCAAGTCTATGTCCATATTACAACATTAAAACACTGACTGTTAACATTTCATTGAAAAAGAATCTTAAAAACTGGTCATAGGTTACATGACCTGTATGACTGATTGAAACATTGCTAGTTTCTAATAAAGTGTTCAAAACCATAGAAATTCTTTTTTAAAAGAAATATGTGAAGTCCAGTATTGAGAGTACCACAACTGTTTACATACAGGACCTCTGGTCAGTTCAGTTGTGATTACTATTAGGGCCTAAGCACTGACCAGTGTGAGAGCCCTATTGGAACTGAAGGGATTATTATTAAGGCCCAAGAACCGACCACGGAGCGAGGACTTTATTGGAATTGAAGGGTTTATTTTTTTTTTGTCCACTTTTTGTTTGCTAATTTTGAGGGCCTTAATATATGTAAAAGGTCTTTTTTTCTCTCAAAAACTGTCCCCCTCGAGAAATAGCCATCTGGTGGTGGAACTGTGTAAGTCCCTCACACAGTGTGGGGTGCCAAAAGTGAGATAGAGCCGTAGGTAATACCTAGGTGCATGAAAATCGGTACACATATGTATCATGATGAGACAAAAAAAAAAAAAAAAAAGAAATTATGACCATCCTCTAAAACCTACGTAAACCTAACTACAGACGCCAAAAGGTCAAAATTTGGTGTTTTTAGGCCTTTTTCACTGACAGAAACTTGCACATTTGAACAAACTCGTCCAAGGCTTTCATCTGATTGACTCCAGAATTTTTACTCAAACCATCCAAACTTGAGACCCAAAGTTCTGCTCTTGGTGAGTTTTTGCCTTAAGGCAGAGTCATTATCAGAACACACACTTAACCCTTGTGTCCTCCTCAAATTTACTACCTTCGGGACACATTCAAGGCATAAATGTATACATACAGAAAAATTGCCATTAAATCACCAAAGGTCAATATTTTTTCTACTTTTTTATTCATAAATCTCTTTAACAACTTCAGACCTGCTCAAATCTACCAAATATTAAATAATTTTCAAGATTTTAACCCTTTAAACACCAGTTAAATGTATTCAGAACCAATGTGTGCTTATCCTTGTTAAGTTTGGTGATGAATGAAATAAACACTAAAAAGTTATAAGGCAAAATTGGTGTAATTTCACAGCTGAAAATAGACAAAAAATGAAGTTTAACCCTTGTCCCCTCCTCGGCCATTTTTGGCCATTTTTCTCAACTTCTTTTTTTTTTTTTTTTTTTTAATTTGTGATCATTTTGTCAATTTTACAGCTTGTGGCATGATTTTTTACAGGAACTTTTCTTTCTAGTTGAATTTTTGAAATCCAACATGTTTTATTCTTAAATGTCATTCATACTCTCAATGAATTTTGTACCCTCGGGACACCTTTGAGGCAAAATGTGCACGTACAAAAAAACTGCTATTAAATCACCATATGTCATTATTTTTTCTACTTTTTTTTTATTCATAAATCTCTTAAACAACTTCAGACCTGCTCAAAACTACCAAACATTCAATAATTTTCAGAATTTTAACCCTTTAAATGCCAGTTTGATTATTTGAAAAATTTTATTTTTTACTACAAAAAAACACAAAAAGTGAATTATTTTTCATACGATAAATAGGCTAATAGGCAAAAATGTAAATGTACAACAATACTGCCATTTGTCATGGTTTGGGTTTAGTTGTGTTAATTTTTAGTTACTTGGGTTTCTGGTGCTCTTTGTGTTTGTTTTTCTACCTCCTGTGTTCCCTTGTCTTTGTGTTACCCAGTCTTAGTTTCAAGTTGTGTCAGTTTCCCTCCATGTGTTCCTCGTGCTCCTGTTCAGTGTTTCCTGTTTTATTTTGTAGTTTTCTTCTCCTCGTGTGTGTCCTCTGGCCTTCTTCCTGCCCTTGTGTTTTTCCCCTCCACCCTGATTGCCTTCACCTGTGTCTTGTTCTCCCTCACCTGTGTCATTGGCCTCACCTGTCTCCCAGTGTCTAATCACCCCCTGTCTATTTAGTTTCTGGGTCTCCTTGTGTCTGGGTCAGTTCGTCTGCATAGCCTGCCTGTGACTCCCCTGTGTGTATTCTTTAGTGATTTTCTTCCGGGTTTCCCTCGTGTTCTTTTGGTGAGGTTTAGTTTTGATTTTGTTAGCACCTTTGTTGTAGTTTTTTGCATTTTTAGTTTATTAAAGAGTTTTTTGTGCCTTTGCATTTGAGTCCTTCCCTTTTGAGTTTTTATTAATCCTGACACCATTAAATCAGCATACATCAGTGTTTTTTTCTACTTTTTTTTTCATAAATCTCTTAAACAACTTCAGACTTGCTCAAAACTACCAAACATTTATTTATCTCAGAATTTTAACCCTTTAAATGCCAGTTTGATTATTTGAAAAAATGTATTTTTCACTACAAAAAAACACAAAAAGTGAATTATTTTCCATATAATAAATGGTAAAAAGATGGGGCTTTGGGGGTGATAAGAGTCTTGGATAGGTCAAAGATAAGCAACAAAATTGATTTGATTGCATTAATATTTTTTACATAATGTCAGAAATACCCTCTTGACATCTTTGAGGCAAAGATGCCCCCATTGACTTCCATTAAAACCAGGTTTTTTAATCTCACTGTCATTGCAGTATAAAATCATGCATTCTCTAATGTCAGCATTTCAATGTGAAGAATTCTAGTGAAATTTGACATTTTTACCGTATTCCACCAGATTCAACCATTTACTCATTGTAGGACCTTGCACGAAATTCTTGTATTTTTGCCCGTTATATTATGGAGAGTTTTGTGTAAGTTTAAAACACAACTAAACCCAAACCATGACAAATGGCAGTATTGTTGTACATTTACATTTTTGCCTCGATGATGTCAAGAGGGTGCCCTAATGTTAAAGCTGGCACTACAATAAATAAATAAATAAATAGATAAAAAAATAAAAAAAATACAAATGCAATCAAATCAATTTTGTTGCCAATATTTGACCTATCCAAGACTCTCATCTTTCTACTATTTATCATATGAAAAATAATTCACTTTTTGTGTTTTTTTGTAGTAAAAAATAAAATTTTTCAAATAATGAAACTGGCATTTAACTCAATGAGTGCCATTGACATATACTAGTATATACGTCATTTGAAAACCAACGCTTTAGTGCCATTGACATATATATACGTCATTTAAAAATCAACGTTTGAGTGCCTTTAACGTTTATATATATGTCCAAGTGTTTTTTCGGCTTGCACAAGGGGGTGCTCTCACGCTTCCTGTGAGTAATTTTGGGGCTTCTGGGATACGTAGTCAGAACACGGAACAGACGGTAGATCAAAGCCACAGAGATCAGAGGTGGAGACCTTGGGGTCAGAAAGCAGAGCAATCGTTGCGGAGGTAATCTAAGCTAAAAGTTCTAAAATAGACGCTGGAAGTAACTTTAAACTTTTGCCTGAGAAATCGCTTTCTCACTGAAACCTACACTGAACTTAACGACAGCGAATCCAGCGATCGGCGCTTTCATTGATCTGCCTCGGCCGGCCAAGAGGCTAAAGAATGCCGCGAGGTCTCCCCCGTGCGTCGAAGAAGAAAGGCAGCCGCTCACCAGCTGGATACATACAGCGACGACACTTCAGAGACGGACTTTTCCGACCCAGACTCTGAGGAATGGCTGCCAAGTGAACGGAGCAGATCTTGTTCTCCGTCCCAGAGCAATGGAGGTAAGTTAACACTAGGAACCCACTGATTATTCAGCCAAATTTATCGAATGAAACCATCAATCATGCTCCTGTGATTTCAGAACCAGACTTGAGAGAACAGCAAGCCCCATGCAGTACTACAACACCGTCTGTTGGCAGAAAAAAAGGTAAAAACAAAAAAATTCTTTATCATAGGTTATATTATATATAAAAAACATATATATTATATTTCTTCTATAATTTACAGGCAGTGCCAGAGACACGCAAGCAGGAGAGGACGTGGGCAAATAGGGGGGTTGTGTGGAGGCCGTCCAGTTCCAGAGAGTGAATGGCATGACAGTGACTGGAAGCATTGTTATTTATTTTACAATAAAAAACATTTGTAATACAATTTTCAGATGTCTTTTATGTCATTGAAGGCAAAATTATAACATTCAAATCACTGTTTTGTTTGACAGACTCTCTTTTACAGAAATGTATTTTTCTCAGCTTTCTAGAAAAAAAAAGTGGTCTTTTTGGTGAAACTAGCCAAAATCATGCCACAAGCTGTAAAATTGACAAAATGATCACAAATTAAAGAAAAAAAAAAGTTGAGAAAAATGGCCAAAAAGGCCAGAGGAAGGCACAAGGGTTAAACTTCATTTTTGTCTATTTTTGGCCTTGAAATTAATAATAATATAATAATAAGTTTATTTATATAGCACCTTTCAAGAACAGCAAGGTCACAAAGTGCACCACCAATGTTGCCTTATAACTTTTTAGTGTTTATTTCAATCATCACCAAACTTAACAAGGATAACTGCATATTGGTCCTGAATACATCCATGCATCAATATCATCACTCTGTCACAGCATCCCCCTCTTCCAGTTGAACATTTGCACCACTGATTTTTGATGTGTTTTTCATGTGTTGCCACAAAAAATCAGCCCCGGCACACCGTTCAACTCAGGCTTATGAATTTTGGTGTGGGTATAGGGCATCATGAGACCTACAAAAAAGCCCATGTCCGAATCCCAACAGGAAGTCCACCAGCTTCATCGCAATTTCACAATAATCCTTGTTTTGTGTATCACCCTAAATTAAACACATTCATATTCTTAAATTTTAAAAAATTGTGCAGCGCCACCCAGAAAGTCACTGCTTCTGAATTTCACATTCCAGTACCTACATGGTTGGCCAAATCAAGCTGAAATACGTTCAGGCAGCTCCCAAAGAGTTGACACTACACAAATGAAAGGTCAAAATTTTAAGTTAAAAGGCATGGCCCTGGGAATTTTTGTTCACTGTAAAACAAGAAGTAGGATTTTCAGGGCCTATGATGCGTGTAAAGCAATAAAACTTGGCAAAAAAATTCTCATTAGCATGCTGAGATAATTGATGCAATATTTATTGATGGGTGTGGCCTATTGGCCCAATGGCGCCCTCTACAAATTTTCAAAAATTCAGCCCCCCCAGCAGGTTTAGCATTTGCAACATTTGCAAGCATGTGTGCCATATCAAGGCATAATTTAGGGGTAGTATTTGGACAAACTTGTCCAGGGGATTTTATCTGATTGACTCCAGATTTTTTCTGCTCAAACTAGACAACCTTGAGACCCAAAGTGGTGCTCAGCATGAGTTTTCACCAGAGGGTGGTGGCATTACCAGTGCCCAAACTTTAACTTTCGTTTTGCTCTTTTTTTTTGCTGTGAAATTACACCATTATTCCCTTATAACTTTTTAGTGTTTATTTCAATCATCACCAAACTTCACAAGGACAATTGCACATTGGTCCTGAATACATCCATGCATCAATATCATCACTTTGTCACAGCAACCCCTTCTGTCAGTTGAACATTTGCTCCACTAATTTTTCATGTGTTTTTTATGTGTTGTAAACAAAAAAATCAGCTCCAACACACTATTCAACTCAGGTTATATATTTTGGTATGCATGTAGGTCAAGCTGTGGGAAGGCCAACTTTATTGCAATTACACAATAAAAAGTTTTTGATGGTGAAAAATGACTTTTATCTCTACTAACGTTTTAAAAATTTCATCTCAGTTCTTCAACATTCTCTGACATGACAACAGTGACTCATTGAACATGCGTACATACAAAAATATAATCATAGTGCCCCCTACTGACAACAGGAAGTGAAAAAAATGGGTCTTATCTCCATTGATTTTGTCTTTGTTGCCCCCCAAAAATTAAGCCTCAGCACACTGTTCATCCTAGGCTTCTGAATTTTTATGTGCATATAGGCCATCATCAGACCTACAAAAAAGTCTCTTGGACCTGTACCCTTATCCCAACAGGAAGTCCACTAGCTTCATTGTAAATTTCCAAATAATCCTGTTTTTTCATGGTGCCAAATGAATTTAACACCTAACAATTTTAAAACTTCTTTCTATGTTCTTCAAAATTCTCTGGCAAGACAACAGTGTCACACTGAACTCACATACATACATACAAAACAATCATCATAACTCCCCCTACTGGCAATGGGGAGTAACAACAATGAGTCATATCTTCAATCCTATTGCTGCTATTACTGTCATAATCAGTTATTTTCCTGAATATCCACGATTTTCTTGTGAGTACTTAGTGAGTTAGAATTACACACAAACTGATTCAACACATGGTGGCTCCAACACTCGTCACTGATGATGTTAGTCCTCATAACCTAAAGAGCTCAACTGTAACCACTGTTCATTTAAACTATAAAGTCCAACCATCCTGGTTTATTTGTATGATGATGAAGTGATAATGATGAATGAACAGACAACAGTGATTTGGTCATCAAATCTATAGTTTTTTAATTCTATTTTATACCTTGTACCTGCAGATCGTTTTAAGTCAACATCAAGGTGCCTAGACCGGTCACTCTTCATGGACACACAGCTGGGTTCAGGAGAGTCTGGGCTCTGCTCCTCCATCCTGATACTGAAAAAAACAACAATATATGTTTAATAACGTGTATTCATATGTTTGTATAGAGATTATATCTTTATCTAGAGATGATATGTTAATTTATAGATGATATGTTATAATAGAGATACGTTTATACATAGACTTTACACACACACACACACATATATAGATATATAGATGATCTGAGATATTATGTTTGTAAATAGGTAATATTTTTATATATAGGTGGCATGCTTATATATTGAGGACATGTTTTTATAAAATAGTATTTTGACATATATAATAAGTTTTATAATTATAGATAATAATATTTGGATACACTTCTATAAAGATGGCATGCCTATATAAAGGTCATGTGGTTTTATATAGACAACATGTTGAAATATACACTGCCTGGCCAAAAAAAAAGTCGCCACCTGGGATTAACTAAGCAAATAGATATGAGCCTCCTATTGGTTAATTATTGCATGGGCGATTATCTTTCAGCTGGCAACAAGTTATTTAACCCCAGCTGATGCAATGAGTAACTTCTCATTTCTTTAACAACCATGTCAAAAGACCCATCCTGTGGTCATGGAAAAGATGTTAGTCTGTCTAAGAAGGGTCAAAACCACTACTCAGTAAGGCTAACCAAAAAAAAAAGGCTTCAGTTTGCTAGGTAGCATAAAGATTGGACTCTGGAGGAATGGAAGTAGGTCATGTGGTCTGATGAGTCCAGATTTACCCTGTTCCAGAGTGATGGGCGCATCAGGGTAAGAAGAGAGGCAAATGAAGTGATGCACCCATCATGCCTAGTGCCTACTGTACAAGCCTGTGGGGGCAGTGCTATCATCTGGGGTTGTTGCAGTTGGTCAGGTCTAGGTTCAGCAACATTATGCGCCCAAAGAATGAGGTCAGCTGACTACTTGAATATACTGAATGACCAGGTTATTCCATCGATGGATTTTTTCTTCTCTAATGGCACGGGCATATTCCAAGATGACAATGCCAGGATTCATCGGGCTCAAATTGTGAAAGAGTGGTTCAGGGAGCATGAGACATCATTTTTACACATGGATTGGCCACCACAGAGTCCAGACCTTAACCCCATTGAGAATCTTTGGGATGTGCTGGAGAAGGCTTTGCGCAGTGGTCAGACTCTCCCATCATCAATACAAGATCTTGGTGAAAAATTAATGCAACACTGGATGGAAATAAATCTTGTGACATTGCAGAAGCTTATCAAAACAATGCCACAGTGAATGCATGCTGTAATCAAAGCTAAAGGCGGTCCAATGAAACATTAGAGTGTGTGACCTTTTTTGGTGGCGACTTTTTTTTTTGGCCAGGCAGTGTAGATACATTATATATATTATACATTTTTTATAGCTGATGTGTTTAAATATAGATAACAGGGGTGTAACAATAAATAAATGTATGATGTATGTATACATCAATTGGTTGACAAATTATCCATGGGATCAGTCAAAAGTCACATTACCAATCTACGTCATCGTTGAGCTACGCTTTTAATTTCTAATTCCTCCTTTTGATAGTTTCTGCCTGCTGCACTTGCATTGCAAGTCAAGGTATATGAAGGTTTGTAACAGCAATATTATATATGATAAGATAAATCTAAATTCATCACACACATTAAAAGGCCCCTATGTAAAGTATAAAAGGCTATAATAGAGCAGAAGTAATTATTAAAGTCCATATGTACAGTGCTTAACAAATTTATTAGACCACCCTAATCCTAACCAAAGTAAGGTTTATGCCACAGCTGCCCTAAATTAACAGCATTGGTAATTACTTTTTTATGTTTCTGCAATGATTAATACACCAATATGTAGGAGCTCTTTAAACCAAATGATATTTTCAATGCTAAAATATAATTATTATTATTATTGTTATCCATGAATTTTCAAATTTACTGATTTACAAAAAAACTGAAAAAAGTAAAGCACATTAATATTTCTTGATTAATATGTCAAATTATAGTTATTTACTTGCATTCCTGAACAGAAAAATGAGTTAAGTGGTTGAATGTTATGCTTGATTCATTTCTGACTTCTCAGAGAAGACCCTGAGCCGGCTCAAATTTGAGTGAATTCAGTTTGAAATCTCTCATTCCTGTTCAAAATGGTAAAACGTGGAGAGCTGACTGAAAATGAAAGAGTCCACATTAAAGAACTTAATGATGCTGGATGGTCTCTGAGACAAATATGACAGGTGGTCTAATAAATTTGTTAAGCACTGTAGGTCACAGCCTGAACCTTACTGTAGCCTGAAAAACCAATAAGAGGGAAGCAGGAAGTGTTATGCCCTGATCCTCTTCATGTCACCCTAGAATAGCCAATGTCCAATCCTTTGCAGGATTAACAGGAGTCTATTTTCACAAGTATGTTCAGCTCAAATGAAATATCCATGTACACTGTTTCTTCACAATTAGGATACATACATCTGTTCAGTTAAAGAAATTTAATTCGTACACAGTCCATTTTAACAATGTCCCCCCTCATCCAAACTCAAAATAATAAACATTTCCATTTCATTGAGGTTAGTCAGGTTCACATGGTGAAAAAACTATATCTTTTCAGTAACACATCAGAATGCAGTTTTCTGTGTTCATGCACACTTTGAATTATGGCTTCATCTAGTGTTCAAAGGTAGAATTACACTCAAATTAATTCAACATATGGTGGCTGCAATACTTGTCACTGCTGATGTTAGTCCTCATAAACTAAAGAGCTCAACTGTAACCACTGTTCATTGCAACTATAAAATCCAACCATCCTGGTTTATTTGTATGATGATGAAGTGATGATGATGAATGAACGGACAACAGGGATTTGGTCATCAAATCTTTAGTTTTTAATTTTTTTTTATATAGTCTTACCTTGTACCTGCAGATTGTTTTAAGTCAACATCAAGATGCCTAGATCGGTCACTCTTCACGGACACACAGCTGGGTTCAGGAGAGTCTGGGCTCTGTTCCTCCATCCTGATACTGAAAATCAACAAGATATGTTTAATTATAGATATGTTTGTAAAGAGATTATATCTTCATATAGAGATGATATGTTGATTGATAGATGATATGTTATAACAGAGATAAGTTTGTGGTGATGAATTTGTGCTGGTGGTGGTGAGAGGACTGTCTGTTGGGGAGACTAACATGAGAAACCATGGTCTGACATGATGTAGGAGAGGCAGAGGGACATGATTCCAGTGTGTGGGAGTTGAAGGTAAACCCTCAATCACATGCGGATGCTTGTGCAGTATGCTGGATGTTAGCAGCTAACATTTTAGCATCCAGATTGTTTGGATGAATGAAGGCTGTGGCCCTTGAAAATGGACCAGCTTTCCCAAAACACATTGAAATTGTCAATACAGGTCACAGTCTGAACCTTACTGTAGCCTGAAAAACCAATAAGAGGAAAGCAGGAAGTGTTATGCCCTGATACCCTCATGCCACCCTAGAATAGCCAATGTCCAATCCTTTGCAGGATTAACAGGAGTCTATTTTCACAAGTATGTTCAGCTCTAATGAAATATCCATTTACACTGTTCCTTCACAATTAGGATACATAAATCTGTTCATTTGAAGAAATTTAATTTTTACATAGTCCATTTTAATAATGTTCCACCTCATCCAAGCTCAAAATAATAAACATCAAATGTCCATTTCATTGAGGTTAGTCAGGTTTACATGGTGGAAAATCTTTATCTTTTCAGTAACACATCAGAAAGCAGTTTTCTGTATTCATGCACACTTTGAATTATGGCTCCATCTAGTGTTCAAAGGTAGAATTACACTCAAATTAATTCAATACGTGGTGGCTCCAACACTCGTAACTGATGATGTTAGTCCTCATAAACTGAATGCAACTGTAACCACTGTTCATTGAAACTATAAAATCCAACCATCCTGGTTTATTTGTATGATGATGGAGAGACGATGACAAATGAAGGGCAACAGCGACAAGGTTAAAATATCTATAGTTTTAATTGTATAATTTCTTACCTTGCACCTGCAGATTGTTTTAAGTCAACATCAAGATGCCTAGACTGGTCACTCTTCATGGACACACAGCTGGGTTCAGGAGAGTCTGGGCTCTGCTCCTCCATCCTGATACTGAAAAAAACAGCAATATATGTTTAATAACGTGTATTCATATGTTTGTATAGAGATTATAGCCTTATTTAGAGATGATATGTTAATTTATAGATGATATGTTATAATAGAGATACGTTTATACATAGACTTTACACACACACACACACACATATAGATATATAGATGATCTGAGATATTATGTTTGTAAATAGGTAATATTTTTATATATAGGTGGCATGCTTATATATTGAGGACGTGTTTTTATAAAATAGTATTTTGACATATATAATAAGTTTTATAATTATAGATAATAATATTTGGATACACTTCTATAAAGATGGCATGCCTATATATAGGTCATGTGGTTTTATATAGACAACATGTTGAAATATACACTGCCTGGCCAAAATAAAAGTCGCCACCTGGGATTAACTAAGCAAATAGATATGAGCCTCCTATTGGATAATTACTGCATGGGCGATTATCTTTCAGCTGGCAACAAGTTATTTAACCCCAGCTGATGCAATGAGTAACTTCTCATTTCTTAAACAACCATGTCAAAAGACCCATCCTGTGGTCATGGAAAAGATGTTAGTCTGTCTAAGAAGGGTCAAAACCACTACTCAGTAAGGCTAACCAAAAAAAAAAGGCTTCAGTTTGCTAGGTAGCATAAAGATTGGACTCTGGAGGAATGGAAGTAGGTCATGTGGTCTGATGAGTCCAGATTTACCCTGTTCCAGAGTGATGGGCGCATCAGGGTAAGAAGAGAGGCAAATGAAGTGATGCACCCATCATGCCTAGTGCCTACTGTACAAGCCTGTGGGGGCAGTGCTATCATCTGGGGTTGCTGCAGTTGGTCAGGTCTAGGTTCAGCAACATTATGTGCCCAAAGAATGAGGTCAGCTGACTACTTGAATATACTGAATGACCAGGTTATTCCATCGATGGATTTTTTCTTCTCTAATGGCACGGGCATATTCCAAGATGACAATGCCAGGATTCATCGGGCTCAAATTGTGAAAGAGTGGTTCAGGGAGCATGAGACATCATTTTTACACATGGATTGGCCACCACAGAGTCCAGACCTTAACCCCATTGAGAATCTTTGGGATGTGCTGGAGAAGGCTTTGCGCAGTGGTCAGACTCTCCCATCATCAATACAAGATCTTGGTGAAAAATTAATGCAACACTGGATGGAAATAAATCTTGTGACATTGCAGAAGCTTATCAAAACAATGCCACAGCGAATGCGTGCTGTAATCAAAGCTAAAGGCGGTCCAATGAAACATTAGAGTGTGTGACCTTTTTTGGTGGCGACTTTTTTTTTTGGCCAGGCAGTGTAGATACATTATATATATTATACATTTTTTATAGCTGATGTGTTTAAATATAGATAACAGGGGTGTAACGATAAATAAATGTATGATGTATGTATACATCAATTGGTTGACAAATTATCCATGGGATCAGTCAAAAGTCACATTACTAATCTACGTCATCGTTGAGCTACGCTTTTAATTTGTAATTCCTCCTTTTGATAGTTTCTGCCTGCTGCACTTGCATTGCAAGTCAAGGTATATGAAGGTTTGTAACAGCAATATAATATATGATAAGATATGCTTAGTGATTGAGTATGCCTAAATGGCTCCATCAGTCAGGACCACTTTGTCAAGAAGGCTAAAAATTCTTCTTTTTTAATCCTCTTTTTTTTCTTTTTTTTTTTTTTTTGCATTTATTATTTAGTACTTATTGCTAAGAGAAGATGCTGAAACCCCAGAGTAGAACAGGCACCAGTGACAACAGAGTGACAACGGCTGCTGGAATATTATTGCTGCTATTTGCAAAATAGTGTTATTATTTTGGTTGCCAATTAGTTTACCAGAGTGATGTCTCAATTTATTCACAGAAAAACACACCAATAAATTCTTCTTGTCAAGATGTTTGTTTACAGAATTAACATGGTAGCACAGCCTTGTGCTAAAAGTCTGAGGTACAATACAGTTAGGCACAAGCTTCATGTTGAAAAGTGGGCCATATTTCATGTTATTTTTAGAGTCGCTGCGGGCCAATCAAATTTGGACCGTGGGCAGCAGTTTGGACATAGTCCCTCATCACTGGGAGTGGGGGGGCTCACTTTTAGAATGTTTTTTTTCTCTCTTTCTTGCTTCACATCAGGCCGGTACTGTATTGGTCTTTGTTGTATTTGTTGAAGAGATTATTTTTATTGAATACATTAACTTTTAAGTAACTAAAATGCAAAAACATTTTTTTCTGAACCTGCAAGAATATGTACATAAAATCACCTGATATTGGTCGTCGGCTCTTACACCGAATTGAATAGAAATTGTGTTGTGATAGATTTAGTGATATCAAACTTTTTTTTTCGTCAAAAATATCGATGTATCACATTGTAATAGTTATGGTGTTCATGTTCATGTTGTCATGCAAGGGTTAACTCCTCCAGGAGTATGGTAGGAGGAGCTGAGGAAGAATGTTTGTGTGTGTGAGGGAGGAAGTGAACAACAGAGTGAAAGAGACTGGGGATGGTATGGTTCCGTTGCTTAACTTCCCTATAATAACTTTAATGGCTTGTAATCACTATTCACGTCAGGCACGTGCACACATAGACATCAAAGGGGGCGTGAGCACCTGACTTTAATCTCAGAATTCTGACTTTATTCTCAGAATTCTGACTTTAATCTCAGAATTCTGACTTTCAACTCAGAATTCTGACTTTATTCTCAGAATTCTGACTTTATTCTCAGAATTCTGACTTTTTTCTCACAAGTGAAAAAAAAAAAATCTGTATCAATTTTTTTTTGTCATTGGCCCTTATACTTTTCTGTAAATAATTATGGTATATTGTTATGATAAAATATTTTATTGCAATGTTAAAAAACAATTATTTAACAGTTTGCAGCTCACTAAGGAGAGAGAGAGAGAGAGAGAGAAAGTGGGTCTTCAAATAGACAGCATTGATGTATACTCCATGGTCAGAGCAGCTTTAAAGCAGTAGAAAAGTTTAGGTCTGTGCTGAATCATTTTCTCCTCTGCAGATAGCAGCCTCAGGTCTACAGCACCAACATGTTAGCTTGTGTTTGTCTGTCTGTGACTGGCATTAGTGTTTGCGTCGCTGTGTGAATATCATGAAGCCAAAAGTGCCTGCGCAAAGATGCACAATAGATGCACTGATAGACTCAGCCATATGGCAGTTATTTCAGGAAAAATCCTCTCTTTACAACAAGCATCCAATTCCCACACACTGGCACTAACAGCCGAGCACAGCTAGAGGGAGGTGAAGTTTGTGACAGTAATAAATTAAAGTCACAAAGTGCCTCACTGAGGTACCCTCCATGGCTGGAATCCATCTGCGTTTGGTGGGTTTTAATATCAAGCCCTGTTGGCTGTTGCATTATGTGGTAGTCACACTTTACATCTCTCACATAAAAGCCCCCCATGGAGGTAGAAGCCCTGGGCTTCAGTACCAGCTAATCTGTGCATTAATGCACCTTTGATCACAGCAAATATAAGAAAAAAACAAACATGAAACCTCATCGAGGATATTTGAGCATGCATCTTTTTTTCTTCTGCGCAAAGAGGTGGAGAGCAGTTCACAATTACACAGTGATAACACTTACAACTGTTGAGCCATGTGTTTTTCAACAAAAGTTAATCAAACTTCAGAGAAATGTGTCTCTAAGTAATCATTGAGGTTGACTGCAAACAGAGACACAGAGCCAGTGGTGTAGTCTAGGGTATGGAAAAGTAAAACCACTTATTTTTGAGTGATTATAGAGCATACCCACTCATTTTTGTGTAAATGCAGAGTCTACCCACTTGTAAATAAAGAGTATATATATATATATGTATGTATATGTATATGCAAACGTGGACAAAATTGCTGGTACCCCTCTGTTAATGAAAGAAAAACCCACAGTGGTCACAGAAATAACTTGAATCTGACAAAAGTGATAAAAATAAATAAAAATTCAATGAAAATTAACCAATGAAAATCAGACATTGCTTTTGAACTGTGGTTCAACAGAAGTATTTTAAAAAACAAACTCATGAAACAGGCCTGGACAAAAATGATGGTACCCTTAACTTAACAGCTTGTGGCACAACCTTTTGAGGCAATCACTGCAATCAAACGATTTCTGTAACTTTCAATGAGACTTCTGCACCTCTCAGCAGGTATTTTGGCCCACTCCTCGTGAGCAAACTGCTCCAGTTGTCTTGGGTTGGAAAGGTGCCTTCTCCAGACGGCATGTTTCAGCTCCTTCCACAGATGTTCAAAAGGATTTAGATCAGGGCTCATAGAGGGCCACTTCAGAATAGTTCAATGTTTTGCTCTTAGCCATTCTTGGGTGTTTTTGGTTGTGTGTTTTGGGTCATTATCCTGTTGCAAGACCCATGACCTGCAACTGAGACCTAGCTTTCTGACACTGGGCTGCACATTTCTCTCTAGAATACCTTGATAGTCTTGAGATTTCATTGTACCCAGCACAGATTCGACACCCTGTGCCAGATGCGGCAAAGCAGCCCCAGAACATAACTGAGCCTCCTCCATGTTTCACAGTAGGGACAGTGTTCTTTTCTTGGTAGGCTTCATTTTTGCGTCTGTGAACATAGAGCTGATGTGCCTTGCCAAAAAGTTCCAGTTTTGTCTCGTCTGTCCATAGGACATTCTCCCAGAAGCTTTGTGGCTTGTCAACATGCAGTTTGGCAAATTCCAGTCTGGCTTTTTTCTAATTTGTTTTCAACAGTGGTGTCCTCCTTGGTCATCTCCCATGAAGTCCAATTTGGCTCAAACAACGACAGATGGTGCGATCTGACACTGATGTACCTTGACCTTGGAGTTCACCTTTAATGTCTTTGGAGGTTGTTCTGGGTTCTTTTGTTACCATTTGTATTATCCGTTTCGTCGATTTGTCATCAATTTTCTTCCTGCGGCCATGTCCAGGGAGGTTGGCTACAGTCCCGTGGATCTTAAATTTCTGAATACTATGTGCAACTGTAGTCAAAGGAACATCAAGCTGCTTGGAGATGGTCTTATTGCCTTTACCTTTAACATGCTTGGCTATAATTTTCTTTCTAATCTCCTGAGACAACTCTCTCCTTCGCTTTCTCTGGTCCATGTTTAGTATGGTACACACTAAACATGGTCACATTATTTTCAATCTTTTCTAGGGGTACCATCATTTTTGTCCAGGCCTGTTTCATGAGTTTGTTTTTTAAAATAATTCTGTTGAACCACAGTTCAAAAGCAATGTCTGATTTTCATTGGTTAATTTTCATCTAATTTTTATTTAGTATCACTTTTGTCAGATTCAAGTTATTTCTGTGACCACTGTGGGTTTTTCTTTCATTAACAGAGGGGTAAAAACAATTTTGTCCACCTGTGTATACAGTGCTTAACAAATTTATTAGACCACCTGTCATATTTGTCTCAGAGACCATCCAGCATCATGAAGTGCTTTAATGCGGACTCTTTCATTTTCAGTGAGCTCTCCATGTTTTACAATTTTGAACAGGAATGAGGGATTTCAAACTGAATTCACCCAAATTTGAGCCAGCTCACTGGGCTTCTCTGAGAAGTCAGAAATGAATCAAGCATAACATTCAAGCACTAAAACTTTACTTTTTTTTCATTTTTTTGTAAATCATTAAATTTGCAAATTCATGGATAACAATAATAATTATATTTTAGCATTAAAAATATCATTTGGGTTAAAGAGCTTCTACATATTGGTGTATTAACCATTGCAGAAACATAAAAAATGATTTTAGTAATTACCAATGCTGTTAATTTAGGGCAGCTGTGGCATAAACCTTACTTTGGTTAGGGTGGTCTAATAAATTTGTTAAGCACTGTATATATATATATATATATATATATATATATATATATATATATATATATATATAAAGCAAATCTTTGAGTCTAAAGTGGAGCATTGCTAGCTTTCCTCTTATAACTCTCCTAAATATCCTCTTAGCATTACCACTGTTAGCATTCTAAATGTCCATGTTTATCAAAGTTTGAATAAATGTTTAAAAAATGAAAAATGTCTCACCGATCCTTTCACCAGACCTGCATCACTGTTGGAGTAGAGATAAATGACACCAGGATATAACAAAGTCTGTTTATCACTATAGAGACAGAATCAAAGGTCGCTGCAGCCTCCAGGAGGTTTGCTGTTTTAGGAGATGATTTATGACTATTTTATGACTAGTTTTATGACTCGTCTTACCTGTACCTATTCAAAGCAAACAGGAACAGGCAATTAGGAACAGTGCATCAGTTACAACTGCAGGAGCGAGGCGCTCCATTTCTGTCGGGACTGGATCATCAAAGTTGAAATGTTTCTGTATTTCTGTGCAAGCAACCTTTAAGAATATCTAAAACCTCATCCTGAGTCAGTCACAACAGCAGGTGAAAGTTGCAGGACGCTGCATCACACCAACACCCAAATAAAATGTCAGAGTCTTTGTGGTGTCTGTGGGGTCAGTCTGGGAGATGTTGTGGAGAACATAGTCTCTGTCTATGACAGACTAAAGAAGGTCCTTGTATGTTTCACACATCCTGCTCCTCAGGGTTGAGATGACTACCTTCTCTCTTTAAAGGCTTTCATAGAGGTCTGTGAATATTTGGTAGCACCCAGTCCAAAAAGCAGAAGTACAGTCTTAATGAGTCATTGTTCAGTGTGTTGTAAATGTTTCAGCTGCATTTAATCTCGCTTCCAGCCCCTGGTCGGTGAAATAAAACTCAGAGTGTTCCACTGTTGGCACATCTGCTCAACAACCTGCTGTAGAGAGAGCCAGCAGGTCTGTGATGGTTTAAGACATTTATGAGGCTCAACATGACAGAACTCCTGAACTCTTAAAGCTGAGCCACACGTTTGGTGCTGTTTGTGAAATAGCCAGATCATCACCCTTCTAAATAATGGCCTAAGTCATATTGTCAAGTTTTTCAGGAGACAGAAAAAAACTGAATTAAATATAGAGTAAATGATATTTACTAACCAGTATACACAAAAAGGTTATGACAATAGATGACTGTTGAAATACAAATAATGCTGTCAGTCAATTATTCAACATTTGAGGATTATATATAACTTGGGCCAAACAACTTCTGGAATAACTAATTCTTTTTTCCTTCTACTGTGATAGACCATGGAGAAGGGTAAATCACAAAGATCTGAAAATGTTAGTGGAGCCACAGAGACTCAGAAGACAGAGACATGCTGCTTCATCTCTTTAATGACAGTCTCATCATCAATGGCCATTTTCAATGGATGGTTCCTGACTAGTGTCAGAATAGTCATGCTCATCTTTGACCAAAAAAGCATTCAACCCTTTGAGGTGTATCTGATGCTAAATCACACTGATCATCATAGATCCCTGCTGTCTGCAGCTGAGAGGCAGAAGAGCTACAGATTCATTGAGATGCATTGTGTTTTGATGGATTTACCCAAACTAGACTAAAATGCTAACTAAATATCATTTGTAGTTTAGTCTAATTTTATGTATCCTTGATGTAAACTAAACTTACTTTTAGTTATAGTTTTAGTCATCAAACTTTTTTTTTTTTTCCAGCAGGTCTTATGTCCTATTTGCATGGGACTGGAATTACCCAGGGGTCTGGTAATTTGTAATAATCTTGCAGGACATCTGTGTTTTTAATCCTGTATGAAATCAACTGTGCCTGTAATTTACACAATAAAATTTCCAGAGCAAATTAGTGTCCATATTTCAGCACACAGAGGTCCACAGGTAAAACTAATCCCATATGAATCAGCATCTCTGTTATTTAGGGGGGTAATCATGTTTTTTTACAGTCCATGCAGCTTTTTCTGCTCCTTTTTATGATTGAAAAAATAATAGAGATTGCATAGGTGATTGTCAACAAAGTTTTGACAAATATAGTCTATTCTCTTCAGTTAAAACTAACAGGAGAGGTTCATTTTTAACATCAGACGTCTCTCTTTCTACATTAACAGGAAGGATACTTGACTCTCTCTTCTTTGTCTGATCAGCTGCAGATACACACTGGTGACGTATGCAACCTTGATAGCTAATGCAGTGGTTCCCAAACTTTTTCTGCCGGGCCCCCCTTTGGAAGATGAAAGTTGTTTCAGGCTCCCCCTACTCCTGACCGTACACATCAACATGTAAATGTAAATATGTAAATGTATGACAAAAACACACCGTCAGTCACAAACTGTTATTGTTTTTAGAATTAACCTCAATGAAACTTCAAACTTTTGTAGCAATAACAAAAGCCATAGCTTTTAACCGACTTGATATCCAATTGCATCCTTAAATCTGAGGTGACATCAATGAACTGCTCTTCCTCTGCTGTGCTAAAGTCATCAGCTGGTGTTGCACTGAAGGGGTCTCTGATCCAGTCATATTTTGCTGAATCTTGCACTAGAAAATACTTTTGGAAATGTGTTTCAAGGGCAAAGATATGATTTTTCAGGCATGGGATCACTGTGTTCTGCAGTTTGTTCAACTCAATGAACGATTTCAAGCTTTCAAATGAGTCTATATTATCCCCTGTAACTCACTGCTCCCAAATCTCCAGTTTTCTTGTGAATAATTTGATTTTATCTGCCAGCTGTGGGAGGTGTGTCTTGGTGAAGAGTTTGTATGGGTAGCTCGCCAGTCTTCAGACGCATCCAATCAGGAAATAAGGGGGGGAAAAACCTGACCTAAAAAGGGGTCAGCCAAACAAACAATTACTATTCATTATCATACAATGTTGTACAACTTTTCATCAATTCAAATTCTTTCATCAAATCTGTGCTTCACATCCAACTCTACGAGAGAGCACAATTTAAGCAATATACAAATTATGCAATGATATTAAGCAATTCACCTAAGAAATAAAGTTCTCTTTTTTCAATGCAATGCATCTAAACATTCAGTGATACACAATTTACATCTCAAGTAGATTTACAAACATACATACAAGTACGTCTATAGCCGTTTTTACACACAGATTCCGCAATAAAGGTAAAAAGGAATGCCCATCTCTGTTCTGCAATGATTCACACAAAGGTGTTACAGAGCCGTGCACGCCTGAGCTTACACACACCCCCTGGCGTCCCGTAATCAGATGGGAGCCACTGCCCGAGCTGCTGCTTTCAATGAAACTTGAAACTCTGGATTTCTTGGTTCAAAATTTTGTATTCTCTGAATGAAATAAAGGGAAAATAACAAGAACATTCATTTTGATCGATTACATCCAATAGACTTTTATTCCTCCATGTTTCTGAGTTAAAGGTCCAACTTTAAGCAGTGTCACAGTGCACGTATTTACATCGGAGGTCGGAAACTTCAGAGTACCAAGCTCACTTGAACACATTATAGAACTTTTCAGACGCTGCTGTGAGCAGAGATGTCTGCTCTCTCCTCTCCTGTACAGAGTGTGATCAGCTCTCTGACCTCGCAGTCTCTCCAGTTAATCCACATTATTCTTTGTTTTTTCCCCCTGTTGTTTTCTGCGATGAAATGCTGTTTGATTAAACCGCGCTGGTTTTTAAATCTCCCATTTATGGAGACAGCAGCGCAGACTTGCCGTTGCGGAATGCATCCTTTCAGACTCGTTGCGGGAAAGTCTGTTACAGCTTTGATACTACCTCTTGATCTGAATCAGAGATGGAGCGAGATCGACCCCCCATTGCGGAACGGTCACTTTCATACAGAACGGCGTTGCTGAACGAAGGCGTAACAGACAGAAAAGAGAGGCAGTGTGAAAGTAGCTAATGACAAACTGAGTAGTATCACATGATCTGTTCAGCTGAGGATGTTGGTGATTTTACCAGAGGTGGCCAGCATCATATAGAGCTGACTGAGGCAAAAAAAATATATGTATATATTTTTGTCAAAACATGACTAAGGCCATTATTTTAAGAAGGTGACATCCCTGCATAAATCCTGGCACACTCGAGGAAGCTGCTTGCAGGCTGGACTCAGTTGGCTTTAGACAGATGTTTGTCCCCATCATGGTGGTGCATCCATCTGAGGCCAATCCCACAATGTTCTCCAGTGGGACTTCAGCATCTGTTAAGGACTTCTTCAGTTCAGTAAACAGCCTCTCCCCTGTAGCCCCCTCACTGGCCAACTCTCTGTTCTCATCAGAATACTTGAGCCAGTTTCCAGAAACAGGTCTGCACAGATTTGGATCTATCATCAGAGACAGAAACAACAATGCAAAGAGTTTTACCATGCCTGTGACTCATCAGTAAGCACACTGAATTTCTTCTTTTTCAAAATCTTTGAAAGGTCCTCAAAATCTCCTCTCACATGTTTAGTG
Source organism: Cheilinus undulatus (assembly GCF_018320785.1). NCBI lineage: Eukaryota > Metazoa > Chordata > Actinopteri > Labriformes > Labridae > Cheilinus > Cheilinus undulatus. The sequence goes on from NC_054876.1 coordinate 5,286,177, forward strand.
ACAGAGGTTGTCTTGGTGTTGTGTTAAACAGTGATAATATATAAATATTATCAGTAAACCTCAAAGAAGAATAGGGCACCACCGCTTATGCGGATTGGTTATTTAATAATCAATAAAATATTGTAATTATTAATTAAGAACTTTAATTAAATAACAAAAAAATTAATTGTAAATCAATCTAATTTCTTAAGTAATGAGTCCTCATGACAGGGACTCCATTTCCCTGCTAAATATTCATGATTTCAAACATGAATATTTGATAGTAACAGAAAAGATAATTAACTGCATCAAATTTGGAATGTAATTTGGAAAGGAAAATTTGATTTGAATTAAGTACTAACTTTTGGAATTCGGAGACACCTTCAACATAAGAGATGGATTAGACCCTACTGTACTGCCGATGAAGCAGGAATCCATGGAGGGAAGACGGCAGGAGAGGAGCCGTGGCCGTTTCTGGAGTTTGAGGCTGCTGTGTCAGCTCAGTTGCATTCTTTGTGATCGTTGAGCTGGTTCGTTTAGTCACGGTGCCGAGATGGATGCCAAGAACAGAGATGAACACAGCAAGGCGGATCTTCCATGGACTCTAGGGGAAATCGTCTTGGCCCAAAAACAGTTCTTAATTTGTCCAATTAATATCAAATTAATGTCTCAGAACAATTGACATGACTTTGATTATGGGATCACAGTGAAGTCTAGGCGTGTGAGAAAAAGAAGAAAAACAAAAACTCTGCTTACTGAAAAAAATAGTGCAAAGGCTGTAGAAAGATTAAAGGATTTTGTGCTGGATCAAAAATAGAGATTCAAGATCCAATTGGCTGATTGGATCTGGCACAGCTTGAAGAATAAAACGTGTTTCACAGAGAGAAAGTCTTTTCAAAGTCTCAAGAGGACTTGGGCTCAAACTTGACAACAACAAACTATCTTCTATAAGAAGATTAGGAAGACTCAAACAGATTCTACAGATTCTAAGACAAAGAAGTGGACAAAGGGTGCTTTCACACTAGGGGCCTGGTCCCAGATCCACTTGAGCCCAAAGTCCGGTTTGTTTTAGTAGTGTGAATGCAAACGAATCGGGCGCAATTCAAGTGAACTCTGGCAAGGTTCAGATGAAATGTGAATGCAACTGCGCCCAGATACGCGACAGAGTGTCGTATCAGCTTTATGACATCAGCGTAAAAACTAAACTTCTTTCAACAGTGCAGCAGTTCGTTCACATTTTTCCTCAATAAAGGGCGAAAGTCATCAGAATCCAGTCAATAAACAGTCTGTTGTGACTCACCTTACAGATGAACACGAGTTGGAGTCAGTGAGATGAGATGCAAAAGCAATAAAAGTCTCTTGTTACCTCAAAAATAGCTGTATCTGTGCAGCACCAGCCCATTTAATCCTCGGAGCTGTATAAGATGAGCAGATACGAAGAGCGAAGTTGCTAGCATCTTTTAAAGTGTCACACTTGAAGGAAAACTCAAAGCAGAGGACCCAAAATGCAGATAAAAAAGGATTTAATTAAACAAACTAAAGTCTGAGGAAAAGCAACTGAGGACCACAAGGAAAAAAGCCATTAAAAAAAACTTACTAAAAACAAAGTCCATCTAACATAAAATTCACAGGAGCATGAGGAGTAACACTGGGAGAAACACGGAGGATGACAACAGGGAAGACATCTGACGAACCAACCCATACACAGAGAGACACAGGCTGTTTTTGAATTGGCCTACTGCATACTCCTGCCAAACACAGTATGCAGTATGTATTGTGCAATGCGTACTGCGTTCGACAGTAGTATGCTGTATGACTGCCAGTTGGATGTTATTGTGTAGTATGCTTGGCCAGGTTTAGCTGGTTCTGGTGTACAGAAGTACATCATGCCCTGGTCAATATTAAATGACGTTACAGTGTTTTCCATCCATTTACGTACATAAGGAATCTGGGAAGTGTTTTTATTTGATTTTTCTGGATTTTTATAGCCGTTGTTTTTAGCTTAGCATGTATAGTGCAGTGAAAGGACACACTTGACAGCACCTTTTCGGCCGTTATGAGCCGTAACAGCAAAACAAAAACAACAGTGACCTTATTACAACTTATTTTGCCATCGTACATGTTAAAAAGGTAAAGATAAAAGGTAATGGCACTTATTGTAACTGTCAGCCGCTCCGGTGAAAGTTCCGTCACTCTCTGCTATTATGAACTCTGACCCGGTGCTTTGTATTGTGGGAAACAGTAGGCAAAGCAGACTGGTCCGATGCGTACTGTGAAATTTTCCCGAATCAGTATGTCATCCGGGTATTTCTGGCATACTGCAACTTTCACATTTGTTCGCATACTGCATACTGCATACTGCATACTACATTTTAGGCAAATCAGTGCGTACTGCTAGTATAGTAGGTGACTTCGAAAACAGCCAATGAGACTAAATACACAGGGAGTCTTAGACAAAGAGAAACAGGTGAGGATAACGAGACACAGGTGAAACTAGTGAGGGTAATCACAAGGGAGAGAAACTGGAGCAGGAAGCAAAACTGGAATCAAACACAAGGGAAGGCAACTACAAAGTAAAACAGGAAACATGGAACAATTTACAATACACAAGAACACAGGTCCAGGAGAAGAATCAAACATGAGACACTAGGAGGGAGCAAGGAAGCAAATACAAACACAGGGAACAAAATTAACATGAAACACAAGGACTAAAACTAAACATGAAGCACAGGGAGTAAAAACTGAACATGAAACAGGGAATTAACAAAACATAAAGCACGGGGAGTAAAAACTAAACATGAAACAGGGAATAAACTAAACAAGAAACACAAGGGGTCAAACTAAATACTAGAAACAGGGAATAAACAAAACATGAAACACAGGGAATTACTAAACATAAAACACAGGGAATAAACTGAACACTAGAACATGAAATTATACAGAACAAAATACACAGAAACACAAGGGCTAAAGATAACACCAAGGAAACTAACTAAACACACACACAGAATCATGACAAAAAGTGGTTTTAAATCATCCAGGGCTGCAGGATGGACTTTTTGCTGGGTTAAAAATTAAAACAAATCTTCGCTCAGGTCATGACCCCAGTGGTTGCCATAGTAGCTTCTTCTTCTTTCTCCTCCATTGCGGGGTTGTAAACAGCTATGTGCATGTTTAAGACCGAGTACATACGCAAGTGCGCCCGGACACAGTTTGATGTTGCTAGTGTGAAAACAAGCCAGTGGGGGAAGGGGGAGGGGGAGGAATCATGCCGCGGCATGGTTCGAAACAACTGGGCCTAATGCGAAAGCACCCAAAGAGGTGGAAAAAGATCTCCATTCCTGCACTGAACTGAACTGAACTCTGATATTAGTTTTAACAAAGGGGGAGGAGGGAGAAGTTGCCATAGAGCTCTGCCTCCTCCAGGAATCAAACACATGCTACTCTTCTTCGGGTTATTAATTCCCTAAGAACATGTATAACATACATGGTTATGGCATTTTTAGAAAAACAACAATAAACTATTACAATAAACATGACACAACAGGGAAATGATCATGCACATTATTAACTCCCAACATGTTCGTAAATTCCAGGCACTTGTATTGGAAGAAGCTGTAATAACAAAACGACCACTGGATTTCACTGTGGTTCCATGGGAGATTTTCAGTTTGGGGAACTCACTCTGAAACTTAAGCCTAGAATTAATTTATAAATCAAAAATAAGTCATAGGAAAACAAGGAAAACACTATTGGGTTACTTGTGAACAGATTCAAAAGAAAATCACCATTTCCTGTTGAAAATCATAATGCTTCATGTAGTTATGATACTTTCATCTCACACAGTTGGAAATCCTGTAAAGGTAGGCCTATTTATGGCAGTTGTCTACTTTTGTTGTTTGGCTGGCTATGGCTTTTAAGAGAAGTGTCCCTGATTTCTTCACAGTTCAAAGATGTAAAATTTTATGGCTTTTGGTCAAGAGGAGGCTTGGCTAAAAAGGTTGATTTGCCAATCAGATATTTTGATTTCAAGGTGGTGAATCTCTCTGGGGGTCTGTGATTCATCAGCAGTGTCAGGTCCAGGGTCTTAAAGTCTGAGTAACTCTTTTGGCAAGGACATGGTTCCTAAACAGACGATGGACGGTTGATAGGCATGGGGGGAGAATCCCCTCCTCTTCTGTAACATCCCTGAGCGATCCACAGATGCAGGTTTCAAGATAGCTTTGTGGGGCAGTAGCGGATTCAGGCCTTTGATTCCACTGCATTGGTGTGTCTAAGATTCAAGCCCTGAGCTGTTTTTGAGTCTTTGAAAATGTCTCTACAACATCCACCAAAGACCATATGGCAATGTTGTGTTCAGCTAAAAAAACAGCCTGCTTTATTTCAGGGACATGTGTGATGAGGACTGGTGTTTGTTGGAACCACTGAGGAAGCACAGATTCATTTGCTGAAATACAGTGGGGAGAAAAAGTCTGTGAACCCGTTGAAATGATCTAGTTTTCTGGACTAATCTGCAACTCAGTCACAAGTATAGACAAATACGGTGCCCTTACCTAATACCTCAACAATTATAATATTTAAAGTCTTTATTGAACACAGCCATTAAGCATTCACAGTGCTGCTGGAAAAAGTAAGTGAATGTTGGATTTGATAACTGGTTGAACCTCCTTTGGCAGCAATAATCTCAAACATTTCCAGTAGCAGAACTGCTTCAGTGCAAAACAGTGGAAAAATGGGATAAAAGTGGCAAAATAGGAAAAAGTGTCAAAATGCATTAAAATGGCAAAATTGGACAAGTGGCAAAATCGAATGAAAGTGGAAAAAATTGCATAAAAGTCTCAAAATTGCAGAAAAGTGGCAAAATTGGAAAAAAAGTGGCAAAATCACATAAAATCAGCATAATTGCATTTAAGTCTCAAAATCGCATGACAGTGGCAAAATTGTGAAGATAATCTGTGAAAACCATATTTTATATTTGACCTGAATAATATCAAACTTTATTTATAAAGCGCTTTTCATACATAACATGTAACTCAAAGTGCTTTACATAGACAAATAAAAACATTCCCTCAAACCCACCCACTCACCCCCACCTTTAGCTTAACATAGACAATTAAAGTCATTCCCTCACACCCACACACCCGCAACCACCCTATCTCACTATCAACCACCCCACTGACAACAGTTAAATGCACACCCACTCACACGCACACACGCACTGTTTCACAAGCATGCACACACACACATACCCACCCCCTCACACACACACACACACACACACACACACACGAAAATAGTGGACATTAGGCTGAGTGCAAGAGGCTGAGAACAGATGAACAGTGTTGAGAAAGACTGGCAACAACACAGGGCCCAGACGAGGGATGAGGCAAAGACACCAAATCTCCACCAGGAACCCATGAGACAGACCCCTGCAGCCATAGCAGACGACCGCTCCTGGTGCAGAGAGCTCCCCCAGAGGAAAAACTGGAGATCCTAAAAATGATAAAAGGATAAAAATAAGTGAAAACTAAAATATGAATAAAAGCTAAGAACTAAAATATAAAATACTATAAATAAAAAATTGAGGCAGGAAAAGAATAAAATTTATAAATAAATACAAATTGAAGGCCTAAAAACATATCAATATAAAAAAAATTAATGAAGATTAATCAAAAGCTAAGCTAAAAAGATGTGTCTTGAGCATGCTCTTTAAAACAATAACCACTCATCAAAAAAACACATATCTTTATTTACGATTTGTGTAGTATATAGCCTTCTTTTAATGAAAATAAATACAGTTAAAAACATGATTAAAATGGTTTTAAAAAATGCTAAAATAGCTTAACAATGACAAAAAATGGTGGAGATCGTGATGAAATTGGGTTTTAAAAGAACAAAAAGGCATTAATGGGGGAAAAAGAGTGGGAAAAAAACGCTAGGTAGACTCTTTTGCTCAAGTTTGTAATTTATGTAATCAGCACCCACATGCCCTCTCTCTTGCGATTTGCCTCACCTTTTGATTTGTGCAGATTTCTTACTTTTTTGATCATAAGTAACTGTTGATAAACCACACAATCTAGTTTTTATGTTACCTCCCTAACCCCTTACAAGCTGGGTTGTAACAAATGGCAAAATCCTTAAAAAGTGGCACAATTGGGAAATAAAGCTGTAAAAACCAGATTTTATATTTGACCTGAATAATAACCAATACAATCAATTAAACACATATCTTTATTTATTCATTTGTGTAGTACATAGCAGTCATTTAATGAAAATGAATGAAGTTAAACGTATAACTAAAATGGGTTTCAAAAGATGATAAAATAGGTAACCAATGGCAAAAAATGCTGGAAATGGTGATGAAATGAGATTTTCAAAGAAATGAACGCAGAACTAGACGAAAAATTGGACAAAAGTGGCAGAAATTGGATAAAAGTGGCAAAATCGGATAACTGGCCAAATCGCAAAAAAGTAGCAAAATTACATAGAAGACGCAAAATCGTGACTGCCATGTCATAGACCTGGGTGTGCCTCACCTTCAGGTTATCCCGAGCAGTATTGCACTTCAGGAATACTGCCTAGAGACTGCTATGTGATGGACCTGGGCGATCCTCACCTTCAGCATCAATCTTCACCTCCGCCACCCCAGCCTACTCCTTTATGCCATCAATCTTAACGTCTTCCTTTATGGCATCAATTGTCACCTCCTCCACCCCAGCCTCCTCCTTTATGGCATCAATCTTCACCTCCTCCACCCCAGCCTCCTCCTGTATGGCATCAATCTTGACCTCTTCCGTTATGGCATTAGTCGTCACCTCCTCCACCCCAGCCTCCTCCTTTGTGGAATCAATCTTCACCTCTTCCTTTATGGCATCAGTCCTCATCTCTTCTTGTATGGCATCAATCTTCACCTCCTCCACCCCAGCCTCCTCCTTTATGGCATCAGTCGTCACCTCCTCCACCCCAGCCTCCTCCTGTATGGCATCAATCTTCACCTCTTCCTTTATGGCATCAGTCTTCACCTCTTCTGGTATGGCATCAGTCATCACCTCCTCCACCCCAGCCTCCTCCTATATGGCATCAAGCTTCACCTCCTCCACCCCAGCCTCCTACTTTATGGCATCAGTCTTCACCTCCTCCACCCCAGCCTCCTCCTTTATGGCATCAATCTTCACCTCCTCCACCCCAGCCTCCTCCTTTATGGCATCAATCTTCACCTCTTCCTTTATGGAAGCAGTCTTCACCTCTTCTGGTATGGCATCAATCTTCACCTCCTCCACCCCAGCTTCCTCCTATATGGCATCAGTTGTCACCTCCTCCACCCCAGCCTCCTCCTTTATGGCATCAAGCTTCACCTCCTCCACCCCAGCCTCCTCCTTTATGGCATCAGTCTTCACCTCCTCCACCCCAGCCTCCTCCTTTATGGCATCAATCGTCACCTCCTCCACCCCAGCCTCCTCCTTTATGGCATCAATCTTCACCTCTTCCTTTATGGCATCAATCTTTTCCTCCTCCACCTAAACCCCCTCATTAATAGCATCAGTCTTCCCCTCCTCTAGTTCATAGAGGCATCAGTGGCAAAATCACATAACAGATGTCAAATTGCAACACGGTGGAAAAATTGGCTAAAAGTGGAAAAATCCCACAACAGGGGCAAAAATGGATAAAAGTGGAAAAATTGGACAAGTGGCAAAACCGCAAAAAAGTGGAAAAAATTGCAGGAAAGTGGCAACATCGCATTAAAGTCTCAAAATCGCATGAAATTGTAAAATCGGAAAACAGTGGCAATATCGTAAAAAAGTGGCAAAATTGGACAACACTGGCAAAATTGGAGAAAATTGGCAAAATCGCAACGAAGTGGCAAAATTGGATAAGATGCAACATCGGATAGGTAGCAAAATCGGAAAAAAAGTGGCAAAATGCATAAATGTGGAAAACTTGGACAAGTGGCAAAATCACATAAAAGTGGAAAAAATTGCATAAACGTCTCAAAATTGCAGAGAAGTGGCAAAATCAGAAAACATGAAAAAATCGCATAAAATCAGCAAAATCGTATAAAAGTCTCAAAATCGCGTGAAAGTGGAAAAATCGCACAACAGTGGCAAAATTGTTAAGTTAAGCTGTGAAAACCAGATTTTATATTTGACCTGAATAATAACCAATATAATCACTTAAACACATACCTTTGTTTATTCATTTGTGTAGTGCATAGCCTTCGTTTCAAGTGGGGAAAAAAACGCTAGTAAAGACTCTCTTTTGCTCAAGTTTGTAATTTATGTAATCAGCACCCACATGCCCTCTCTCTTGCGATTTGCCTCACCTTTTGATTTGTGCAGATTTGTTACTCTTTTGTTCATAAGTAACTGTTGATAAACCACACAATCTGGTTTTTATGTTACCTCCCTAACCCCTTACGAGCTGGGTTGTAACAAATGGCAAAATCCTTAAAAAGTGGCACAATTGGGAAATAAAGCTGTAAAAACCAGATTTTATATTTGACCTGAATAATAACCAATACAATCAATTAAACACATATCTTTATTTATTCATTTGTGTAGTACATAGCAGTTATTTAATGAAAATGAATGAAGTTAAACATAGAACTAAAATGGGTTTCAAAAGATGATAAAATAGGTAACCAATGGCAAAACATGCTGGAAATGGTGATGAAATGAGATTTTCAAAGAAATGAACGCAGAACTAGACGAAAAATTGGACAAAAGTGGCAGAAATTGGATAAAAGTGGCAAAACCGGATAACTGGCAAAATCGCAAAAAAGTAGCAAAATTGGATAAGATGCAACATCGGATAGGTAGCAAAATCGGAAAAAAAGTGACAAAATGCATAAATGTGGAAAACTTGGACAAGTGGCAAAATCACATAAAAGTGGAAAAAATTGCATAAACGTCTCAAAATTGCAGAGAAGTGGCAAAATCGGAAAACATGACAAAATCGCATAAAATCAGCAAAATCGTATAAAAGTCTCAAAATCGCGTGAAAGTGGAAAAATCGCACAACAGTGGCAAAATTGTTAAGTTAAGCTGTGAAAACCAGATTTTATATTTGACCTGAATAATAACCAATATAATCACTTAAACACATACCTTTGTTTATTCATTTGTGTAGTGCATAGCCTTCGTTTCAAGTGGGGAAAAAAACGCTAGTAAAGACTCTCTTTTGCTCAAGTTTGTAATTTATGTAATCAGCACCCACATGCCCTCTCTCTTGCGATTTGCCTCACCTTTTGATTTGTGCAGATTTGTTACTCTTTTGTTCATAAGTAACTGTTGATAAACCACACAATCTGGTTTTTATGTTACCTCCCTAACCCCTTACGAGCTGGGTTGTAACAAATGGCAAAATCCTTAAAAAGTGGCACAATTGGGAAATAAAGCTGTAAAAACCAGATTTTATATTTGACCTGAATAATAACCAATACAATCAATTAAACACATATCTTTATTTATTCATTTGTGTAGTACATAGCAGTTATTTAATGAAAATGAATGAAGTTAAACATAGAACTAAAATGGGTTTCAAAAGATGATAAAATAGGTAACCAATGGCAAAACATGCTGGAAATGGTGATGAAATGAGATTTTCAAAGAAATGAACGCAGAACTAGACGAAAAATTGGACAAAAGGGGCAGAAATTGGATAAAAGTGGCAAAATCGGATAACTGGCAAAATCGCAAAAAAGTAATAAAATTACATAGAAGACGCAAAATCGTGACTGCCATGTCATAGACCTGGGTGTGCCTCACCTTCAGGTCATCCCAAGCAGTATTGCACTTCAGGAATACTGCCTAGACACTGCTATGTGATGGACCTGGGCGTTCCTCACCTTCAGCATCAATCTTCACCTCCTCCTCCCCAGCCTCCTCCTTTATGCCATCAATCTTAACGTCTTCCTTTATGGCATCAATCTTCACCTCTTCCTTTATGGCAACAGTCTTCACCTCTTCTGGTATGGCATCAGTCTTCACCTCCTCCACCCCAGCCTCCTCCTTTATGGCATCAATCTTCACCTCCTCCACCCCAGCCTCCTCCTTTATGCCATTAATCTTAATGTCGTCCTTTATGGCATCAGTCTTCACCTCCTCCACCCCAGCCTCCTCCTTTATGGCATCAGTCGTCACCTCCTCCACCCCAGCCTCCTCCTTTATGGCATCAATCTTAATGTCGTCCTTTATGGCATCAGTCTTCACCTCCTCCACCCCAGCCTCCTCCTTTATGGCATCAGTCTTCACCTCCTCCACCCCAACCTCCTCCTTTATGGCATCAGTCCTCACCTCCTCCACCCCAGCCTCCTCCTTTATGGCATCAATCTTCACCTCTTCCTTTATGGCATCAGTCTTCACCTCTTCCTTTATGGCATCAGTCTTCACCTCCTCCACCCCAACCTCCTCCTTTATGGCATCAATCTTCACCTCCTCCACCCCAGCCTCCTCCTTTATGCCATCAATCTTAATGTCTTCCTTTATGGCATCAGTCTTCACCTCCTCCACCCCAGCCTCCTCCTTTATGGCATCAATCTTCACCTCCTCCACCCCAGCCTCCTCCTGTATGGCATCAATCTTCACCTCTTCCTTTATGGCATTAGTCGTCACCTGCTCCACCCCAGCCTCCTCCTTTGTGGAATCAATCTTCACCTCTTCCTTTATGGCATCAGTCCTCATCTCTTCTCTCTCCACCTAAGCCTCCTCATTAATAGCATCAGTCTTCACCTCCTCCAGTTCATAGAGGCATCAGTGGCAAAATGGCATAACAGATGTCAAATTGCAACACGGTGGAAAAATTGGCATCAGTCTTCACCTCCTCCAGGGGCAAAAATGGATAAAAGTGGCATGGACAAGTGGCAAAACCTCCTCCAAAAAGTGGAAAAAATTGCATGGCATCAATCTTAAACCTCTTCAAAATGGCATGAAATTGTAAAATCTGGAAACAGTGGCAATCAGTCGTAAAAAGTGGCAAAATTGGACAACACTGGCAAAATTCACCTCCTCCAAAAGCCTCCTCCTTGAAGTGGCATCAAAATTGGACCTCCTCTAAGATGCAACATCCTTTATGGCATCAGTCCTCACCTCCTCCACTCCAGCTCCTGTATGGCATCAAAGTTGGACAAGTGGCAAAATCACATAAAAGTGGAAAAAATTGCATAAACGCCTCAAAATTGCAGAGAAGTGGCAAAATCAATCTTCACCTCCTCCACCCCAGCCTCCTCCTCCAAAATGGCATCAGTCTTCAAAATCCTCCAAACCTCGCTCCTTTATGGCAAAATTGTAAAGTTAAGCTGTGAAAACCAGATTTTATATTTGACCTGAATAATAACCAATATAATCCTTAAACACATACCTTGTTTATTCATTTGTGTAGTGCATTGCCTTCATTTATGGGGAAAAAACGCTAGTAAAGACTCTCTTTTGCTCAAGTTTATGTAATCAGTCTTCACCCACTGCCCTCTCTCTTGCCCAGCCTCCTCCTTTGATTTGTGCAGATTTGTTACTCCTCTTTGTTCATAAGTAACCTGTTGATAAACCACACAATCTGGTTTTATGTTACCTCCTCCACCTTACCAGTTGGGTTGTAACAAATGGCAAAGTCTTCCTTAAAAAGTGGCACAATTGGGAAATAAAGCTGTAAAACCAGATTTTATATTTGACCTGAATAATAACCAATACAATCAATTAAACACATATCTTTATTTATTCATTTGTGTAGTACATAGCAGTTATTTAATGAAAATGAATGAAGTTAAACATAGAACTAAAATGGGTTTCCAAAAGATGATAAAATAGGTAACCAATGGCAAAACATGCTGGAAATGGTGATGAAATTAGATTTTCAAAGAAATGGCAGAACTAGACGAAAAATTGGACAAAGGGGCAGAAATTGGATAAAAGTGGCAAAATCGATAACTGGCAAAATCGCAAAAAGTAGCAAAATTACATAGAAGACGCATAAAATCGTGACTGCCATGTCATCAGACCTGTGTGCCTCACCTTCAGGTCATCCCAAGCAGTATTGCACTTCAGAATACTGCCTAGAGACTGCTATGTGATGGACCTGGGCGTTCCTCACCTTCAGCATCAGTCTTCACCTCCTCCACCCCAGCCTCCTCCTTTATGCCATCAATCTTAACGTCTTCCTTTATGGCATCAATTGTCACCTCCTCCACCCCAGCCTCCTCCTTTATGGCATCAATCTTCACCTCTTCCTTTATGGCAACAGTCTTCACCTCTTCTGGTATGGCATCAGTCTTCACCTCCTCCACCCCAGCCTCCTCCTTTATGGCATCAGTCTTCACCTCCTCCACCCCAGCCTCCTCCTTTATGCCATCAATCTTAATGTCTTCCTTTATGGCATCAGTCTTCACCTCCTCCACCCCAACCTCCTCCTTTATGGCATCAGTCCTCACCTCCTCCACTCCAGCCTCCTCCTGTATGGCATCAGTTGTCACCTCTTCCTTTATGGAAGCAGTCTTCACCTCTTCTGGTATGGCATCAATCTTCACCTCCTCCACCCCAGCCTCCTCCTTTATGGCATCAGTCTTCACCCCTCTTCCTTTATGGCATTAGTCGTCACCTCCTCCGCCCCAGCCTCCTCCTTTGTGGAATCAATCTTCACCTCTTCCTTTATGGCATCAGTCCTCATCTCTTCTGGTATGGCATCAATCTTCACCTCCTCCACCCCAGCCTCCTCCTTTATGGCATCAGTCTTCACCTCCTCCACCCCAACCTCCTCCTTTATGGCATCAGTCCTCACCTCCTCCACCCCAGCCTCCTCCTTTATGGCATCAATCTTCACCTCTTCCTTTATGGCATCAGTCTTCACCTCTTCTGGTATGGCATCAGTCTTCACCTCCTCCACCCCAGCCTCCTCCTTTATGGCATCAAGCTTCACCTCCTCTTCCTCCTAGAGGCATCAGTCGTCACTCCTCCAGCCCAGTGGCAAATTGTTAAGTTAAGCTGTCCAGATTTTATATTTGACCTGAATAATAACCAATATAATCACTCCTAAACCCCAGCCTCCTCCTTGTTTATTCAGTTATCACCTCCTCCACCCCAGCCTCCTCCTTTATGGCATCAATCGTACCTCCTCCACCCCAGCCTCCTCCTTTATTGCCATCAATCTTCACCTCTTCCTTTATGGCATCAATCTGTTGATAAACCACACAATCATTAATAGCATCAGTCTTCCCTCCTCTAGTTCATAGAGCTCATCAGTGGCAAAATCGCATAACAGATGTCAAATTGGGAAATAAAGCTGGAAAAGATTGTTATATTTGGCTGAAAATAATCCACATACAATCAAAAATGGATAAAAGTGGAAAAATTGGACAAATGAAAATGAATGAAGTTAAACATAGAACTAAAATTGGCAAAAGATGATAAAATAGGTAACCAATGGCAAACATCGCTGGAAATGGTGATGAAATGAGATTTTCAAAGAAATGAACAGAACTAGACGAAAAATTTAAAAGTGGCAAAATTGGACAACACTGGCAAAATTGGATAAATTGGCAAAATCGCAAAAAAGTAGCAAAATTGGATAAGATGCAACATCGGATAGGTAGCAAAATCGGAAAAAAAGTGACAAAATGCATAAATGTGGAAAACTTGGACAAGTGGCAAAATCACATAAAAGTGGAAAAAATTGCATAAACGTCTCAAAATTGCAGAGAAGTGGCAAAATCGGAAAACATGACAAAATCGCATAAAATCAGCAAAATCGTATAAAAGTCTCAAAATTGCGTGAAAGTGGAAAAATCGCACAACAGTGGCAAAATTGTTAAGTTAAGCTGTGAAAACCAGATTTTATATTTGACCTGAATAATAACCAATATAATCACTTAAACACATACCTTTGTTTATTCATTTGTGTAGTGCATAGCCTTCGTTTCAAATGGGGAAAAAAACGCTAGTAAGACTCTCTTTTGCTCAAGTTTGTAATTTATGTAATCAGCACCCACATGCCCTCTCTCTTGCGATTTGCCTCACCTTTTGATTTGTGCAGATTTGTTACTCTTTTGTTCATAAGTAACTGTTGATAAACCACACAATCTGGTTTTTATGTTACCTCCCTAACCCCTTACGAGCTGGGTTGTAACAAATGGCAAAATCCTTAAAAAGTGGCACAATTGGGAAATAAAGCTGTAAAAACCAGATTTTATATTTGACCTGAATAATAACCAATACAATCAATTAAACACATATCTTTATTTATTCATTTGTGTAGTACATAGCAGTTATTTAATGAAAATGAATGAAGTTAAACATAGAACTAAAATGGGTTTCAAAAGATGATAAAATAGGTAACCAATGGCAAAACATGCTGGAAATGGTGATGAAATGAGATTTTCAAAGAAATGAACGCAGAACTAGACGAAAAATTGGACAAAAGTGGCAGAAATTGGATAAAAGTGGCAAAACCGGATAACTGGCAAAATCGCAAAAAAGTAGCAAAATTGGATAAGATGCAACATCGGATAGGTAGCAAAATCGGAAAAAAAGTGACAAAATGCATAAATGTGGAAAACTTGGACAAGTGGCAAAATCACATAAAAGTGGAAAAAATCTTCACCTCCTCCTCCCCATTGCAGAGAAGTGGCAAAATGGAAAACATGACAATTGTCACCTCCTCCACCCCAGCCTCCTCAGCATCAATCTTCACTATGGCAAAAGTCTTCACCTCTTCTGAAAGTGGAAAAAATCGCACAACAGTGGCATCAATCTTCACCTCCTAAGCCTCCTAAGCTGTGAAAATCAGATCTTATATCTTGACCTGAATAATAACCACCCCATATAATCATCTTCACATACCTCCTGTATGGCATCAATTCACCTCTTCCTTTAGTGGCATTAGCCTCCTCGTTTTGTGGATCAAAACCTCTTCCTTTATGGCATAAGACATCTCTTCTTTGGCATCAATCTTCACCTCCTCCAATTTATGGCATCAGTCTTCACCCCACATGCCCTCTCTCTCCTCCTTTATGGCATCAGTCCTCACCTCCACCCCAGCCTCCTCCTTGTGCAGATTTGTTACTCTTTTGTTCATAAGTAACTGTTGATAAACCACACAATCTGGTTTTTATGTTACCTCCCTAACCCCTTATGAGCTGGGTTGTAACAAATGGCAAAATCCTTAAAAAGTGGCACAATTGGGAAATAAAGCTGTAAAAACCAGATTTTATATTTGACCTGAATAATAACCAATACAATCAATTAAACACATATCTTTATTTATTCATTTGTGTAGTACATAGCAGTTATTTAATGAAAATGAATGAAGTTAAACATAGAACTAAAATGGGTTTCAAAAGATGATAAAATAGGTAACCAATGGCAAAACATGCTGGAAATGGTGATGAAATTAGATTTTCAAAGAACTGAACGCAGAACTAGACGAAAAATTGGACAAAAGGGGCAGAAATTGGATAAAAGTGGCAAAATCGGATAACTGGCAAAATCGCAACGAAGTGGCAAAATTGGATAAGATGCAACATTGGATAGGTAGCAAAATCGGAAAAAAAGTGACAAAATGCATAAATGTGGAAAACTTGGACAAGTGGCAAAATCACATAAAAGTGGAAAAAATTGCATAAACGTCTCAAAATTGCAGAGAAGTGGCAAAATCGGAAAACATGACAAAATCGCATAAAATCAGCAAAATCGTATAAAAGTCTCAAAATCGCGTGAAAGTGGAAAAATCGCACAACAGTGGCAAAATTGTTAAGTTAAGCTGTGAAAATCAGATTTTATATTTGACCTGAATAATAACCAATATAATCACTTAAACACATACCTTTGTTTATTCATTTGTGTAGTGCATAGCCTTCGTTTCAAATGGGGAAAAAAAACGCTAGTAAGACTCTCTTTTGCTCAAGTTTGTAATTTATGTAATCAGCACCCACATGCCCTCTCTCTTGCGATTTGCCTCACCTTTTGATTTGTGCAGATTTGTTACTCTTTTGTTCATAAGTAACTGTTGATAAACCACACAATCTGGTTTTTATGTTACCTCCCTAACCCCTTACGAGCTGGGTTGTAACAAATGGCAAAATCCTTAAAAAGTGGCACAATTGGGAAATAAAGCTGTAAAACCAGATTTTATATTTGACCTGAATAATAACCAATACAATCAATTAAACACATATCTTTATTTATTCATTTGTGTAGTACATAGCAGTTATTTAATGAAAATGAATGAAGTTAAACATAGAACTAAAATGGGTTTCAAAGATGATAAAATAGGTAACCAATGGCAAAACATGCTGGAAATGGTGATGAAATGAGATTTTCAAAGAAATGAACAGAACTAGACGAAAAATTGGACAAAAGTGGCAGAAATTGGATAAAAGTGGCAAAATCGGATAACTGGCAAAATCGCAAAAAGTAGCAAAATAAGATACATAGAAGTACGCAAAATCGTGACTGCCATGTCATAGACCTGGGTGTGCCTCACCTTGGTCATCCCAAGTGGCATCACATAAAAGTGGAAAAAATTGCATAAACGTCTCAAAATTGCAGAGAAGTGGCAAAATCGGCATGACAAAATCGCATAAAATCAGCAAAATCAGATAAAAGTCTTCAAAATCCTGAAAGTGGCATCAATCGCACAACAGTGGCATCAATTGTTAAGTTAAGCTCTCCAGATTTTATATTTGACCTGAATAATAACCTATAATCACTTAAACACATACCTCCTCCTGTTTATTCATTTGTGTAGTGCATAGCCTTCATTTCAAATGGCATCAAAAAAGTCTTCAGTAAGCCTCTCCTTTTGCATCAAGTTTGTAATTTATGTAATCAGCACCTCCTCCACCCCAGCCTCTCTCCTTTATGGCATCTTGCCTCCACCCCACCTCCTCCTTGATTTGGCAGATTTGTTACTCTTTTGTTCATAAGTAACTGTTGATAAACCACACAATCTGGTTTTTATGTTACCTCCCTAACCCCTTACGAACTAAATGGCAAAATCCGTAATTGGGAAATAAAGCTGTAAAACCAGATTTTATATTTGACCTGAATAATAACCAATACAATCAATTAAACACATATCTTTATTTATTCATTTTGTAGTACATAGCAGTCATTTAATGAAAATGAATGAAGTTAAACATAGAACTAAAATGGGAAAGATGATAAAATAGGTAACCAATGGCAAAACATGCTGGAAATGGTGATGAAATTAGATTTTCAAAGAAATTCTTCACCTCCTCCACCCCAGCCTCCTCCTTTATGGCATCAATCTTCACCTCTTCCTTTATGGCATCAGTCGTCACCTCCTCCACCCCAGCCTCCTCCTTTATGGCATCAATCTTCACCTCTTCCTTTATGGCATCAGTCTTCACCTCTTCTGGTATGGCATCAGTCTTCACCTCCTCCACCCCAGCCTCCTCCTTTATGGCATCAATCTTCACCTCCTCCACCCCAGCCTCCTCCTTTATGGCATCAGTCTTCACCTCCTCCACCCCAACCTCCTCCTTTATGGCATCAGTCCTCACCTCCTCCACCCCAGCCTCCTCCTTTATGGCATCAATCTTCACCTCTTCCTTTATGGCATCAGTCTTCACCTCTTCTGGTATGGCATCAGTCTTCACCTCCTCCACCCCAGCCTCCTCCTTTATGGCATCAAGCTTCACCTCCTCCACCCCAGCCTCCTCCTTTATGGCATCAGTCTTCACCTCCTCCTTTATGGCATCAATCTTCACCTCTTCCTTTATGGCATCAATCTTTTCCTCCTCCACCTAAGCCCCCTCATTAATAGCATCAGTCTTCCCCTCCTCTAGTTCATAGAGGCATCAGTGGCAAAATCGCATAACAGATGTCAAATTGCAACACGGTGGAAAAATTGGCTAAAAGTGGAAAAATCCCACAACAGGGGCAAAAATGGATAAAAGTGGAAAAATTGGACAAGTGGCAAAACCGCAAAAAAGTGGAAAAAATTGCAGGAAAGTGGCAACATCGCATTAAAGTCTCAAAATCGCATGAAATTGTAAAATCGGAAAACAGTGGCAATATCGTAAAAAAGTGGCAAAATTGGACAACACTGGCAAAATTGGAGAAAATTGGCAAAATCATAAAGTGGCAAAATTGGATAAGATGCAACATCGGATAGGTAGCAAAATCGGAAAAAAAGTGGCAAAATGCATAAATGTGGAAAACTTGGACAAGTGGCAAAATCACATAAAAGTGCAAAAAATTGCATAAACGTCTCAAAATTGCAGAGAAGTGGCAAAATCAGAAAACATGACAAAATCGCATAAAATCAGCAAAATCGTATAAAAGTCTCAAAATCGCGTGAAAGTGGAAAAATCGCACAACAGTGGCAAAATTGTTAAGTTAAGCTGTGAAAACCAGATTTTATATTTGACCTGAATAATAACCAATATAATCACTTAAACACATACCTTTGTTTATTCATTTGTGTAGTGCATAGCCTTCGTTTCAAGTGGGGAAAAAAACGCTAGTAAAGACTCTCTTTTGCTCAAGTTTGTAATTTATGTAATCAGCACCCACATGCCCTCTCTCTTGCGATTTGCCTCACCTTTTGATTTGTGCAGATTTGTTACTCTTTTGTTCATAAGTAACTGTTGATAAACCACACAATCTGGTTTTTATGTTACCTCCCTAACCCCTTACGAGCTGGGTTGTAACAAATGGCAAAATCCTTAAAAAGTGGCACAATTGGGAAATAAAGCTGTAAAAACCAGATTTTATATTTGACCTGAATAATAACCAATACAATCAATTAAACACATATCTTTATTTATTCATTTGTGTAGTACATAGCAGTTATTTAATGAAAATGAATGAAGTTAAACATAGAACTAAAATGGGTTTCAAAAGATGATAAAATAGGTAACCAATGGCAAAACATGCTGGAAATGGTGATGAAATGAGATTTTCAAAGAAATGAACGCAGAACTAGACGAAAAATTGGACAAAAGGGGCAGAAATTGGATAAAAGTGGCAAAATCGGATAACTGGCAAAATCGCAAAAAAGTAGCAAAATTGGATAAGATGCAACATCGGATAGGTAGCAAAATCGGAAAAAAAGTGGCAAAATGCATAAATGTGGAAAACTTGGACAAGTGGCAAAATCACATAAAAGTGGAAAAAATTTGCATAAACGTCTCAAAATTGCAGAGAAGTGGCAAAATCGGAAAACATGACAAAATCGCATAAAATCAGCAAAATCGTATAAAAGTCTCAAAATCGCGTGAAAGTGGAAAAATCGCACAACAGTGGCAAAATTGTTAAGTTAAGCTGTGAAAACCAGATTTTATATTTGACCTGAATAATAACCAATATAATCACTTAAACACATACCTTTGTTTATTCATTTGTGTAGTGCATAGCCTTCGTTTCAAGTGGGGAAAAAAACGCTAGTAAAGACTCTCTTTTGCTCAAGTTTGTAATTTATGTAATCAGCACCCACATGCCCTCTCTCTTGCGATTTGCCTCACCTTTTGATTTGTGCAGATTTGTTACTCTTTTGTTCATAAGTAACTGTTGATAAACCACACAATCTGGTTTTTATGTTACCTCCTAACCCCTTACGAGCTGGGTTGTAACAAATGGCAAAATCCTTAAAAAGTGGCACAATTGGGAAATAAAGCTGTAAAAACCAGATTTTATATTTGACCTGAATAATAACCAATACAATCAATTAAACACATATCTTTATTTATTCATTTGTGTAGTACATAGCAGTTATTTAATGAAAATGAATGAAGTTAAACATAGAACTAAAATGGGTTTCAAAAGATGATAAAATAGGTAACCAATGGCAAAACATGCTGGAAATGGTGATGAAATTAGATTTTCAAAGAAATGAACGCAGAACTAGACGAAAAATTGGACAAAAGGGGCAGAAATTGGATAAAAGTGGCAAAATCGGATAACTGGCAAAATCGCAAAAAAGTAGCAAAATTACATAGAAGACGCAAAATCGTGACTGCCATGTCATAGACCTGTGTGCCTCACCTTCAGGTCATCCCAAGCAGTATTGCACTTCAGGAATACTGCCTAGAGACTGCTATGTGATGGACCTGGGCGTTCCTCACCTTCAGCATCAATCTTCACCTCCTCCTCCCCAGCCTCCTCCTTTATGCCATCAATCTTAACGTCTTCCTTTATGGCATCAATTGTCACCTCCTCCACCCCAGCCTCCTCCTTTATGGCATCAATCTTCACCTCTTCCTTTATGGCAACAGTCTTCACCTCTTCTGGTATGGCATCAGTCTTCACCTCCTCCACCCCAGCCTCCTCCTTTATGGCATCAATCTTCACCTCCTCCACCCAAGCCTCCTCCTTTATGCCATCAATCTTAATGTCTTCCTTTATGGCATCAGTCGTCACCTCCTCCACCCCAGCCTCCTCCTTTATGGCATCAATCCTCACCTCCTCCAACCCAGCGTCCTCCTGTATGGCATCAATCTTCACCTCCTCCTTTATGGCATCAGTCTTCACCTCTTCTGGTATGGCATCAGTCTTCACCTCCTCCACCCCAGCCCCCTCCTTTATGGCATCAGTCGTCACCTCCTCCACCCCAGCCTCCTCCTTTATGTCATCAGTCTTCACCTCCTCCACCCCAGCCTCCTCCTTTGTGGAATCAATCTTCACCTCTTCCTTTATGGCATCAGTCCTCATCTCTTCTGGTATGGCATCAATCTTCACCTCCTCCACCCCAGCCTCCTCCTTTATGGCATCAGTCTTCACCTCCTCCACCCCAACCTCCTCCTTTATGGCATCAGTCGTCACCTCCTCCACCCCAGCCTCCTCCTTTATGGCATCAATCTTCACCTCTTCCTTTATGGCATCAGTCCTCATCTCTTCTGGTATGGCATCAATCTTCACCTCCTCCACCCCAGCCTCCTCCTTGATGGCATCAGTCTTCACCTCCTCAACCCCAACCTCCTCCTTTATGGCATCAGTCGTCACCTCCTCCAGCCCAGCCTCCTCCTTTATGGCATCAAGCTTCACCTCCTCCACCCCAGCCTCCTCCTTTATGGCATCAGTCTTCACCTCCTCCACCCCAGCCTCCTCCTTTATGGCATCAATCGTCACCTCCTCCACCCCAGCCTCCTCCTTTATGGCATCAATCTTCACCTCTTCCTTTATGGCATCAATCTTTTCCTCCTCCACCTAAGCCCCCTCATTAATAGCATCAGTCTTCCCCTCCTCTAGTTCATAGAGGCATCAGTGGCAAAATCGCATAACAGATGTCAAATTGCAACACGGTGGAAAAATTGGCTAATAGTGGAAAATCCACAACAGGGGCAAAAATGGATAAAAGTGGAAAAATTGGACAAGTGGCAAAACCGCAAAAAAGTGGAAAAAATTGCAGGAAATTGGCAACATCGCATTAAAGTCTCAAAATCGCATGAAATTGTAAAATCGGAAAACAGTGGCAATATCGTAAAAAAGTGGCAAAATTGGACAACACTGGCAAAATTGGAGAAAATTGGCAAAATCGCAACGAAGTGGCAAAATTGGATAAGATGCAACATCGGATAGGTAGCAAAATCGGAAAAAAAGTGGCAAAATGCATAAATGTGGAAAACTTGGACAAGTGGCAAAATCACATAAAAGTGGAAAAAATTGCATAAACGTCTCAAAATTGCAGAGAAGTGGCAAAATCGGAAAACATGACAAAATCGCATAAAATCAGCAAAATCGTATAAAAGTCTCAAAATTGCGTGAAAGTGGAAAAATCGCACAACAGTGGCAAAATTGTAAAGTTAAGCTGTGAAAACCAGATTTTATATTTGACCTGAATAATAACCAATATAATCACTTAAACACATACCTTTGTTTATTCATTTGTGTAGTGCATTGCCTTCATTTCAAATGGGGAAAAAAACGCTAGTAAAGACTCTCTTTTGCTCAAGTTTGTAATTTATGTAATCAGCACCCACATGCCCTCTCTCTTGCGATTTGCCTCACCTTTTGATTTGTGCAGATTTGTTACTCTTTTGTTCATAAGTAACTGTTGATAAACCACACAATCTGGTTTTTATGTTACCTCCCTAACCCCTTACGAGTTGGGTTGTAACAAATGGCAAAGTCCTTAAAAAGTGGCACAATTGGGAAATAAAGCTGTAAAAACCAGATTTTATATTTGACCTGAATAATAACCAATACAATCAATTAAACACATATCTTTATTTATTCATTTGTGTAGTACATAGCAGTTATTTAATGAAAATGAATGAAGTTAAACATAGAACTAAAATGGGTTTCAAAAGATGATAAAATAGGTAACCAATGGCAAAACATGCTGGAAATGGTGATGAAATTAGATTTTCAAAGAAATGAACGCAGAACTAGACGAAAAATTGGACAAAAGGGGCAGAAATTGGATAAAAGTGGCAAAATCGGATAACTGGCAAAATCGCAAAAAAGTAGCAAAATTACATAGAAGACGCAAAATCGTGACTGCCATGTCATAGACCTGTGTGCCTCACCTTCAGGTCATCCCAAGCAGTATTGCACTTCAGGAATACTGCCTAGAGACTGCTATGTGATGGACTCTGCCTCACCTTCAGCATCAATCTTCGCCTCCTCCTCCCCAGCCTCCTCCTTTATGCCATCAATCTTAACGTCTTCCTTTATGGCATCAATTGTCACCTCCTCCACCCCAGCCTCCTCCTTTATGGCATCAATCTTCACCTCTTCCTTTATGGCAACAGTCTTCACCTCTTCTGGTATG
The DNA here is from genome assembly GCF_018320785.1 of Cheilinus undulatus. NCBI lineage: Eukaryota > Metazoa > Chordata > Actinopteri > Labriformes > Labridae > Cheilinus > Cheilinus undulatus. The sequence goes on from NC_054876.1 coordinate 5,308,875, forward strand.
GCATCAGTCTTCACCTCCTCCACCCCAGCCTCCTCCTTTATGGCATCAATCTTCACCTCCTCCACCCAAGCCTCCTCCTTTATGCCATCAATCTTAATGTCTTCCTTTATGGCATCAGTCGTCACCTCCTCCACCCCAGCCTCCTCCTTTATGGCATCAATCCTCACCTCCTCCAACCCAGCGTCCTCCTGTATGGCATCAATCTTCACCTCCTCCTTTATGGCATCAGTCTTCACCTCTTCTGGTATGGCATCAGTCTTCACCTCCTCCACCCCAGCCCCCTCCTTTATGGCATCAGTCGTCACCTCCTCCACCCCAGCCTCCTCCTTTATGTCATCAGTCTTCACCTCCTCCACCCCAGCCTCCTCCTTTGTGGAATCAATCTTCACCTCTTCCTTTATGGCATCAGTCCTCATCTCTTCTGGTATGGCATCAATCTTCACCTCCTCCACCCCAGCCTCCTCCTTTATGGCATCAGTCTTCACCTCCTAAACCCCAACCTCCTCCTTTATGGCATCAGTCGTCACCTCCTCCACCCCAGCCTCCTCCTTTATGGCATCAATCTTCACCTCTTCCTTTATGGCATCAGTCCTCATCTCTTCTGGTATGGCATCAATCTTCACCTCCTCCACCCCAGCCTCCTCCTTGATGGCATCAGTCTTCACCTCCTCAACCCCAACCTCCTCCTTTATGGCATCAGTCGTCACCTCCTCCAGCCCAGCCTCCTCCTTTATGGCATCAAGCTTCACCTCCTCCACCCCAGCCTCCTCCTTTATGGCATCAGTTATCACCTCCTCCACCCCAGCCTCCTCCTTTATGGCATCAATCGTCACCTCCTCCACCCCAGCCTCCTCCTTTATGGCATCAATCTTCACCTCTTCCTTTATGGCATCAATCTTTTCCTCCTCCACCTAAGCCAATAGCATCAGTCTTCCCCTCCTCTAGTTCATAGAGGCATCAGTGGCAAAATCGCATAACAGATGTCAAATTGCAACACGGTGGAAAAATTGGCTAAAAGTGGAAAAATCCCACAACAGGGGCAAAAATGGATAAAAGTGGAAAAATTGGACAAGTGGCAAAACCGCAAAAAAGTGGAAAAAATTGCAGGAAATTGGCAACATCGCATTAAAGTCTCAAAATCGCATGAAATTGTAAAATCGGAAAACAGTGGCAATATCGTAAAAAAGTGGCAAAATTGGACAACACTGGCAAAATTGGAGAAAATTGGCAAAATCGCAACGAAGTGGCAAAATTGGATAAGATGCAACATCGGATAGGTAGCAAAATCGGAAAAAAAGTGGCAAAATGCATAAATGTGGAAAACTTGGACAAGTGGCAAAATCACATAAAAGTGGAAAAAATTGCATAAACGTCTCAAAATTGCAGAGAAGTGGCAAAATCGGAAAACATGACAAAATCGCATAAAATCAGCAAAATCGTATAAAAGTCTCAAAATTGCGTGAAAGTGGAAAAATCGCACAACAGTGGCAAAATTGTTAAGTTAAGCTGTGAAAACCAGATTTTATATTTGACCTGAATAATAACCAATATAATCACTTAAACACATACCTTTGTTTATTCATTTGTGTAGTGCATTGCCTTCATTTCAAATGGGGAAAAAAACGCTAGTAAAGACTCTCTTTTGCTCAAGTTTGTAATTTATGTAATCAGCACCCACATGCCCTCTCTCTTGCGATTTGCCTCACCTTTTGATTTGTGCAGATTTGTTACTCTTTTGTTCATAAGTAACTGTTGATAAACCACACAATCTGGTTTTTATGTTACCTCCCTAACCCCTTACGAGTTGGGTTGTAACAAATGGCAAAATCCTTAAAAAGTGGCACAATTGGGAAATAAAGCTGTAAAAACCAGATTTTATATTTGACCTGAATAATAACCAATACAATCAATTAAACACATATCTTTATTTATTCATTTGTGTAGTACATAGCAGTTATTTAATGAAAATGAATGAAGTTAAACATAGAACTAAAATGGGTTTCAAAAGATGATAAAATAGGTAACCAATGGCAAAACATGCTGGAAATGGTGATGAAATGAGATTTTCAAAGAAATGAACGCAGAACTAGACGAAAAATTGGACAAAAGTGGCAGAAATTGGATAAAAGTGGCAAAATCGGATAACTGGCAAAATCGCAAAAAAGTAGCAAAATTGGATAAGATGCAACATCAGATAGGTAGCAAAATCGGAAAAAAAGTGGCAAAATGCATAAATGTGGAAAACTTGGACAAGTGGCAAAATCACATAAAAGTGGAAAAAATTGCATAAACGTCTCAAAATTGCAGAGAAGTGGCAAAATCGGAAAACATGACAAAATCGCATAAAATCAGCAAAATCGTATAAAAGTCTCAAAATCGCGTGAAAGTGGAAAAATCGCACAACAGTGGCAAAATTGTTAAGTTAAGCTGTGAAAACCAGATTTTATATTTGACCTGAATAATAACCAATATAATCACTTAAACACATACCTTTGTTTATTCATTTGTGTAGTGCATAGCCTTCATTTCAAATGGGGAAAAAAACGCTAGTAAGACTCTCTTTTGCTCAAGTTTGTAATTTATGTAATCAGCACCCACATGCCCTCTCTCTTGCGATTTGCCTCACCTTTTGATTTGTGCAGATTTGTTACTCTTTTGTTCATAAGTAACTGTTGATAAACCACACAATCTGGTTTTTATGTTACCTCCCTAACCCCTTACGAGCTGGGTTGTAACAAATGGCAAAATCCTTAAAAAGTGGCACAATTGGGAAATAAAGCTGTAAAAACCAGATTTTATATTTGACCTGAATAATAACCAATACAATCAATTAAACACATATCTTTATTTATTCATTTGTGTAGTACATAGCAGTCATTTAATGAAAATGAATGAAGTTAAACATAGAACTAAAATGGGTTTCAAAAGATGATAAAATAGGTAACCAATGGCAAAACATGCTGGAAATGGTGATGAAATTAGATTTTCAAAGAAATGAACGCAGAACTAGACGAAAAATTGGACAAAAGTGGCAGAAATTGGATAAAAGTGGCAAAATCGGATAACTGGCAAAATCGCAAAAAAGTAACAAAATTACATAGAAGACGCAAAATCGTGACTGCCATGTCATAGACCTGGGTGTGCCTCACCTTCAGGTCATCCCAAGCAGTATTGCACTTCAGGAATACTGCCTAGACACTGCTATGTGATGGACCTGGGCGTTCCTCACCTTCAGCATCAATCTTCACCTCCTCCTCCCCAACCTCCTCCTTTATGCCATCAATCTTAACGTCTTCCTTTATGGCATCAATTGTCACCTCCTCCACCCCAGCCTCCTCCTTTATGGCATCAATCTTCACCTCTTCCTTTATGGCAACAGTCTTCACCTCTTCTGGTATGGCATCAGTCTTCACCTCCTCCACCCCAGCCTCCTCCTTTATGGCATCAATCTTCACCTCCTCCACCCCAGCCTCCTCCTTTATGCCATCAATCTTAATGTCTTCCTTTATGGCATCAGTTGTCACCTCCTCCACCCCAGCCTCCTCCTTTATGGCATCAATCTTCACCTCCTCCACCCCAGCCTCCTCCTGTATGGCATCAATCTTCACCTCTTCCTTTATGGCATCAGTCTTCACCTCTTCTGGTATGGCATCAGTCTTCACCTCCTCCACCCCAGCCTCCTCCTTTATGGCATCAAGCTTCACCTCCTCCACCCCAGCCTCCTCCTTTATGGCATCAGTCTTCACCTCCTCCACCCCAGCCTCCTCCTTTATGGCATCAATCTTCACCTCTTCCTTTATGGCATCAATCTTTTCCTCCTCCACCTAAGCCCCCTCATTAATAGCATCAGTCTTCCCCTCCTCTAGTTCATAGAGGCATCAGTGGCAAAATCGCATAACAGATGTCAAATTGCAACACGGTGGAAAAATTGGCTAAAAGTGGAAAAATCCCACAACAGGGGCAAAAATGGATAAAAGTGGAAAAATTGGACAAGTGGCAAAACCGCAAAAAAGTGGAAAAAATTGCAGGAAAGTGGCAACATCACATTAAAGTCTCAAAATCGCATGAAATTGTAAAATCGGAAAACAGTGGCAATATCGTAAAAAAGTGGCAAAATTGGACAACACTGGCAAAATTGGAGAAAATTGGCAAAATCGAAACGAAGTGGCAAAATTGGATAAGATGCAACATCGGATAGGTAGCAAAATCGGAAAAAAAGTGGCAAAATGCATAAATGTGGAAAACTTGGACAAGTGGCAAAATCACATAAAAGTGCAAAAAATTGCATAAACGTCTCAAAATTGCAGAGAAGTGGCAAAATCAGAAAACATGACAAAATCGCATAAAATCAGCAAAATCGTATAAAAGTCTCAAAATCGCGTGAAAGTGGAAAAATCGCACAACAGTGGCAAAATTGTTAAGTTAAGCTGTGAAAACCAGATTTTATATTTGACCTGAATAATAACCAATATAATCACTTAAACACATACCTTTGTTTATTCATTTGTGTAGTGCATAGCCTTCGTTTCAAGTGGGGAAAAACGCTAGTAAAGACTCTCTTTGCTCAAGTTTGTAATTTATGTAATCAGCACCCACATGCCCTCTCTCTTGCGATTTGCCTCACCTTTGATTTGTGCAGATTTGTTACTCTTTTGTTCATAAGTAACTGTTGATAAACCACACAATCTGGTTTTATGTTACCTCCTAACCCCTTACGAGCTGGGTTGTAACAAATGGCAAAATCCTTAAAAAGTGGCACAATTGGGAAATAAAGCTGTAAAAACCAGATTTTATATTTGACCTGAATAATAACCAATACAATCAATTAAACACATATCTTTATTTATTCATTTGTGTAGTACATAGCAGTCATTTAATGAAAATGAATGAAGTTAAACATATAACTAAAATGGGTTTCAAAAGATGATAAAATAGGTAACCAATGGCAAAACATGCTGGAAATGGTGATGAAATGAGATTTTCAAAGAAATGAATGCAGAACTAGACGAAAAATTGGACAAAAGTGGCAGAAATTGGATAAAAGTGGCAAAATCGGATAACTGGCAAAATCGCAAAAAAGTAGCAAAATTGGATAAGATGCAACATCAGATAGGTAGCAAAATCGGAAAAAAAGTGGCAAAATGCATAAATGTGGAAAACTTGGACAAGTGGCAAAATCACATAAAAGTGGAAAAAATTTGCATAAACGTCTCAAAATTGCAGAGAAGTGGCAAAATCGGAAAACATGACAAAATCGCATAAAATCAGCAAAATCGTATAAAAGTCTCAAAATCGCGTGAAAGTGGAAAAATCGCACAACAGTGGCAAAATTGTAAAGTTAAGCTGTGAAAACCAGATTTTATATTTGACCTGAATAATAACCAATATAATCACTTAAACACATACCTTTGTTTATTCATTTGTGTAGTGCATTGCCTTCGTTTCAAATGGGGAAAAAAACGCTAGTAAAGACTCTCTTTTGCTCAAGTTTGTAATTTATGTAATCAGCACCCACATGCCCTCTCTCTTGCGATTTGCCTCACCTTTTGATTTGTGCAGATTTGTTACTCTTTTGTTCATAAGTAACTGTTGATAAACCACACAATCTGGTTTTTATGTTACCTCCCTAACCCCTTACGAGTTGGGTTGTAACAAATGGCAAAATCCTTAAAAAGTGGCACAATTGGGAAATAAAGCTGTAAAAACCAGATTTTATATTTGACCTGAATAATAACCAATACAATCAATTAAACACATATCTTTATTTATTCATTTGTGTAGTACATAGCAGTTATTTAATGAAAATGAATGAAGTTAAACATAGAACTAAAATGGGTTTCAAAAGATGATAAAATAGGTAACCAATGGCAAAACATGCTGGAAATGGTGATGAAATTAGATTTTCAAAGAAATGAACGCAGAACTAGACGAAAAATTGGACAAAAGGGGCAGAAATTGGATAAAAGTGGCAAAATCGGATAACTGGCAAAATCGCAAAAAAGTAGCAAAATTACATAGAAGACGCAAAATCGTGACTGCCATGTCATAGACCTGTGTGCCTCACCTTCAGGTCATCCCAAGCAGTATTGCACTTCAGGAATACTGCCTAGAGACTGCTATGTGATGGACCTGGGCGTTCCTCACCTTCAGCATCAATCTTCACCTCCTCCTCCCCAGCCTCCTCCTTTATGCCATCAATCTTAACGTCTTCCTTTATGGCATCAATTGTCACCTCCTCCACCCCAGCCTCCTCCTTTATGGCATCAATCTTCACCTCTTCCTTTATGGCAACAGTCTTCACCTCTTCTGGTATGGCATCAGTCTTCACCTCCTCCACCCCAGCCTCCTCCTTTATGGCATCAATCTTCACCTCCTCCACCCAAGCCTCCTCCTTTATGCCATCAATCTTAATGTCTTCCTTTATGGCATCAGTCGTCACCTCCTCCACCCCAGCCTCCTCCTTTATGGCATCAATCCTCACCTCCTCCAACCCAGCGTCCTCCTGTATGGCATCAATCTTCACCTCCTCCTTTATGGCATCAGTCTTCACCTCTTCTGGTATGGCATCAGTCTTCACCTCCTCCACCCCAGCCCCCTCCTTTATGGCATCAGTCGTCACCTCCTCCACCCCAGCCTCCTCCTTTATGTCATCAGTCTTCACCTCCTCCACCCCAGCCTCCTCCTTTGTGGAATCAATCTTCACCTCTTCCTTTATGGCATCAGTCCTCATCTCTTCTGGTATGGCATCAATCTTCACCTCCTCCACCCCAGCCTCCTCCTTTATGGCATCAGTCTTCACCTCCTAAACCCCAACCTCCTCCTTTATGGCATCAGTCGTCACGTCCTCCACCCCAGCCTCCTCCTTTATGGCATCAATCTTCACCTCTTCCTTTATGGCATCAGTCCTCATCTCTTCTGGTATGGCATCAATCTTCACCTCCTCCACCCCAGCCTCCTCCTTGATGGCATCAGTCTTCACCTCCTCAACCCCAACCTCCTCCTTTATGGCATCAGTCGTCACCTCCTCCAGCCCAGCCTCCTCCTTTATGGCATCAAGCTTCACCTCCTCCACCCCAGCCTCCTCCTTTATGGCATCAGTTATCACCTCCTCCACCCCAGCCTCCTCCTTTATGGCATCAATCGTCACCTCCTCCACCCCAGCCTCCTCCTTTATGGCATCAATCTTCACCTCTTCCTTTATGGCATCAATCTTTTCCTCCTCCACCTAAGCCCCCTCATTAATAGCATCAGTCTTCCCCTCCTCTAGTTCATAGAGGCATCAGTGGCAAAATCGCATTAAAGTCTTAAAATCGCATGAAATTGTAAAATCGGAAAACAGTGGCAATATCGTAAAAAAGTGGCAAAATTGGACAACACTGGCAAAATTGGAGAAAATTGGCAAAATCGCAACGAAGTGGCAAAATTGGATAAGATGCAACATCGGATAGGTAGCAAAATCGGAAAAAAAGTGGCAAAATGCATAAATGTGGAAAACTTGGACAAGTGGCAAAATCACATAAAAGTGGAAAAAATTGCATAAACGTCTCAAAATTGCAGAGAAGTGGCAAAATCGGAAAACATGACAAAATCGCATAAAATCAGCAAAATCGTATAAAAGTCTCAAAATCGCGTGAAAGTGGAAAAATCGCACAACAGTGGCAAAATTGTTAAGTTAAGCTGTGAAAACCAGATATTATATTTGACCTGAATAATAACCAATATAATCACTTAAACACATACCTTTGTTTATTCATTTGTGTAGTGCATAGCCTTCATTTCAAATGGGGAAAAAAACGCTAGTAAGACTCTCTTTTGCTCAAGTTTGTAATTTATGTAATCAGCACCCACATGCCCTCTCTCTTGCGATTTGCCTCACCTTTTGATTTGTGCAGATTTGTTACTCTTTTGTTCATAAGTAACTGTTGATAAACCACACAATCTGGTTTTTATGTTACCTCCCTAACCCCTTACGAGCTGGGTTGTAACAAATGGCAAAATCCTTAAAAAGTGGCACAATTGGGAAATAAAGTTGTAAAAACCATATTTTATATTTGACCTGAATAATAACCAATACAATCAATTAAACACATATCTTTATTTATTCATTTGTGTAGTACATAGCAGTTATTTAATGAAAATGAATGAAGTTAAACATAGAACTAAAATGGGTTTCAAAAGATGATAAAATAGGTAACCAATGGCAAAACATGCTGGAAATGGTGATGAAATGAGATTTTCAAAGAAATGAACGCAGAACTAGACGAAAAATTGGACAAAAGTGGCAGAAATTGGACAAAAGTGGCAAAATCGGATAACTGGCAAAATCGCAAAAAAGTAGCAAAATTGGATAAGATGCAACATCAGATAGGTAGCAAAATCGGAAAAAAAGTGGCAAAATGCATAAATGTGGAAAACTTGGACAAGTGGCAAAATCACATAAAAGTGGAAAAAATTTGCATAAACGTCTCAAAATTGCAGAGAAGTGGCAAAATCGGAAAACATGACAAAATCGCATAAAATCAGCAAAATCGTATAAAAGTCTCAAAATCGCGTGAAAGTGGAAAAATCGCACAACAGTGGCAAAATTGTTAAGTTAAGCTGTGAAAACCAGATTTTATATTTGACCTGAATAATAACCAATATAATCACTTAAACACATACCTTTGTTTATTCATTTGTGTAGTGCATTGCCTTCGTTTCAAATGGGGAAAAAAACGCTAGTAAAGACTCTCTTTTGCTCAAGTTTGTAATTTATGTAATCAGCACCCACATGCCCTCTCTCTTGCGATTTGCCTCACCTTTTGATTTGTGCAGATTTGTTACTCTTTTGTTCATAAGTAACTGTTGATAAACCACACAATCTGGTTTTTATGTTACCTCCCTAACCCCTTACGAGCTGGGTTGTAACAAATGGCAAAATCCTTAAAAAGTGGCACAATTGGGAAATAAAGCTGTAAAAACCAGATTTTATATTTGACCTGAATAATAACCAATACAATCAATTAAACACATATCTTTATTTATTCATTTGTGTAGTACATAGCAGTTATTTAATGAAAATGAATGAAGTTAAACATAGAACTAAAATGGGTTTCAAAAGATGATAAAATAGGTAACCAATGGCAAAACATGCTGGAAATGGTGATGAAATGAGATTTTCAAAGAAATGAACGCAGAACTAGACGAAAAATTGGACAAAAGTGGCAGAAATTGGATAAAAGTGGCAAAATCGGATAACTGGCAAAATCGCAAAAAAGTAGCAAAATTGGATAAGATGCAACATCAGATAGGTAGCAAAATCGCAAAAAAGTAACAAAATTACATAGAAGACGCAAAATCGTGACTGCCATGTCATAGACCTGGGTGTGCCTCACCTTCAGGTCATCCCAAGCAGTATTGCACATCAGGAATACTGCCTAGACACTGCTATGTGATGGACCTGGGCGTTCCTCACCTTCAGCATCAATCTTCACCTCCTCCTCCCCAGCCTCCTCCTTTATGCCATCAATCTTAACGTCTTCCTTTATGGCATCAATTGTCACCTCCTCCACCCCAGCCTCCTCCTTTATGGCATCAATCTTCACCTCTTCCTTTATGGCAACAGTCTTCACCTCTTCTGGTATGGCATCAGTCTTCACCTCCTCCACCCCAGCCTCCTCCTTTATGGCATCAATCTTCACCTCCTCCACCCCAGCCTCCTTCTTTATGCCATCAATCTTAATGTCTTCCTTTATGGCATCAGTTGTCACCTCCTCCACCCCAGCCTCCTCCTTTATGGCATCAATCTTCACCTCCTCCACCCCAGCCTCCTCCTGTATGGCATCAATCTTCACCTCTTCCTTTATGGCATTAGTCCTCATCTCTTCTGGTATGGCATCAATCTTCACCTCCTCCACCCCAGCCTCCTCCTTTATGGCATCAGTCTTCATCTCCTCCACCCCAACCTCCTCCTTTATGGCATCAGTCGTCACCTCCTCCACCCCAGCCTCCTCCTTTATGGCATCAATCTTCACCTCCTCCACCCCAGCGTCCTCCTCTATGGCATCAATCTTCACCTCTTCCTTTATGGCATCAGTCTTCACCTCCTCCACCCCAGCTTCCTCCTTTATGGCATCAATCTTCACCTCTTCCTTTATGGCATCAATCTTTTCCTCCTCCACCTAAGCCCCCTCATTAATAGCATCAGTCTTCCCCTCCTCTAGTTCATAGAGGCATCAGTGGCAAAATCGCATAACAGATTTAAAATTGCAAAACAGTGGAAAAATTGGCTAAAAGTGGAAAAATCCCACAACAGGGGCAAAAATGGATAAAAGTGGAAAAATTGGACAAGTGGCAAAATCGCAAAAAAGTGGAAAAAATTGCAGGAAAGTGGCAAAATTGCATTAAAGTCTCAAAATCGCATGAAAATTGTAAAATCGCAAAGCAGTGGCAATATCGTAAAAAAGTGGCAAAATTGGACAACACTGGCAAAATTTGAAAAAACTGGCAAAATCGATGCAAAATCGGATTAAAAAAAGGCAAAATGCAAAGAGGGTAAATATTGGACAAGTGGAAAAATTGTATAAAAGTGGAAAAAATTGCATTAAAGTCTTAAAATTGCAGAGAAGTGGCAAAATCAGAAAAAACAGGCAAAATCACATAAAATCAGCATAATCGCATAAAAGTCTCAAAATCGGGTTAAAGTGGAAAAATCGCACAACAGTGGCAAAATTGGGAAGTTAATCTGTGAAAACAATATTTTATATTTGACCTGAACAATAACCAATATAATCAATTAAACATATCTTTATTCATTCATTTGTGTAGTGCATAACCTTGAAAATAAATAATGATATGATAATGATAATAATAATTAAAATGAAATTTAAAATAAAATTAAAATGAGTTTCAAAAAATGCTAAAATAGGTTAACAATGACAAAAAAAAAGTTGGAAATGGTGATGAAATTGGATTTTAAAAGAAATGAATGCAGAAATAGTGAAAAACTTGGACAAAAGTGGCAGAAATTGGAAAAAAAAAGTGGCAAAATCAGGTAACTGGCAAAATCGCAAAGCAAGTGTCACTATTGTGAAGTTAAGCTGTGAAAACCATATTTTATATTTGACCTGAATATTAACCAATATCATCAATTAAACACATACCTTTATTTATTCATTTGTGTAGTGCATAGCCTTCGTTTCTCATAATTAGGGTAAGCGTACCCATTAAGCACAGGCTCTTTTTAAGCCCACTTGCAACTTTGAAGTCAATTTTTTAAAAAAAAGAGGGGCCTGTATATTGCTATACAATATTTTGTCCAATCACACAATTTCTTAATTTTATGTCAGCTTTGTTTGACACCAATCACATTTGTAGATTTTGAATAAGGCTCGCCTACATTCATGTAGTCTCAAGGAGGCTCAGATAAAGTCGCCTCAAAACTTTGGTGTTTTGGGACCCCTCAGAAAGAACCTCTTTTCAACTATTTTCAGCCACTGACCTGTTAAGTACATTCATATTAGATAATTTGAGAGATTACTGATTTGTTTTTAAACAAGTAGTTTTCTTACCATTTAGTTTTATGTGAAGAAATGAGTCGTGCTAGCTAGCGTAGTGAGCAAATCACTAGTCAATACATGTAGCCCTACTGATAGATAGCCTACACTGCCTAAGGATTAAAAATGATAAGTACACAAACTAAGTGTTTTCTGATTCATTTTACATAAATCTTCAAATTAAGACACAAAAAAGGGTTTGGGTGGGCGAAATATTTTCCAAGGTGGGCTTAAATGTACAGTGACCCAAAAAAACAGCTAGTGTACGCTAACTTGGAACAAGAATTCCTTGATAATTCAGAAAGTTTGGCAAAAGACGGATAACTATTATGGAAAGTTTTACAGCATATTTAGGCTGCAGGCATTTCTTTATACATTTGTTTCATTTTGGTGAGAACATACGTATAATCTTTATTTCCCCGGTGGGCACTGTAGAACCATTTCAGCTCAGTGTGTTCCATTTAAGCCCATCTTATGTGTTTCAATAGGAAATAATGACATTTTGAGGTTTGATAGCTTTTCACTGCAAACCTGTGTTGGATGTTGTTATACCTCACTATCTTCATTAACATGAGTACATCACAGATCACACACTGCCCAGAAGAATTGTTATGTCAGTTAATTTTGCATAATAACTTGATTACAGTGAGAAAAATGCCAACAAAAAGCAAGAATAACAGCAATTGTCCTAAAATCATCATTGTTACAAGCCAAACATTAAATCCAAGTTCAATATGATATTGTTGATGCACTGTAACGTCATTTAATACTTTAAAAAACAAATACATTTTTTTTACATTTTTGTCAATATTGAATCAAATTTTGTCAATATTAAATAAAATGTTCAATAAAATGTTAAATACTGAAGCCAATGAAAGTTAGTTTTAGGCCTACCTAATCATGTTTGTGGTATAAAAGTTATAATTATACGGTAAAAACGTCAATTATGAGAGAAAAAGACAAAAACATGACATAAAAGTCCAAATTATCAGTTAAAATGTTTTAACTATAACAAAAAAAGTCAACATTATGAGATTAAAAGGCAAAAATATGAGATAAAAGTCAAAATAACGGTTAAAACATCAAAATTATGAGACAAAAAGTTAAAATTATGAGACAAATGTCAAATATGTGAGTTAAAAATTCGTAGGCTAATTAAGCTAGTATAAGACAAAAAACATAATTATGAGGTAACAAGGCAAACTATGACATAAAGAGTTAAAATTATGAGAAAAAGATAATAATTATAAGACAAAAAGTTTAAAAAAAAATGAGACAAGTCATTTAGTCAATTATGACTTTTTCTCGTAATTTTCAGCTCATAATTTTGACTTTGTCTAATACTTTCGACTGTTTCTTATAATTATGACTTTTTATCTATTATTATGACTTTTTAACTCATAATCTCGACTTTCATCTCACAATTTTGATTTATTTTCTTATAATTATGACTGATTGCCATAATGTGATTATCGTATTTATCATCATAATTAAGATGGTTTATAGAGCTTTTCACAAGAAAGAAAGACAGAACCAGAGTAGACCAATGTATTAAAATAGACAACAGAACTAAAGAAAAATGAATAGGTAGGGAACAAAACAAAACCATTTAATATCATTGCGAAATAAAAGGTCTTGAATATTGTCTATAAAATCTTATTGACTTTGCAGAGAGTTCAGATTAAGAGAAAAGTTTCACAGTTCCTCGTCCTGAAGAGACTTCAGGATATAAAAATCTTAATGAGCTCATATATACCTCCAGGTTTTCACGTTTCATCCGCTGCACATAACAACAGGGAGAACGAACCAAGTGGTGGGTGCGGATTTTAGTAGTCCATCAACGTTAGATTGTAGTTTTACACAAATAACACACCTAACATCCGCCGAGGGAAAGTGTGGTTTCCTAATCACCGCTGTTCTCCTTTCCTATCCTCTTACTCCCACCTTTCCTTGTGACGTTTTCACTAGGGTTAAGGAAAAGTGGATAGGAAAGGACTTAGGTGGTAATTTGGGGGACTTTCCAAACACGCAGGAGCGCGTCATCATGTCTGACGTCCTGGCGTTCTAAGATCAGAAAGTCGCTTTTATGCTAGCCTTCTGAACATTACGGTAAACTTAGGAAAATTAGCACACCAAACCAAAATAAAATAAGCGTTAAATCACCATATAAACTGTCATTTCCCTCCACTTTTCCCGGGATATTAAAAAGATTCAAATCTTTAAAAACAAGGCAGTTAAATGGGGAAAAAAATCGTAAAGTGATAAAAATATTATCAACAAGTCCGTGGGCTATTTTAACCAAACAGGTCAGATTAAGCTAGCTGACGGTTTTTAAAGTTTGGCTAATTCATGGAGACCTACTGCTGGTAAAGACTTCAAAGTAGATTAGGTCTGAAAAGTAACAGACTACACTGTCCAGTATAAATAGTCTGAATTAATTTAGCTAAATTTAAAGTTGTCTTACCTCCACCGATGTTCCCTGGAGCAACATCTGCACGCAGGTGCAGCAGCTGTCTGCCGTGGTCTGCCTGGTCTGCTGAAGGCCATTTTAGAGACTCCTCGGCTTTACACTGAATCCAAAAAGCTTGAAGAAGTCCTGTCCAAGTCCTGTCCAAGTCCTGCCCAAGTCCTGTCCAAGTTCTCCTTTGCGCTTTCCAAAAGTCAGCTCGGTCAGCTCGGGTCTGCAGGTCAAGAGGAGAATAGAAGGATCCTTATATAGCCTCGGCTGCGTCGTTTCCATGACAATGACGTGCGCGTCAGCACGCACAAACAGAGACCCATAGACATTACATACGTATAATACAATTCACTTTCACTTTTTAATAAAATATAAATTATATAGTATATAATGTCTGGGAGAGAAACTTGGTATTTTAACACTCTCCAAATAAAATTGAATATATTTTTATTTTATTATAATTTTAATATTTCAATATTTATCATAGCTTAAGTATTTTCTTTAGTAGTTCATTTTGATCGATTTTCCAAAATGGTATAATCAGTGTTTTTGTGTGTGTGTTTTGAGGGGTTTTTTTCTATTGTTGTAGCTTTTTTAGTCTTACTTATTTTTATCTGTTCATTTATTCATTTTAGTTTTATCCCTAAATGCTTCAGAGCTTTATAGCAGGTGTTGTGGAAGTTGTTGGTCAGTAGTTGTAGGTACTATAAAACTATCTAAAGGTTATAGCGCAGTGATACTCAACATGTGGCTCTTTTGCGATGATTTGTGGCTCTTTTATGTCTTAATTTGAAATATTATTCCCTAGAAAACCATAAAATGGGAATTTTGACCTCAAAAATTATCCATTGCAAGTAATATTAATCAGTTTGTTTCCCATACTTATGCAGAAGGTTTTGATGGTCAAACTTGATGGTCCATGTTTTTTTTTTCCTCTGTATGTTTCCATCGCCCTTATTCAAAGTTTTTTGTCCCCTTTTTACATTTTTAAAATCACTTTTTATCAATTTCTTTCCCCACTTTTTTCCCCCTTTTTAGTTACTTTACACTAATTTCTGCCAGATTTTTGACCACATGGAACACAATTTTTGTAACTTTGCACCCGTTTTTGTGGTGTATTCGGACCATGAGTTTTATTTTGTATATTATTTTGATAATTCGTCCGGTCGCCGACTTCTGGCGTCCGTTGTTGTGTTGGGTAACTTGTCAGTGCTTCCCCTGAGGTTCAGCATCCCCCACGGCGCTGCAGAGTAGGATCACACCTGCTACGAATCATCCAATCTGGACTACCTACAAGAGGCTGCTCGTGATTCTCTGCAGTGCCAGAGTTTTGCTCTTACTCACCTGTGGTAAACCTTCAGCGCTCGGCCTTACTACCTTCGTGCATTTTTGTATGTTTCCAGTATCTACCTGTTGGCGATTTTCTAACGTGTCTCTCTGTTCTTTTCCAGTGCCTCACTCCACGCTCACCTGCAGCTTTGTACAGCACTCTCTCCCACGACGACTCACTCCCTGGACCCTTCCCCCCGTCTCAATAAAACCTTTAAAACTGCTTCCTCGTCTGCATTTTGGGTTCATACACCACTCACACACAACAGTTTTTGCCACTTTTCACCCTGTTTTGTCCATTGTATGCCTATTTTCCCCCGTTTTCACCCATTTTTTGCCCCCTTGATTTACCTTTTGTCATTAAATACCACCTTTATTCCCAGTTTTTGCCCATTTTACCCACTTCTTTTTGCCACTTTTATCCCATTTTTGCCCTTTTCACCATTTTTTCACCACTTTCCACCCATTTAAGCATCCCTTTGTCATTAAATGCCACTTGTTTCCTATTTTGTGCCCATTTTGCCACTCTTGACTGCTTTTTGCCTATTTTAGTGACTTTTCACTCATTTTTTTGCCACTTTTGGGCCATGTTTTTGCCACCTGTAGCTCATTTTTTGGTCACTTCTCACCCATTTTTTTGCTACTTTCTGACCCTTTCGCTCCCCCACCATTTTTGCCACTTTTCACATATTTTTGTTGCCAATTTCACCCATTTTTGCCACTTTTCACCACTTAGATTGTGGCTCTTGCAAAGGCATTTTTCAACAATGCAGGGCTGAGTAACACTATTATAGGGCATAAACAACATAGCCTGTGTTTTCCAGGCCCTTTGCTCCCAACTGCTGAGACCCAAAAGGGAACTGCAAAGCAGTTTTCACTGAGTCACAAATGTGCGCCTTGATAGAAATGTGTGTTTAAAAGTCAATTATCTGCTTTTATTTTGAAGGATACGTCTCCATCTCTTTCATATATCTTTGTTCCATCTCAGGTCCAAACAGCCCCATTTCTAATTAATACAGTTTGGTTATGATTGAAAATGTTGACGACATTTGGATGTGTTTTTGTCCTGAAGGAGGTGGTGGTGGGCCCTGATGCAGGATCAGTGGTGAACCACTGTTCTGGGCTATGACATTTCAGTATAAATATGAGGAACCTTTTTGCTCAGTTGCCACTGTGGCTAGCGTTTTTTTTTTTTTTTACTTACAGGCCACTCAGCATTTCTCCTAGCCTAAAATGTGTTTTGGGGAAACCATGTGTTACATGCCAAATTGGATGCATTTTGTATAAGATGAAACAAAAGCAGTTCTTTTCCCCCCTCATCAACATGACTAAGATTAGTTCTACTCTAATAAAGCACTTGCAGGACCTTGTCTACTATGACCTTGTCAAAATTACATCAATATATATTCTTTTAAAAGGAAAACAAATCATGATAGGAAATACAGTGTGCAATGCATAGTAGGGACTGGGGGGCTAAGCTTTTCTTAGATATGAGTGGGGAGAGGGGGCAAGGAAAAAGGTCGGACACCAGTGCTTTAGTCTGAGCGTAGGCTATTTTCCATTCGTCCTGGAAAATAGCCTACGCTGATCTAAATCCTACTGAACATCTGTGGAAGGAGCTCAAACATGCAGCCTGGAGAAGGCACCCTTCAAACCTGAGACAGATGGAGCACGAGGAGTGGGCCAAAATACCTGGGACAGGTGCCAAAGTCTCACTGAGAGTTACAGACTGAGTGATTTCATCAAAATATGAAGTGAAACGTACCAGTCAGTTTCAAGTTATTTCAGTTTCATTGTGGGTTTTTCTAAGGGTAATATTAATTTTGTCCATGTGTGTATTCTTTATGTTTAGAGTCAACCACTAGAGAGCAGCAGATCCACACTTTTGAGGAGACTTTACTCCAACCACAGCTGATCTTATTTTAAAGATCTCCTGTTATCGCCTCTCTTCTTGACACTTTACAGTGCATAGTTTTTACTCTGCTCCTCTTTAAGAATGATGAATGTGAATAAACCTTACATTAGAAGACATAAATACACTATTTGCTTTTTATTTTGTGACACTTTATTTGAGGGAGAGCCTAAATACTGAAGGACATACTATTATAGTTCTATTATTAAGCCTCTATTTCAGGGGGTTTAAACTCTTCATCTGCATCAAGATTACCCTTTGAAGGCCAAATGTAACAAAAATCAACTACATATTACAAAAGTGTCATGCTTGTACACATATTTATTCATGAATGTATGGCTAACAAAAAGGTTTTGGAGTGGCCAAGTCAAAGTCTGGACTTAAATCTGATTGTGATGCTGTGGTATGACCTTAAACAGACAATTCATGCCTAAAACCCTTGAGTGTGGCTGAATTAAAACAATCCTGAAAAAACAGTGGGACAAAATTCCTCCACAGTGTTGTGAAAGATTCATTGTCAGTTATCACAAATGCTTGCTTGCAGTCGTTTCTTCCAAGGATGGAACAACCAGTTGTTACATTTCAATTATTTTTCAAAAGTCTTGGGGCTCATCAGGATGTTTTTAGTCAAATGTGAGACGAGCCTTTGTGTTCTTTTTGGTCAGCTGTGGTTTTGGCCTTGAAACTCTCCCATGATGTAACTTTTGCCCAGTGTCTTTCTTATTGTTGAGTCATGAACTCTGACCTTAACTGAGTCAAGTGAGGCCTGCAGGTCTTTGGGTGTTGTTCTGGGACCTCCTAGACCAGTCGTCAATGCACTCTTGGAGTCATTTTGTCAGGCCCGCCACACCTGGAAAGGGTCACCACTCTTCCGAGTTTTCTCCATTTGTGGATAATGGCTCTCACTATGGAGTACCAAAGCCTTAGAAATGGCTTTGAAAGCCTTTCCAGACTGATAGATGTCAACGACTTTGTTTCTTGTCTCTTCTTGAATTTCTTTAAATGGTGCCATGATGTGATTGAGCTCCGTTAGCCTGCTTCACTCTGTCAGACAGGTTCTGTTTAAGGGATTTATGGGAGTGGATAATGAAATTGAACTCAGATTTCCCAAAAATTTGGTTAATCACAGTTAATTCAGGATTTACCAAGTGAGGCAATGACTTTTTCACACTGGGCCAAGCAGGTCTGGATGGGTTTTTCCCCTTAATAAATGAAATAATCATTTAAAAACGGAATTTTGTATTAAATCAGGTTACCTTTGTTTGATATTATCATTTATATGATGATGTGAAACAATTAGGTGTGACAAATATGCGAAAAGCAAAGAAATCATAACAAACGAACACTCTCAGGGTTGAATGTTTATTGAATGTTTATTAGAATTTGCGATTAGCGATGTCACATTCACCTACATGGCGCAAAGGAATCATAATGATGCTAGTATGCACGCCTTTACTGAAACGAGCTCATGAGGGGGACGATAAACCGGAGGAACACCGAGTGAAACACCTCTACCTGTCTGAACAGGGTGACACAGAAAATCAAAGTAGAAAATCAGCAACACAGTTCTTATCAAAGATTCAGATAGAAATGAAGAAGAAGAGTCAAAAGAAGAGCACTGGAATCAGAGAGAGACAAACAAAGACAAAGAAAAGAGAAAGCGTCGTGATGCTCTGCACCCGTAATACTCGTGTGTCTCCTCTCACTCTCATGGAGCTACAGTACTAAGTTGGCAGAAAGGTGCATGGCTTTTGTATTCAAATGAATCTTAATCTGAAACATCACATGGATATGATGACTGTGGATCCAGTATGGTGTTTTATTGATTTAACAGTGTCGTCTTTATCAATAACACTTTAACAGAAGACGGACGTCCGTTCAAAAATACGTGTTGGCAACATCAGTCAAAGGAACGTAGAGAAATGAAGGAAAGTAAAGCAATGATAAGGTTGTATCCCTGTGCTGGAGTAGTGTTAGGATCATTAGTAGCAGGTCATGCTCCATTAGTGAAGTCCTTTAAAGCAGGATTTTTCCGTCCCACTCCTGTAACTATGGAGACGGCGGCCATGTTGCATGTGGCCTGAGCGTAATGTGCAGGGAGGGAAACAGGTGAGCTCAGCGAAAGGCAGTAGTCATAGTCGAGGTGAATACAATAATGTCGATGGTGAGGATCCATGGTTGATAACGGTAAAAGAAGGGAGGTCATGCAGCTCGGGCCTGAGGCGGGGGGAGGGGTGGAGGGAGGCTTCTCCATCACACTGTGGCCCCCGGCCTGGTGGAGCTTTAGGTGGGACACAAGACTGGAAAGGAGAAGGGGGATAATGTTAATTATCTACAGGAGAAGATGAAAAAAAGTTGATTTTACATTTAAAGCAACAACTCAATCTGGCAAACAGCTTTATAATCAGAGAATAAACATTACTGTGGTAACAATGATAATGATAATAATGGCCGATTACAAACAGCTAAAGCCACCACTTCTCCACATAGTAAAGCAATTCCAGTTTTCATCATGTTCATTTAGTAGTCAGTCTCTGTCACACTGAACCAAATGTTATGGGTTAGCTGTTACAAAGTTGTCTGTTATAGCTGTCATTTCCAAACTTAACTACGCTGCAGCCCAGATTGAATTCTGGAAATATTAATAGACCCACTAAAACGCTCCAAAAATCACAACATGAGACATTTTTGGGTTCTCAAAGTAAAGTCAGTGAGCCACCACCATCTGTTTGGTTGAGGCATCTGCAAAACCTTTAGTGAGTTTCAGCGTTTTAATTTACTTTCTGACAACACATACTCTTTCCTTTCCTTTTAACTTTAAGACTAACACTAACTCTATAATGTCTCCTGCTCTCTACAGGTTAAAACATTCTGCTGCAACTACGTTTATTTTTTTAGTAATTTCTTCTGGCTGATCTGGTGCTCTGTGATGAATGTGGCGCCATCTGTCGCCTCCACAGAGCTTAACAGTAACAATCTACTTTTACACAAACATTAACTGCACCTGTAGCAGCTGAAAACCAAAATTTTCAGTTCAAGGAGGGCTCCACAAATCAGAAATGCTGCTGTGACACTCTGGGATTGTGGGAAATGTAGTGCTGATTCTTTATGTGGTAGATAAACCATGTTTTTTTTTTTAAAAACAAGTTTAATAATATAATATACTTGCTTGTGTTTTCTGTATGTCTTCAATACCCCCTTATACCCATCTTTTGTTGAAATTGGTGCATAAGTTCACTGGTATCAATGGACAGATGTGGAGGTTTTAGGCATAAAGACAGGGACAGCCAATCAGAGACATTTCTGTTACACTCTAGGATTCTGGGTAATGCAGTGCTGTTAACTGAGTTCACTTAAGACAGGGTTGTTAACATTTAAACGTGTGTGGTCTATATCATTGGTTCCCAACCTGGGGTCCGGAACCCCCCATTGGGGGCGGCAAAGATCTAAGGGGGTGAAAGGCTTTTTCTGTTCTTAGGCTGACAAAAACAGACTTGCAAATTTGTCTAAAACCATGATAAAGCAGTTATGAAGCTGTTTATACAAAGGTACTTTAATAAGAAAAGCAGGCAAAGGCCTTTTAGGGTTTTTTATCAGTGAAAACATTAAAATCTATGTTGGCATTTGTCATGCTTTCATCTCTCTAGGGTCCTGGTGGAGGGGGGGCTCCACTTTTCATAGGCACATGGGGGGGTGGGTGGGGGGGGCATTTCAAATGGTCAAGACACCATGGCCGGTAATTAAAGCATGAACTGAACAATGTTGTGGCTGATCAGGGACAGAAAGAAGAGGGCGTGTCTCAGCGTTGTTGGTTAAGATTTAACATAGCCTCTTTGCCTCTTCATAAAGCAAAGGTATAAATTATCATTAATTTTCACCCAATTCTATCTTTTAAGATATGTTAAGCAAACATTGTCCCAAAGCATTGCAGTGTAGTTTTAAACCTAAAATGACAAAAATGCTGTAAAATGTTAAAAAGCACTCCTACTCCATGGATTATTACGAATACAAGATAGAAAACCAGACATATTTTTGTATGTGTACAAACATTTCAAAATGATCTCTTTTGACCCCAGGTTTTCATAAGGTCAAGTATACTTTAGGGTTCTCTGAGTATTAGGCTCTACAGGGCGTCATCGATGAGGGTTTAGTGAAGTTCTGCAGAAGTGTTTTGTAGAAATATTCAGATTTGTGGAGCTTACCTTTCAATATGTAGTCAGTTAACAGTGTAGGCACCTTGTCACTGTCCTCCTTCATGGCAAAAAGAACTGGAAAGAGAAATAAAGAGCCCATTATCTCTGGGTTTACACCTTTACCATCTTTTAATAGTGACATTTTTCTAAGTTCTTACTTTTTGTGAGCATCTGCAGGTCGTCAACAGATGGAGGGGTGCCTTTCTTCTCATAAGGAATGACTGTGTTCAGATACTAAAAACAGGGTAAAGTTAGGTTCAGAGGAGTTTGTTTAAACTGGATTATAACAATGAAGCTGTCAAGTCTATAATCACTGAATCAATGATATAGTCTGACTCTTGCCAAGTCTCTACTCTATCAACCTGCCTCCCTAAATAAAGGCAGAGAAAGCCAAACATGATCACAGAAAATATAAAATGCATCACCCAATGTCTTGGATTATTTTTGCATTGTTTCTGAAAAGCATAAAATCAGATGAAATCCATTTTTAGAGGTTGCAATCTTACCTGTTTGTCATTCCCTGTGCTTCCAAACGTCTGTCTGATGCTCGTCTGCAGGATGTTAGACAGTCCCTCCATGCTGAAACGCTGCAAACACAACAGATACACAAATAAACAGACCGTTATTACTGACCAATCAAACTGAAGGAATGAAATTTATGCAGATAAAAGCAGACATTATCTAAGTAACATCATAATAAGACATGATGAGCCCTGTTGTTTATAATGCCTCAGCATCTCTATGTTCATTACTGTTCAGCAATTCAGCCTCAGGTAGCCTTCAGCGATTACATAAAAACACTGCTGCTGCAGTGCATGCTGGGAAAGTCCATTAGGATGTTTCTGTGTTCCTGGAGGGGAGAAGACCGGACTGAGCTGTTAGTGTATGAAGACGACGGGTCACTTCCACTTAGGATCTTTACTGGAAGAGACTGTAGAGGCTAATGGATCCATTATGTTAACAGACAGAGAGAGGCAGAGAGCTGACTGGAGGTTTCATCTTTCTGATGTTCAGACTGGAACAGCTGAAACATGAAAACTGCACTGCCGTCATGTTAATTTCAGATTGATTTAAAAACTCTTACATTTACTGTCTGAGCCCGCAATGGCCAGGCTTTACTGTATGTCATGTAACAACACAAATCTCAGGTGCTTTATATTGTGTAACTTTAAAGACAGATTTATGCCAAATCTACACCAAAGCCATGGCATCCTATGCCACATAAATTTATGTGTTGGTGTGTCTAAAACACTAGTCAGCAGGGCGATATTTATGCTGGTTTTATCAGCATCTTCCAAAACAAACACAATCTCTATTTGTCTGTAAACAATTCCAAAAAAGTATTTAAAAAAAACAAAAACAACAACAGTATGCAATGATTTTCAAATCTCATAAACCCATTTATTATTTAAAAGAGAATATAAACAACATATCCGATGTTGAAATTGAGATATTTTAACATGTCATGAAAACATTGACTCATTTTGAATTAGATGGCATCTAGGGCCGGTACTCTCTTTGGCATTGCTTTAAAATCAGGAATGGTTCTGGAGTGAACATCACTGCACGGGCTCAGGAACACTTCCAGAAATCACTGTCTGTCAACACGGCAAGCTGTGCCACCCACAAATGACAGTTCAAGCTGGATTATCAAAGAAGAAGCTTTATATGAGCACGTTCCAGAAACGCTTCCATCTTCTCTGGAACAAAACTCATTAAAACTGAACTGAGGCAAAATGGAAAACTGTTCTGTGGTCAGAAGAATCAAAATTTAAAACTGAAATCAATGCTGAAATGTAGAGAGAGGCTTTAAAGCAACATATGCTCCCATCCAGACTAGAGCTGAACGATTTGAGAAATAATCTAATTGCGATTTTTTTTTACCTAATATTGCTATTTAATACGCGATTAATTCTTAAGTTCCTCATGCCATGCATTTTACAACAAAAACCAGCAATAATTAATTCTTTACTATATAACAACACAATATTCAATTAAACTAGGCAGAAGAAGTTTTTAAAAATATCGAAATGTGATGTTTTTTTTACTCATTTTGCAAATTTGATGTGAACTTTTGTATTAAAGGGAATGACATTTTAATATAATTCTCCTATGTAATAAGAAAAAAAAATATAAAAATGAAGAAAATTGGATTTTTTTGGACACTATTCTAAAAATATGGCACTAGAATGATTACATGATATGTTATGCATAACATCTCAGCTGCAAAAAAGTTCTAAACTGGTATTTAGACAAAAATTTCAGGTTAAAAACATTTTGCACCTTCTGCGATTTGAAAATTGCAGCAGGCCATATTGCCATTTAATCTAATTTGTGATTAATTTCCCAGCCCTAATCCAGACAATGTCTCTTTCAGGGAAGGCCTTGGATATTTGTACAGTGCTAAACCACATACCACATTCATCACAACAACATGGCTTCACAATAGAAGAGTCGGGGTCCTGAACTGGCCTGCCTGCAGTCCAGACCTTTCACTGAGAGAAAAAATTAGTGCACTATCAATGCTGAACAGTAGATAGAGATTTAAGAGCAACATATTCTCCCATCCAGAAAACCCAGGACTGTTGATAGGCTAGAACCCTACATCAGACAAGAATGGGACAACATTCCTGTCTCAAAACTTCAGCAACTTGTCTCCTCACTTCATAGACATTTACAGACTGAAGAAGAGGGGATGCTACACAGTGGTGAACATGGCGCTGTTCCTACTTTTTTTTTTTTTTTTTTAATGTGTTGCAGCCATCAAACTCAGAATGAGCCAATATGAGATGGTCAAATGTTTCAGTTTCAACATCTGATATGATGTTTAAGTTCTACTGTAAATAAAAGACAGGTTAAATTAAAATGATAAAAAAAAGTTAATTTTCTTCAGTACAACAATTCTCATCAAATTTGCAATGAGTCAAAATAATCATGATTAGAAATTTTCCAGAATTGCAGTGAGCACATTAAAGCTGTAGGTTGATATTTTAGGTGCACATTTTACTGAAGCAACAAAAAGTAAAGTTTATGTTGTTGCTGCTCTAATAAATGATTACTATTTAGGTTAAAAATAAAATCTGGTTGCAGTCACTTGAAAGTAGAGGGTGGACCATGTTTTTGCTGGTTAATGGCTCCAGAAAGCCCCTAAAAGATGTAAAAACACTAATAAGACAAATGTGATAAATGTGACCTGAGAGCCTGATTACCTGAGCCCACAGTAGGGAGGGGCCCCGGACAAGCCTGCTGTGAAAAGTGTTTATTTATTTGTTTTTTTCTTAGTGTCATTTTTTTAATCAAAGCAACTAAATGAATCCGTCAACAAATGGAAACTGGCATCAAATCGAGTAAAATACAATACTGGGGGGCCCCTGCTCCTCCCTTAAAAATGTCCAATAGTGTAGTCCAGCACTGCAAAATAATGCAAGTAAATTCGATTAACCACATTAAAAATGTTGCTCAAAAATTCTGGAATGGTGTTAAAATACATTAAAATACACTGATGTTTGTAAAAATGACACATTTGTTGCTCGGCTAGCGCGTTAAGGTGGAACATTCCTTCTGGGTGCCCAAAATCCCTAGCTACGCCTCTGCTTGTGCCTACTGTATGTTTTATTACCAATATTTTATTCAGTTCAAGTCCATTTTACCAAGAATTTGTGAATTTGAATGGTGATAAAAATTATGATCATTAAATTCTTAAATGCTTTTAAACTTTAAATAACAATACCCTATCATCCAGCTACACTGCAGTTTTAGAGCGTGTTTTTGAGCTCTAAATGTGACACGGTATCACAAACACGTGACATGTTAATGCAGCAGACACAGCAGGCTGCAGTTTGCTGTGTTTGTGTAATCTGAGTAAGTGTTTGTGGTTTTTGTCTCCTATTCTGTATTGCTAATGCATTTCTGGATGGGCTATTGCATTACAAGTCAAAAAAGGAAGTATAACAGTAAATATGGGCCTTTAAAAACTAAAAACTGGTCATGAAAATAAAGTATTTATCTGTTTTTTACTACAAACAATCCAAAGATTAGAAACAAGTAAATTAGAGTGTAAAAATCAATATCTGCTGCCACCTCTCAGCCCTATTTGTTATTTTAAAGCCAGAAGTGATCATTCAAGAAGGCGGGTTCACATTTCTATGCATCATTTGTTGCATCAGCCAATTATTTGATGGCCACACTGCAAGTACATCATGCTGAATCATCAAGTTTATACTAAATGAGTACAAATTATACAAATTAATATCATGCTGTTTTGAAAATCTTTCCAAGTAGAGATTTATCCCATAGACTTATAGGAAAATGTCTTCTGTTGTAAGAAATCGTCTTTAAAGAAAGCTCTATTTTCCTTTTGGTTTTAAATGACCTGATCTTTACAGGAACGTTTTTTCTTTTTCATCTCTAATATAAGATCAAAGACTGGGACTTCATGAGGAGCTGCTGTATTAGTGAATATGTTGCTAAATGTGTTCGGGGACTAAGAGTAGACATTTTCAGTGGGTCACAGAGGTGCACCAAGAAAATAAATGTCTATGATGTGCTTTTATTTTGAAGGATATGCTTCCATCTCTTTGTGTAGACACTTATTTTGCTAATTCTCAAGTCCAAACTGCCCCATTTTCCTTGATGTGCCACTGCTTTAGTGGATATTTTCTGTGGGTCTCGTGCTCCAGGGCCCTGATTTTGGCAGACACTGTAGGTGCTAATGTTATTAACTGTTTATAAAGCTGTCAGCCTCTCCCAGCTCCTCACCTTGACAGGCATGGTCCCCGTCTTCTCCGTGTGTCCGTTGGTCCCCACATTTGCTCCGTTCACAGACGCCTGCAGACTCAGAGCCTTGTCCCGACGCCGGCGTTTGCTGCTGTCTCTCTGCTCCCTCTGCCTGTTCTGCACCTCCATCAGAGCCGTGATGAACGTGTTCTTCACCTCCTTCTCAAACTCCAGCTCTTCACGCCGAGCCAGCTGATTGACCAGCTCCTCTGAGAACTCACGGATGGCGGCCTCCACCCGGTGAAGCAGCTCCACGAGAGCTGAGCTGGGCATCAGACTCAGGCCTGAGGGACGAGGGAGAACAAGCAGCAAGGGTCAGTTATAAAAGTTAGAATTTCATCACCAGTGGTCCTAAAATTTTAGCAGTTGAGTCACTATAAATTTTTCCCCACGCATTTTTTCATCTTGATTGTTTTTAGGCCTGAAGAGGTATAAGTACACAGGTCCAAAGATAAAAAAAATAAAAATTTGAAGACCAAAACTACCTATGTTTCTGTTTTTTCCTGCCTAAATTGCTGCAAATTCCAACTCAAAGTGATAATTTCTCACTAAACCAAGCTCAAAATGAAAACTAACCTGATTATCTAATCAAGTGTGGATTTTGTTAATGATAGATGCAGAGTGTTGAGAATCTGAATGGTCTGACTGTAGAGAGCTTTAATTTTTCCATATACTCCCGCTGGTTTTGACTCCATGTCTAACATAAAAAGGACATAAATTCTTCAGGTTGTGCATGTTTTGTCCCTGACCATGGCGTCAATGCTCTCATCATAATGATCCATCACTTTGGCTCTTCTTCATACAGGGTTAATGATGTTTTTATGTCAGGGTGAGGACACATTTAAAGGTGGCCTCTTCTTTTAGTGTGTTGTTTTTTGTTGATATGTACCTGCATGGTTCAAGGAGAATTATTAATGATAACCTTGAGGGTTCAGGCTTTAGAAAGACTGATAACTCAGATGGTAAGCTTTCAAGTTGAATGAATTAATTTTTACTTTGGCAGGTTTATAAGATGCAATACAATGTTTTTACATCGAAGAGCAATCACGAACAATAACAGTAGATGCAACTTACTCTACTATTCGAGTAGCAGTTATTTCACTCATTGCATTATCATCCAAATTAAAAACAGCAATGTCTCATTTTGCTTATCAAGGAGCATCTTAACCCTCAGACCAGTAAGGAGCCAAATCTTGACATTTTAGCAGTTATATTTAAATTCTCTATTTTGTGTTAAAAACATGCACAGTGGCTGCCCTCTACTGGTTAAAATCATCCACTGCAACTGAATTATTATGAAAAACTTTACTGATTTGGTGCTCTGTGGTGTGCCGTCTGCCGTCACCACAGAACTCAACAGTAACCGTCCACTTTTTAAATCACCGTTACCTTTGTTCATAGCAGCCTACATCCACTTTTAATACTTTCTATTATATATTGCTTGATTCTTGTTCCTCTCCTGTTGAGCTACTGTAACAGAATTTCCCCCAGTGGGGGATCAATAAAGGTTTATCTTATCTCAAAAACCCATGTGATCATCACATGGACCTGCAGGTCTGTTCTCAGACCTGACACAGTCATGGTTTTGCCTAGGAATATTCTGCTTTTAAGAAATACTTTTTGACTTGTGTAGGCTTTTTAAAAAAGATTGCCATATCCAATTTCATTTTTATCTGCCCACAACGTCTAAACCAGCTGTGTGCAGGTTAACAAACTGGATGACAAGTATCAGACAGCTTAATTTGAGCTGCAACAACTGCAACTGTCCCCAGCAAAGTCCTACAGTAGTCTCATTGCAGTTGGTCTGATTTGGGCTAAAGAGACTTGTCTTTGGCAAATGACAAACATTTACAGTAATTGGATAAGGCTACAGACGATTATGATGTGGACTGAATGCAAGCTACTTTAACTATGTTTCTGGTTAGTATCAGCTCTTCAGTACACCCAGATTTGACATCTTTATCCTCTTAATGGGATTATAATCTAGAATAAAGACATCATGCTACACTGAAGAATCCTTGAAAATAAAAAAGAAACTTCTGCCACATCCTGAACTACTCGAGACAGTCCAAAGCAGTCGTAAAAATTAACAACCATGCCAGATCTTTGACTCAGGATGTCTCACTGATGAATAAAACCAGGATTTCCTCATGTTTGACGTCATGTTTTACCTTCATAGGAGCAGTTGTTGTTGGAGGCCAGTGACAGTTGCCTGATCTCTTCCAGCAGGGACGGGTTGTTTCTGGAGGGGCAGCTCTCCTCCTCGTCCTCCTCCTCAGTTTCACCAGGATCTGGAGAGTTCTCCATCATCTCGACGATCTCTTCAATGACCTTCAGGAGAGAGAGAGAGAAAGAGGAAGAGGAAGAGAGAGAAAGAGAGGGCGATGAAGGTTCAGCAGACAGCAGAGTTGATGGACAGGAAAGAGACGAGGAGACAGGTCTGAGTAAACACATCACTATCCATTTGTGAGGAGAGAGGGGCCACTAAAAGTCCAAATGCCTCTCTGTAACTCTACATAACATACATAAATCTATTATTGATGTGAGCACAGGCTTCAGCAGTATATGAATGCAGCTTAGTTCTCTTTCTAACTGGGTATTCAAACATTCTCTTAAAAAACCCTTAGAGCTGTGAGTTTATTCCACAGAAAGCTGCTGAAAAAAAGTGAATGAATGAATAAAATATGATGGGCAAACTGATCAACTTTTAGTTTGGCCATTACAAGTGAAAAGTGTGGAGTGTGGGCTTAAAGTTCAGCCATATGGACACAGGTAGGTTCATCCTGCATGTATCAGCTGATCATTTTTCACCGTCTGTGTCTTTGTCTTTAAAATTGTCCTACAGATTTCCAACTGCTTGCTTGTGTCATCCTCTTTAGGGCTCCAGAGTTGGCCCTGGGCCTTCTTTTCTCTGAGTCTACCGATGTGTGGGGGGATGGGTTCCTGCTGTTCCTGTACCTGGCTGATCACCTGTTCTTCATCTACTGTGACTATCAGATGGTACGTGAGCTCCATGGTAAAGCTGCTGGGTCAGCCGGACCACCAGATGCTCCGTGCTGGGATATATTCTTCATCACTGAGGAGGAGGCAGCTGATGGTTAAACGTGAAGGCTTCGGGTGGAGGAAACATGCTCCTCTTTTTCTGGGTCAGACTCCACTGAAATGTCCAACCATGTGGAAGTGAAAGAGCAGGACACCTTCTTGGAGCTCCTCTAGGAGCTCCTTGGTTCAGTAAGTTCTCTGGTTAAAATTGACTTAAGTAGACGTAAAAGTACAGGTCTATAAATCTACTCAAGTAAAAGTAAAAAGAATTAAATTTAAAGTTTCACTACTCAGGAGTTATACAGTAAAAATATGATCTTTCCTCATTGGCAAAAACAACAAGAGTATAGATCTTCAGTCAGGTCATTCAGGTAAAGTCACACATCTATAATAAAGTTAAATACACAAAAGGATTACTAGCATTAATAAAACTTATAGCTAAAAATTAACTACTTAAAGGTGTTTATATTTATCCACACTGCATATGGTTCAACTACACATTTATAATGTTAAATATTTTACAATATAAGCACCTTTAGGAGCACCTAAAGTCACAGACACAAACTCTAACTCGGTGGATAACTTCACTGATGGTGCAAATGTGTTGAACAACAACAACCCACCAGAAACCAAAAGAACCCAAACAGGGATTACTGAAAAACAGGTGATATCTAAACACAACTAAACACATAAAAAACACATCTAAACACTCTGGCCAAGGGCATGATGGGAAACTCAGATTTGAAATCACTTACATCAGTAGACTCTTTACATCCATTCATCTTTCCATTCAGACTCTGCACTGGGTTTCACTTGCTTTGTCTGAGTTTGGATATTTGCTTTTTAATATGCAGTGTTTCTAAATACACTACAATTTCTTCTTAGTGTTCATTGTTTCCACAGTTACTAATCATTTTCCCTTGTAGCTGACCATGCATGTTTTTAGCAGCTTATATGATTGACCTCGATTATTCTCTGCCATCAGCTGCCTCTTCTGTCGCTTGGACTCTTCTCATTCATCTGTGGTCAGTTAGTTTTTGTTTACATCTGGGGGTTTAGGGGTTGGAGAGGTAAGGATTCACTCCCATGATTCTCCGCTACCCTCTAGGTTCCAGGTTGCCTTCTGTTATTATTTTGATTGGGAGCCCTCCTTGTGGTGGAGTTTGAAAACTGTGTCTAAACTGAACTTACACATACCTGGTGGCCCTGTTTCTGAGCGGTTTAGGTGAAATCAAAGACTGTAGAAAGAATTGGACAAACTCTGTGTGATGTCAGCCATCTGCTTACAATAGAAGGACTCAAACAGCTCTTGAAGCCAATCTGCGGCGGCTTCCATATTGAAATTGCGGTCTCAACCGAACTTTGGATCAACCAAACGGCCCACCCACTATGCGCGACTTCCTGTCAGCTAGCTAGCTAGCATTCTGGTTAACAGAAACGTAGCTTCTGCCTGTCGAGCTAACTGTCGATCAAATGAGATGCACCAATCAGTCTGCAGTGAGGTTTTTCCTAAATATGATCAAAACCATTGTGGTACAAAAAAATTCACCCCCTGTACAGTGAGAGCACATGGAGACATTAGCTAATGAGACATGTTTGGTGTTTTGAACCAGTCTGTAAACCAGTTTGTTTCTAGTGTAAAAACCAGCTATTTAACAGGAGTCCAGACGGGATTTCCAGTGTTCCTGCAGCCAGCCTTAAGTGGACACTCGCGGTATTGCAATTTTTTGCACTTCTGCATTGGCTTCATCTTTCAGGACCAGAGGTTGCCGCTCAGGTGAAATTGGCAGACCTGAATGTGTTTCATAATCCAGGTGTTCCCAGAAGAGGGAGCTGCTGAGTTCCAGGATCAGTTGGCGTTTGTTGAGGGGGAACAAAACCAGTTTTTCAAAATGCCTAACATTGCCCGGCAGGCTGACAGCACTCAGCAGACATAACTTTACACTGAGCAGCTCTGATGGACTGTAGGTTCACTGATCCATCCACTGATTCACTGATGGCTGTTCTTTACCTTGTTTATAAGAAACATGACAGGCATTGGACAAAACTTAGAGAAGGGGTCAGACTCTGGATGCTGGGCTTTACCCGCTGGTTCCTGTGCTGAGGCTCGGCCCACCTGGTCCATAGACTGAGACAAGGACCTGGTCTCTGGAAATGATGACAGTCATAGGCAGTCCTGGACCTCTGCAGCACTGAAAATGACTCTGGTCTGTCTGACAGAGAAGGATCTCACATCTCTGATGGAGTACTGTTGTCCCTGTCCTGGCCCTGAGAGACCACGCCTTTCTGGATTCTCTGGTGATGACTCTGTTTCGTTATCTTCAGGTGGAGCTCATGCCAATCCTTCCTGTGAAAAAGCTCCCAGTCCTGCCTCACCTGATTGGGATGAACTCTCTAATGATGAAGATGTCTGCTCTTCTGAATGACTGCTCTGCTGCAGCCTCGGCCTCCTGAGAATTTGCCAGTTCTTCTGAGCTCCCTTCTGTTGCTGCTGGCATGGCGAGGAATAATGACATTTCTCTGTAAAGGACCAGTCTTAAATCAAATGTTTGAGCTGCACTAAAATATAATGCAACCGACCCTCTACTGTCTAATCCTCTAAATAGAGGATGTTGTTAATCAAGTTTAGTTTGATTTCATTCACAATGACACAAAGTAGACAAGCACCGCCTCCATGGCTAGAGACCAGGACAGTCTGATTTTTATTTGGCTTTGATAGGTGACCAGCTGGTCTTCAAATAAAGCCAACTCTGACCCAGACTCAGGATTACACACAAACTATTTCATACCTGCGAACAGCAGCACAAACGCCAACAGAAACTCAAACAGACATGTCAGCAGTGTGGAAGAGAAAAAGTCAGTCCCAACCCACTTTGAGGTCCCACTTTTGGGACATGCATGCCAGTTTAAGCCAAACTACTGAAAAAAGGGCAGCTCAGGATTAAAAAGGAACAAATAATGCTTTTTAAATGATGACTGATCCTTTCTTTTTCTAAATGCACTAGCTAACACATACCTGATCGGCTGTGATGAGCGGTTCTTCGTTCAGGCAGTTGGCGTTGTCGTTCTTCTCGTTCATCTCCTCCTCCTCCTTTTCATGGATCTACAGAGAAATAAAATACATAGAGCTTAATCTTAAAAACCCTTACTTTCCATCTAAAACCATGAGTTCATCACAGCCATCAGTTCATAAAATATGTCAGAATCCTAAATATAATAAAGAAAACTTTTCTGAAAACACTTCTGTGGCCTTGATGATAAACTAGCGATAAATGAAGTCAGCAGTTGTTCTTCCAGGTAAATATCCTGACGTTTAGTTGAATTGTAGTGAGATTTGGTTTAAACATTCATGAGGATTAACTGTTATGTAAGAATATAAAGAGGTGAAGGGTTTTCCTCCTAATTCCAGCAGAGTAAACGTGGATTCATTCATCTGACAGAGGAGGAATTAAAGCTTATGCAACTCCAGAGCAGACTTCCAAATGTAAGACGGCCCTCGCCTACGTAAAACGGTACAAAAGGACTCTGAGGGCCACTGAGATTAAAACGGGGAAGAAGGAGGAAGTGAACACTCGGTAATGAAGTTAAAATAATTCATCCATCTTTATTTAAGTGGTTTCTGAGGCAATAAAGTTAGTCCAAATATAAATGAGCTCATGTGACCCAAATTAAGAAAAGATCGCCAATACAGGGGAATAAAGAGGAGAACTTTCAGGGGCAAAGCCAAACTGGGGACTCATTGAGGTCAGATAAATCATGGCCCACTGTGAAGTAAAGCGTGATAACGATGTTTTTAACCTGAAGAATAACCACTCCTATCAAAACAACAAAAGATCAATTTATTTATTTATACTCTAGAACATTATAGCCTTTGAAAAATGTATATTACTTTTCTTAATACAGAATTATCTTTTCCTTAGTAATGTTCATGTGGACAGGCACTGGGAACCAACTAATAAGGAAAGTAATGTCAGAACTCATAGTTAGGACATGTGGTGCACAAACTTTAAGATTCCAGAAAATAAAGTAGAAGAAGCAGAGACAACTCTAATAGAAAAGAATTGAATAACTGAAAAGAGACACAAATGGGTGAAAAGGGGCAAAAAAGAAATGACAAAAACAGGTTTAAAGGGGCAAAATAAGTGTCTACAAATGGCAGACAAAAGTTACAAAAATGGGTAAAGATGGCAAAAAAAAAAAAGGTGGCAAAAGATGGGTAAAAAGTGGCAAAAATTGTCCAAAGTAGCAAAATAGGAAGAAAATGATAAAAATGGGTGAAGGTGGCAATTTAGAGTGACTAATACAGGTCATAAGTGGTGGGAAAGGGAGAAACTGGCTAAAAGTAGCAAAAGATAGTGAGGCAAAAAGAGGCAGAAAGTGGCAGAAATAATTTAAAAGAGGCAATAAGAGGGGACAAGTGGCTTTAAACAGCAGAAAAAGGTTGCAAAAACAGGTAAAGATAGCTAAAAAAGGTGGCCAAGATATTGTGCAAAAAACAGCAAAAATTGGTTCAGACTGGCAAATTAGAAAGAAAACTAACACTGGGTAAAGATAGTAAAATAAAGCGGCTAATACAGGACATAAGTGGAAAAAAGGCCAGGAAATTGAGAAATTGGTTAAAAGTAGCAAAGGATGGGCAAATAGTGGCTTATAAGGGTTAAAAGTGGCAAAAAAAGTGGCAGGTCGAGTGGTTTAAGGCGCTACCCATGTGTGCGGGTGGCCCTGGTTCAAGTCCAACCTGTGACCCTTTACCACTTGTCTCTCCCCACACTCATTCCTGTTTCCAAGTCTATCCACTGTCCTTGCTCTATCAAATAAAAGCATGAAAAGGCCCAAAAATAAGTTTAATAAAAAAAAAAAGTGGCAAATGTGGACAAAAGTGGCAGAAATGGTTTAAATGAGGCAATCAGAGGGGTTAAAGTGTCTACAAATGGCAGAAAAAAGTTTCAGAAAAGGTTAAAATGGCAAAAAAAGGTGGCAAAGCTATAGGCAAAAAGCAGCAAAAATTGGTTCAGAGTGGCTTAATAGGAAGAAAACTATAAAAATGGGTGGAAGTGGCAAAAATGAGAGGCAAATACAGGCCAGAAGTGTCAGAAAACAGAAAAATTGCCAAAAAAGGCCAGAAAAGGGAGAAGATTGGTTAAAAGTGACAAATATGGGCAAAAAAGTAACTAAAAGGGTTAAAAGTGGCAAAAAGAAGCCGCAAATGTGGGCAAATAGTGCAAAAAAGTGTCACTTTGTTTAAAAAGTGGCAATAAAGGGTTAAATTGCCAACAATGGGCTCAGAGTTGAAAGAAAAATGTCAAAAAGTGGAAAAATTGGTAAAATTGGCAAAAAGATGTGGTAAAATGAACCAAATGTGGCAAAAAAAAAAAAAAAAGTTTGAAAAAGTGGCAAGCATAAATGAAAAAGTGTCATGAATTAATAACACCAATATCAGAACCCAATAATAGGCTGACACTGTTTTAAGATAAGCTAAAATAATTCTTTATTGATCCCCAGAGGGGAAATTCAGCTCCAGAATGAGATATATGTTACCCACGATACTATTGATCCAGAACACATGCACAGATCTCATCAATAACCATATCTAGGGAGGACCCGCTCTCTGGGTTTTCAGGGGCCCGGCCAGTTCTGTGGACAAGCCTGCCTGCAGTATCCCTGTGGTTTTAGGTGCAGAGAGAGAGGTTTGCACACGGAAAAGCTAAAGTAACTTTATCATTCCAGCCTAAAACTGAGCCGTTGTTTCAGAAATAATATCTGGTGGCCTGGTAGTGAAAGTTTAAACTTGGAGAGACTTCTAACAGCTGAAGGCAGCAGATATCTAACATGAACATCCCTCTGTCTCTGGAGGGTAAACGTCTGCTCTGGCCTCGACCGGTCCAAACATGGTGCAGACTGTTAAGCGTCTGCTGTTCAGCTGAATGTGACGGCCAATTACAGCGGAGAGGAAGAGGGAGAGCTCTGCTGACCGCGGTGCCGTCAGGGTTGGCCGAACTCGTCTTCAACTGTCAGCATGAGATTAAACCTCAGAAACAACGGAGCAGTTAGACCCTCAGCTGGAAAATAATGCTACACAGTTGTTCCTTTACTTTCAGATATCTCAGCTCAAAGACAGCTGAAGTGAAATGATTTAGACAGATAAACACTACTGTCAACATGAATGCATTCATTTAAATAAATCACACTTTGGTTCATCCACATCTATTACACCAGCATGGCTTCATGGTAGAAGAGTCTGGGTACCGACCTTTCACTAATAGAAAACATTTGGAGCATCATAAAATAGATAAATTGGAACTGTACATCTTTAGTGGAGGACACCCTCCTAAAAAACGTAGTTTTCCTCCCATCTGCAGAGAGCATAAATAGAGACTGTAGTAAATAAGCGTGAGTAATTTTCTGGGGTTCTGAGCTGGTTTTCTGGGTCAGACCTCTCAGCTGCTCTGATTTAACTCCGCTCAATGAGCATTAAATTGGTAAACAAACATTAGAGCTGAATCAGGTTTTCATTCATGATTAACACATTTACTCACAGCTCAGCACCGTCACCCAAAACTCTGTTTGAATATTACTGAACTGTTTTCTCACTGTGTCAACAGCATAATCCCTGCCTGGATTGTCTTCAATGACAACAAAGCATTTTTAGGGGATTATAAGCAATTGTATGTCTCCACAGCAGCTGAACCTTAACATACAGAAAGGTCATGAATGGACACAGTTTTGCATTTCCCTTTAATTATATCTGAGGAAACCCAAATATGATACCACACTGTGGGAGGTTTATTCATATGACATTAACAGTACAATAAGACTGAGTTCCTCCTGAGGTAATTAAGTCAGTGTGAATAATACAGAAACACAGTGTAAATTATATACCCCTAAACCCAGTAATGGCCCTTATAATGGCTCTCACAACTCAACTGTGTGGACCGATGAAGAGCAAAATGCCAGAACTTCAGTAGAGTTGACAGGCTAGAAACCTCCTTCACTAATGATGAAGACTGAAAAGAGTGGATACACAGAGAAGCTGGATTCTGACAGCTCCAAATCAGGCTTTTTGACCCTTTCACTGATTTTATAAATGCTTTATTGTCAATATATTTGGGCTTTTTTCTTTTTTTTTAATAAAACAAAAAAACATCTTTAATGCCGAAGTGAAAACAGATTTCCAGAAAGTAATGCCAATTAAATGCCAACTGGGGCAAGAAATCACACAATTAGTGAAAAGGGGGTTCCCTGAGTGCAGTGAATGTGTCTCAAGTGGTAGTAAAGAGACACCTGTGTCTGAAATTCCTGGCTACCATTACATCATGAAGACAAAAGAACACTCCAGGAAACTCAGAGAAGAGTTTATTGAAGAGTATAAGTCAGGGGATGGATACAAAAACATTTCCAGTTCTTTGGTCTGATGAGATGTAGAGGGCGGTTTTTGTCCGCCAGAAAAAACACCAAACACTACACATCACCACAAACACGCCATCCTCACTGAGAAGCACAAAATTGGCAGCATCATGCTGTGGGGATGCTTCTTGGTTATCCGCCCTGAAAGGCTTGTGAAGAAAGAGGATAAAATGAATGCGGCAAAATATTGGAGAATCCTGGAGGACAATCTTATTCATTCCACAGGAGAACTACGGCTTGGGAGAAGATTTGTTTTCTAGCACGACAATGAGCTGAAAACCAGACCTCGTTCCAATCAGACTTGCAGCTGGACTTGAAAAGGGCTGTTTATGCCCTATACTGACTTGATGGGGGGTGACTATTAATGCAGTCACTTATTTTACTTTCTACATTTTTATTTAAATTACATTTTTGTAAGGAAATCTGATTTTACTTTGACATTAAATTTTTTTGGCTTTTTTTTCTGTCAAAAAAGTTCAATTATATTGTCCATGTTTAATTTATAAAATCAATAAAATGGTAAAACATCCAATACTTTTACAGACACTGTAATCCATTCTTTGAGTTTGTGTCAGATTGAGGCTTGTATCATTGAAAAACATGATGTTAGTTACTGAGTGATTAAATCTTCAAATTTATACCCAGAGAATATACACAGATTTAAATCACACAGGGAACAATGTGTAGCTAGAACGATGTTCATCCTTAAATGACTCGTGGTGTTACATAAGTTGGTTCAATGAAAATACAAGTTAAATAATTTAAAATTAGAATTTCGAAAAACTTAAGCCCAGTCTATGGATGATTCATTTTGACACTAAAGGACAATGTGTTGGCTCTAGAAGGTATATAAATAAAGTTTGACTGATTGGTCATCATTTCTGAAGGTCTTATAGGAAGTTTCCCTGACTTCTGTTAAAAGTTACAAAACTGTGAATCAACACGTACCTCCTGCTCAGACAGATTCCCGTTGAGCCCCTCTTGGTCCGGGTTGTCCCAGGTGGAGATGTAGTTGTCGGTCAGAGCATCCCACACGCTGTCAAACATGAAACAAACACAAATGTAAGTCAGACCAACCTTTAGACATCAAACCCCTCGCATCTAGCATCTTATCTACCCTTCACTCTACAGGCTGCAGGCTATTTCAGGCTGCCGTATCCACACACGGTGAAGTTAGACGGTTATATAACAGCATTAGACTACAGATGGCTGTGTTGTCTTGTCCCCTGGTTAAAATCACGTCCACTCAGCCATGTCTTCAGCAGCCTACAACTCAGTCAATATTTCAAGAGGGTGACTTCAGTCAATGCACAGAGCTGGAGGCTGCAGAGGAACAATGCTCAACAGAATAAAAAAACAGAGTAAACGGTATCCTTACAGAGATTTAGATAAAGCTTCTCACATCATTGTGCAGTCGGTGTCTGACTGAAGCCGCCGAGGCGTCCGTCTGAGGAGGAATGACATAGAAACAGCCTCCTTTGTGTTTGTTCTCCTCCTCTCTGAGGTTGTCTCAGGCCTGCTGCCCGGCTCCCGGTGGCACTGCCCACAGCCAGCACACAGAGGACACATTCAGCTCACAGCTTACCTCACCAGCAGTCTGCATGTGGCTGGAGCACGCTGTGGTACATCAACAACAGCCAAGATTCATTTAACCCTGAGATAGAGGGCAAGCAAACATGCTGCTTCCTGTTTGGATGAACATGGCAGCCCTAAGCAGACATCCAGACATTTAAGTTACTATTAAATTAAACAAAGCTTTCCTGCTAACTCTGACACTTTCATGGATGGTAAGGGCGACCCTACAGTACGACCAGGACTGTCCTGCTTTGACAGGAGCTTTCCTGTTTTCATGCTCTATGCCTGAGTCCCAACAAATATCTTTAAAACGCTGATATATCTCGGTTTGAATTTCCCATCCCTGATTTAATAAAGTACAAAAATAATGTACCATGTTTGCTCCATGCATGCCATTTAATGGCACTGCCAATACTGTGGTTGTTTTAAGCAATAAAAAAGGATCACTAATGCAACACAAGTCAAAGGTTAACACTGATTTGTCTGCATGTGTTGACAAATCCTGGTGTAGGAATGCTATAGCTAGCTCAGCTTTCCGTACTGATAGGACCTGCTGCCAAACATCAGCTAGGATAAGAAAGTCTGTCAGTTTCTAAAGAACTCCAGGAGAAGTACAGCATACGACAGAAAGCACAGCATATGCCTTATTCGCATGGGACTAGTATTACTTTGGGACCCCTGGCAATTTCTAATAATCAAGCAGGACGTCTGTGTTTTGAGTTCAAGGTGTGCTCACTTGGTGGTATCTAGTGGGGTCTGTGATACAATCTCCACGCAGGGGTCAATCCCATTTCTACCCCTTAGCCCTTCCCCTTCCCCTTGAAACAGAGTAGAAAAGGGTGGGGGTAAAAAGTTTCCCTTAAGAAACAAGATGCCACACTGATAAAAGTATTTAGCCCAGTCTACTTAGAAAAACCTAGGCAAATTTACTTACATTTTCAAGTTGATTCAACAAGACTAATCTTTGTTTAAATTAATGTTTTCTTTGAAATACATACAATTTCCATTATTCCCAGCTTGTAAAAATGACTAATGCTTTTAATGCAGTCTAACACAATAATATGAAGAGTATAATTTACCAGTGGTATTCATTAGAAACACCTGTAACAATGCTTGCAAAGAGAGTGCATTTCTTTCCACACTTCAATTTTCCCTCATCACTGAAATTATCAGAGAACGATTAAAATTTGCGATCACAAAAGTAAGTCAGGCAGTCAAACTCATTTTCAGGAAGTCCTCTTTTCACTCATGGTGCAAAAGTGTTGACCATCAAAATCAACGATAATTCATCAGAAAGATAAACAGCAGTGATCTCTGTACAACATTCAACATCTAAAC
This sequence comes from Cheilinus undulatus, assembly GCF_018320785.1. Lineage (NCBI taxonomy): Eukaryota > Metazoa > Chordata > Actinopteri > Labriformes > Labridae > Cheilinus > Cheilinus undulatus. The sequence goes on from NC_054876.1 coordinate 5,348,436, forward strand.
TCACCTGATCACATTTAAACACATCTAAACACATAGAAACACTCTGCCCCAGGGCATCATGGGAAAATCGTGCCTACATATCCCCTTATCTCTGCTTCTGAACATGTTATGCAACATTTCCACGACAGAAACCTGATTTGTCTGTTTAAGAATTAAACTGACTATATATTTCCAATTATTAGATGTAATTTAAACCGCCTGCTTTAAATTAGATAAATATGGACTCATTTTAAAGACAGTTTTTAAATAATCTAATCAGCACACAGCCCAGTCTGCCTCCATCACTGTGTTTGGTCATCTGGACAGCATGTTACTAATCCGTCCTGCTGTGTTTGCTGGCCCGCAGCCACGGACAGGAAAACATTTAATATTCAGCCTCACCATCAGCTGACTCAGATCTGCTTTAAAAATCAGGCGACTGCAGGGATTATCGTCAGAAAGAGAGTGAGGGGGACTGTTTTCAACCAAACAGCAGATTTACATACTGATGCTCAACTTCAGAATTCTTTCTGCATGTCCCAGCCCAGCGGAGCTGTATGAGTCTGTTTTAATGTGGCTGAAGGTGGTTAAATATCCTGTGAATGAGAAAAACTTGAGTTGAATTCACCGCTTGGATGGTTAGAGTTGGACTGGAGTGAGGAGGATGAACAATGAGACGTTCATGTGACAAAAGCTGAGAGGAGGTGGGGAACATTGTGTGTGTTTGACTCACAATATCTCTACTGTCGCCCTACAAGAGCCACGGTGTTTCAGTGCTTCAGTTTCTACAATAACAGGCAGATTTATTGTAGTATTGTGCTCCATTAATGATTTCTTCTACAACACAGATTAATGCTGTTTGAAAAATCACACGATCCCCCCTCTCGGCCTCTCCTCTCACACCTACGGACTATTTATAGCTTGATTCATCCTCACACCGTGTGACAGGGAGTGAGTGTTTCCGCTCCAGACGCTGTGAGGAGGAGGAGGAGGAGGAGGCAGAGCTGAAGCACAGTGAGGCGTACGATACTGCACGTTGAATAATTCAGCAAACAGACGGAGAGCGGGGCTGTGGAGGGTGCGGTCATGACGCTGGGTGACTCCTTGTTTGGGATGTTGTGGTCTGAGTGTGAGGAAATGTTTTATTTTTGTCACGGGTGACGTTCTGGGCTGCAGAGTGTTGAAACTGAGGCTGGAAAACGACATTATTGGCAGAAAAACACGAGTGAGACACCATCAAACGAACTGAAAGAGCATCTGAAAGGGCATTTTATGCGACATCCCATTATGTCACCATACTGACTGTCTTTTTATCTTTTTACTCTTCTCCTTATAGTGAAAAATGTGCATTACAAATCCAAAATGCATGCACTTTGCTTAGAGATGCAAACAAGACAACCTGCAATTGCAAACACATCCCAGCACACTCTCCCCCTGAGACCTTGCAGTTCATTTGTATTCCCTGCAGGGGGCATGATGCTGATGATTTAATTTCTTCTCCACCCTATTCATCATAGTCCTGCTGTCTTAAAAGGAACGTTCTGGATTTTTTAGAGCTCTATTTCAATATTTTGTCCTAAAAAATATTTGGCTTCATTTTGGAGTTAAAGTAAAGTTTTTTTGAGGTAGAAAGGGAGAAAGACAGACAAATCAATACAGTGTATATAAAAAGTAATCACCTCATTGAATGTTTTACCCTTTATTGATTTTGGTGAATACAATTTAGCTATTTTGACAAAAAAATAAAACATTAAACCCTCTTTAAGGTTAAAAGTGAAAACAGATTTCTACAAAGCAATGCCAATTTGATAAATACATGTAAAATAAAATAAGTACATATTGGTGAGCTGGTGCTAGTAGTCTCACAATTAGTGAAATGGGGATCACCTGAGTGCAGTGAATGTGTCTCAAGTGACTGTAGTATAAAGTCACCTGTGTCTGGAAGATCCAGTCACTGGTTAATCAGTGTTCCTGGCTACCATTACACCATGGAGACAAAAGAACACTATGTAACTCAGAGAAAACATATGCAAGGTGCTAAACATCCCCCAGAGTTCAGTTAAATCCACCATCAAGAAATGAAGGAATATGGCACTTGTGTAAATCTGCCTTGATCAGGCCGTCCTCACAAAGAAGGAGACAACTGAGAGAGTCCACCAAGACAGCTATGACTACTCAGAAGGAGTTCCAAGCTTCAGCAGCTGAGATGGGAGAGACTCTGCAGATAACAACTGTTGGCCGGGTTCTTCACCAGTCAGAGCTTTACGAGAGAGTGGCAAAGAGAAAGACACGGGTGAAGAAAACTCAGATTCAGTCTGGACAAGAGTTCACCAGAAGGCATGTGGGAGACTCCATGGTCAAGAGGGAGAAAGTTCTTTGGTCTGATGAAACCAAAATGGAGCTTTTTGGCCATCAGACAAGACGCCAAACACTGACATCACAACAAACACACCATCCCCACTGTGGAGCACGCTGGTGGCAGCATCATTATGTGGGGATGCCTCTATGCAGTCAGTTGTGAGGGTAGAGGGCAAAATTAATGTGGGAAAATATTGGAAAATCCTGGAGGATAATCTTATTCAGTCAGCAGGGGAACTACGGCTTGGGAGAAGATTTATTTCCCACATAGCCAATGACCCAAAGCATACAGAGAAAGCTAGACAGAAATGGTTTAAAGACAACAAGATGTTTGTTCTGGAGTGGCCGAGTCAAAGCCTCAACCTCAATCAATAAATCAAAAAAATCAATTTTAATTTAATTGACATTACTATGTATAAATCTGTTTTCAACTTGACATATAAGAGGTTTGAATGTAATTTCTAAGCTAGAAAGCCAAACTATAATCACCATGGCTGATTTATAAAATCAATAAAAGGGAAAAACATCCATGGGGGTGAATACTTCATTTCCAATGTAGTTGTAAGAGTGGTAAAATTTGAATGAAACAGTCTTTTATAAAATTATTGACCATTTAGTCAGTCAAATCAGCAACCCAGCCCTGGTATGTGTAAATGTGTGTGTAGTTTTTAAAAGTCACAGCGCCAACTACTGGCCTGGCATCTTAACAACAATATTTTTAATTCCTTCTCTGGTGGATCAGCGTAAAAGTGGCCTAAAGCTGTCCTCTTCCTTTCTGTGGTTGTCTATAGAATACCATTTGAAATAATCCGTTGAATGAACACTAAATGGATGATAGTTGGAGCTCTTCTCTAAACTACTACGGCATTTATACTCACTCTTCGTCCTGCAGCCTCTCCTCGTCCTCCTGGTTGTGCGTCTGGTTCCGTATGGGGGCCAAGTTCTCCGTCTTGGTGTTGTAATTGTGGAAGCAGACGTTGAGCTTCTCGTCGAACTCGTTGACCAGGTCCTCCATCGACTTGAAGCTCATCATCTCAGAGAAGTTCTCTAGCTCGGAGAAGTCCTCACGGGTGATGGAGGCCAGGGGGACGGTGGTGGTGGAGGAGGTGTTGGTGGAGTAAGAGGAGTGGTTCAGGGAGTCCTGATCGTCCATACGACAGGGCCGCAGGTCCTCGAACTCCTCGTCCAAACACACCAGAGGGGCTTCCATGGTAACCCCTGTCTGTGGATCTCAGAGTCCTGAACACAGAGAGGTGAGGACAGAAAGGTTAAATAAAGAGGTGTATACTTCACTACTCTTCTAACATGTGGACCAGAACAGTGCAACGAGGGAAATTTCTATTAATTTCATTCCGAAATTCAATTTTCCGGCCCCAAAAAACTGATTACATTCAGGAATGAGGAGAGGAAAAGAAACGCCCTGGGTTTTTAGGGTATCTTTTGCCTTTAGATCGTTATATCTTAATTAAATCAACCCCAAAATGATCAGGATCATAACAGTTTCATCAGGAATGGCTTAATTTTTTATCTGATTTTCACAGAAATCCTAACCTGACATGCCGGATGGATTTGTTGCACACATCCATCTTGTAATCCTTCAATAGACAGCATTTGGGAAAGGGCAGTGCCTTTGAAAAAAAAAACTTGGAGTGTAATTGGGTAAACGTTCTGTCTGTCACATCTGTACGGGCCAATCAGAGCAACAAGACACACGATGTTGTAGCCGCTAACGAGGAGTAAACTCCATAGAGAACTGCACAACACGAATCATAGCGACTGTAGACATGTCAGTACACGACTTTTGTTGATTTTGAAAAGAAAACAACTCACTGCTGTTCTTTTTTCTTCTTTTAGTGAAGAAATGTCGTCCAGTTCTGATAAAACTGGCGCTTTAGCAGCATCCACGCTAATGTCTCCCACCATAATTGCACTGGTCTCTTGCTGCTGCTTGCTTACCTCAGGCCTCTGCCGCACCTGAAAGTTCTTCCCCTCTTTCAAAATATTTTAACTGCTCTCTTTGTGGCTGGCTGATTTTTAGGCCTGGGACTGATCTTCAGGTAATGCTGAAGAAACGTTACACGTTGAAAGAAAATACAAATACTAATGCAGTATTATGTTAATTAGACAAAAATATTTGTTTCATTTGAGTTTATTTGAAAGTTTGGCCCCCAGAGTGTCTGTGAAGTCAAAATCTGGTGCTTGCACAAATGAAGTTAATGACCTCTATCAGAGTTTCAGCCAAAAGCCACTTTTATCATCATCATTTAAGAATGAAAAATTGTGTAAATGAAAAAATGTAACCCAAAAATGTTAAATTGGGTTGCTACTGCTGTTTTCTAAACTACTGACTTAAAGTCATTTTCAGAGAGCGGTCTGATTCAGTTTTTTATTTGCATTTCAGTTATCAGAGGTTTAAAGGGCCTGTAAATAGCCCAGGGGTCTCATTTTCAAAATTAAGTATGCGCATCTCACACAAAGTTTTTGATCTCTGAAACAGAGCTGGCAGTAAAACGCGTCAAACTGGGACTCACACGTACGAAGGTTTTAGAGGCAGAGGGAAAGTGGCAAAACGTAGGGTGAGGTGGTGAACTATAAGCCTGTTTGCATGTTAATGCATCTGAAATAATTAATTTCACGAATACAAACTTTATTTCACAATCCACATCATAATCAGTTTCATTTTGCATGCCTTGTTAGCCATATTTTACTTTCTTCTTCTCTTTCTAATATGAGTGATGTGTTGCTTTTTGAGATCTTTTAGCCTACTTCACTTTGTCAGACAGGCTCTATTTAAGAGATTTCTGGATTCAACAGGTCTGACAGTAATCAGTCCTGGATGTGGATGGTGAAATTAAACTTAGATTTTCAAAAAACATGATTAATCACAGTTAATTCATGATTATAACAAGAGGGGCAATTACTGTTTCATATAAGACAAGGTAGGTCTGGATTGATTTTCCCCTAAAAAAAAATCATCATTTAGAAAAAGCATTTTATATTAACTCAGGTTATCTTTGTCTAATACAACATTTTGTTTTATGATCCGAAACATTTAAGTGTGACAAATATGCAATAAATAAATAAATGTATAAAAACTGGAAGGAGGAAAATAGCACTGTATAATCCTTCAATGTCCAGGGCTGGTTTTATTGGCAGAGTTCAGTGATTTTTTTTTATCAAAGATTAACTAAAGTAGACTTTGTAAATTTGTGATTTTTATTTGGTTAAATACTGAAGTTTTTTCTGGGCTGACGTGTGCCTTAAGGCTCTGCTTTTTGTACTGGAAATCAGGTCCTTAATAATGCCAGGAAACTTGATTTATGACCACATCCACAGTCCACTAAGTCTTTAGTAAACAGCATGGATCTACGTCAGATCCAAATATCCCTCATTAAAGCAGGTATTGGTCTGTTTCCCACCTGTTTCTGTCTTTACTCCTTCTAGTAGCAGTCATGTTTCAGCCCTCTCTGCCTCTGTGGATTTGGTTGATTTAGTTTCCTGGCTCAGCAGCCAATCGCCAGAGAAGAGACGGACATTAGTGAATCAATCAGCAAATCCTGCACACCTGAGGTCATCAGGACTTAGTCTAATTAAGTAGCTTCCATTCCCTCTCTTCTTATGAATGTCTCATGATAATATGTGGTCCAGACTTTTTTAGCAGCAGTACTGTGGTACTAATGCTGCAAACATACTGACTACAGTCAGCACCATGTTTCACCTCCTGAACACAAACAACAGACCCAGTTCTGCTCCTAACAGCTTCAGGCCCTTGCACTCTTGGACCTCTAACAGCACTTTGAGGAAAACCTCAGAGCCTTTAAATGGTCTCATTTGGCTCCATGAAAACAAAGATGGCATCAGATAAAATACCACAATCAAGGTTTCAGTACGGCAGAGTAAAACCACATGCTATAGACCGCTCCATGGCTATGTAGACTTCTAATAAAGCGTCTCTGATTAAAAGAAGCCGATCAGACAAAGCACAAACCTGCATGTCTGTCCCCATCTGTTAGACCTGAATAATTTCCCTGAAGGATTTATCTGGCCTTTCTTAAATCATTCCTGTCTCACCTCATGTGGACTGGCACCGTGCTGTCTAGACTAAAAGAGATGGAGGTGGATGTGCCAGAAGGGGACCACGTCCCAAAGGGGACCAAACCAGTTGGCTGTACTGGTAAACCACAGTTAATTACCATCATCTACTGGGATTTAAATGATGAGGTTTTTCACATTTCTAGGACAGGAAGTGATTCATGACAGTATGGGTAATTCAGCTGCTGTCCTCAGCTTTTTTTATGGATTTCATGATAGATATGTGGGCGAAAAGAATTGATTGCTTCATGTAATTGTGTCATTAATGGTGTTATTTCATTAGGATGCACATTTAGATGGATGGACATGTCTGTCAGTCTTCATAGAGATGCATACTGTACACCAGTGCTTAATAATCACAGTTTTCTGAGGTCATTTTAACAACAGTGACAAAGCTGACAGAACATTTAGCCTTCTGGTATTACCCTTCTACTATAGAAAAAGTCTGGTCCTCTACAAAGTAATGTTTATTAAGTGAATATATGTAATGTAAATAAATGCATGAATATTCACCTCCTTTAGAGTGACTGACATAATTCAACAGAGGTCCAGCCAGTTAGCGCTAGTAGTCTCACAATAAGGGAAATGAGGATCACCTGAATGCACTGAATGTGTCTCATGTGGTTATAATAAAGAGATACCTGTGTCTGTAATTCCTGCTACCATTACACCACTTAGACAAAAGAACACTTCAAACAACTCAGAGAAAGGGCTATTTTGATTGTTACACGTAAACCTCAGCCTGTTAACTCTCCTGTTTTCTCTATCAGCTGTACATTTAAGCACGATATGCAGCCGATGGAGGAGACAGGAGCGTTTACTGGCTGAGGTTTCCATGTTAAAATCTTGGAAAGATAGATGTAGGCCGAATAATTTCCAAGAAGCAGATAAATTTGAGAAAAGGGAAATAGAAACATTGCTTTTAAAAGGCTCTGCTTTTTCCAGCTGCACTTATAAGCAGTACATGCCAAAAAAATATGAGATAATACATGAGAAAGTAGAACAGGGGTCATTAACTACACTTGTACAAGGGGCAGATTCTGTCTTGATTTTGTCAACCTTTCAAATTAAGTAAAATTAAATAAATATTTTGGTCCAAATAACACATTTTTGTTTTAATACTTATACTTTCTTTCAAAATGTAAGTTATTTTTAAGCATCAACAGAGAAACCATTGTCTATTAAAATATTTCAGCTACATATTTCTAGAAAAACACTTCAGGTTTAATCTAGACTGGACTGCTAAGTACAGGTTTATCTTGCATCATATTTACTTGTTATAACTGACAGATGGATTTTTGCAACAAAAATAGATTTAACATTATTTCTGATAAATCTGTTGCATTCTTGATCATTCAGGGGTTGATTTGATAGCTGCAGGGGTGTAAATATAAAAACCAAAACTTCTTTTTTCCTCCCCACATACTCTGAATAGTCATAGTTTGGTGGCCTGAGCTCCCAGCTCCCAGCTCCCAGCTGATGATCACCACTGTAGGAGCTAGATAATAAATTATTCCCAGCAGATACTCCAGTATAACAAGTCTGATCTAGCAGAGCATTAATGTGTTTATATGTGGGGTAAAATTTTGGTGATTACAAGCGATTATCAGGATGACCAGGATCAGGATCACCATGACTTTATCCAACAAATTTGATGTTTATAGCCTTTTAAAACAAGATTTCCCTTTTTCACAATCTGTTTGCAGCATTCTAAAACCAGCTGTCTGAGACTTAATAAGCTGAATGTTAGGCAACTACATCAGACAGCTTCAATCAAACTGCTGCAACTGTCACAAGTGACGTTCTTAAACCGTCTCGTCACAGTAAGATTCTTTGGTCTGTGCTTTAGGGAAAAATGTTAAAATTATGATGCTAAAACATATATTACAGACATAGAGTATATACAAACTAGAATGGCCGTCTGAGGCGGCAGACCCATGCCTAAGGAGCGCCACCGAGGAACTCACGCTCCCATTGATTACTATGGTGTTCAAAATTTCGAAGTCCAAGAAAAACCGAACAGGTGTGCACATCATCACCAAAATCTAATCAATTCTTCCCTGTCACTATCCCAATATTCCCTGAAAGTTTGGAGAAGATACGACTTTCCGTTCTCGAGTTATCTTGTACACATACAAACAAACAAACAAAGATACGGCACCCTTTACATAACCCCCTGCCGATTTCATCGGCGTGGGTAATAAAACATAACTATGTCACTGAATTCTATGTTCAAGCAAAACTAACCAGAAGTCAATGATTTTTGGTTGCTCATTTGAGTTCAGGAATCCTTCCTCTGGCTCTATAACCTTGCAAAACAGATGGATACTCCCGTTTGCTTGTTTCTCACTGGCAAATCCATCTTGCAAAGCTCCCATCTGAACCGTTTAGGCCCGGTTAGAAAGTGACCGGACCAATCAGTGACGAGGGGCAGTACTTTCAGGTGCAGCAGAGTCGTGATGTAAACAAGCAGCAGCAAGAGCTGGTGCAGTTATGGAGGAAGAGATCAGCGTCAATGCTGCTAAAGCACCAGTTTTATCAGAACTTGACAACATTTCTTCGTTAAAAGAAGAGCAAAGAACAGCAGTGAGTTGTTTTCAAAAACGACAAAAGTCAAGTACTCACATGTCTACATTTGCCATGTTTCACGTTATTCCTCAGTAGCTGCGCATGCACAGCTCAATAGCGGCTACATCACATGTTTTAATGCTCTGATTGGCCAGTAGAGATGTGACAGACAGAACGTTCATCCAATCACATGTCAAGTTTTTTTCAAAGCCTCTGCCTTTTGGCAAACGTTTTGAAGCTTTTGAAGCTTTCCCAGATGGATGTGTTTCACACATCCATCTGGTGTGTCAGGTTACTGGCTCTAAGGGTGCCCAGTTGTTTCGTACCGTGCCACAGCCAGATTCCCCCCACGTCCCCCCTGCTGGCTTGCTTTCACACTAGCAACATTTATCTGTACCCGGGCCCACTTGCGTCCGGTCCAAAAAAATGAAGCCAATGCAGAAGTGCAAAAAATTGCTATACTGCGAGTGTCCACTTGAGGCTGGCTGCAGGAACACTGTAAGTCCCTTCTGCACACATGTTAAACAGCCGGTTTTGACACTAGAAATAAACTGGTTTACATCCTGGTTCAAAACACCAAATGTGGCTCATTAGCTAGTGTCTTATTGTGCTCCTACTGTACGGGGGGTGAATTTTTTTGTACCACAATCATTTGGCTTATATTTAGGATGAAAGCTGACTGACAGATAGCTTGGCAGGCAGAGGCTCCGTTTCTGTCAACCAGAGTGCTAGCTAGCAGGCTGACAGGAAGTCACACTTAGGGGCAGGCAGTTAGGTTGATCCAAAGTTCGGTTGCGACCGAGATTTCAATATGGAAGCGTCCACGGATTGGCTTCAAAAGCCGTATGAGTCCGCCTATTGTAAGCAGACGACTGACGTCACACAGGGTTTGTCCAGTTCTTTCTACAGTCTATGGTATGAACTCAGTCTGATACAGCAGGTTGCAGAAACAGGTAGCTGGTTTACAAACCTGCCAAGGAGGAGAAAGAAGAATGACCTGAGCGAAGATTATTTTGTTTTAACCCAACAAAAACGTCCATCCTGCCAACATGGATGATATGTAGTAATTTTTTAAGATGTCAATGATTCTCTTCATATCTGCACATCTACGTGCAGCTCAGAGGGTTAAATGGGCTCAAACTGTGTGGATACAGCTGTTTTTGAGGTGATAGGAGGCTTTGCATCTCTTCTCACTGGGTCCAACTAGTGTTCATCTGTCAGGTGAGTCACAACAGACAATTGTTGACTTGATTCTGATGATTTTCACCAATTATTGAGAAAAAAATGTGAACAAACTGCCATGCTGGGGAAAGAAATTAAGTTTTTACAATGCTGTCATATAGCTGATACGACACTGTCCCGTGTCCAGGCACGGTCGCATTCACATTTCATCCAAAACATGCCAGAGTCCACTTGAACTGCGCCCAAGACTACTTCCCCAATTGGGTCCGGTGCGGTTTGATTGCATTCACACTGACCAAAACAAACCAGACTTTGGGCTCAAGTGCACTTGGATCCAGGATAGGGCCCCTAGCGTGAAAGCCACCTTAAAGACTGTGAACTTTGTGATTGAGAAAAAATCAAAAGAAGAGTCCAATTTCCAAAATCCTGGAAAATTTTAGAACAATGACAATAACAGGATGGAGTGTTTTTTCACCTACAGTGTTTATTAGATAGCCACTAGAGAAACATCAGGATGGTTTATTAAATTAGTACTATCATAAGTCCATGTTTGGTTCCTGGTCTCTTTCTATCAATAATGGTATCTTCTTGTAAGCCTCTTTTCCCTCAGCATATTATTTAAGCATAGGGCAATAACAACATTAAATCAAATAAAAAAACACAGAGTATAAGGTCGACAAATGTCCTGACGCACTTCCTTAGAGCTCAGACTCCCATCAGTGAGAGTAAAATGAAATCTTATTTATAAATCAGCAGAATTATATAGGTGTAAATCTACAACTACAGCATGAGCAAACACTGTAAAGGCTTTAATGCTGCAGTCAGGCCCTGAGGTGAAGTTGTGCCTCGGTCAGACCGTCTGACGCAGTGTAATTACAGAAGTGAGGCCTAAATTTCATCCTGCGTGCTGTGCTGGACCGTGGCCTGGTCTAAGTGAGTGAACACAGAGGAGTGCATTTAAAAAACAAGCCTGAGCGAGCCGCTTCCTCTCCTCTTCACAGCACTCAGCAAAGTGCTGCTCCTTCGCTGCCGGATATACAGAGTTTTTACTACAGAGCTCATCCGCTCTCCTCAGCTCTGTCCTCTCCAAGGATGTTTCTCTTTTTAATGCATTTTGTTCTTCTAATTTCTTCACTGATGAAAGGATGTTGAACAAATCCTCAGAGCAGAGAATAAATCGCTGTTCTTTGTGACAGTGAGTGACGGCAGCATCTGTCAGAGGAGCCAATTAAGATCATTTGGTCTGCTTTAAAAGGAAGAGGAGCAGACGCTAACCTTGCTACAGGGACTCTCTGCTGCTCAACCCGTGACTGAAATTTGGCAGGGTGGAAATTCACAAATTCACAGAGACAACTCCCCAGTCAGGCAGGAGCTGCTCCTCCTGGGCTGGTGGGAAACAAGGGAGGGTCATTCCAGCAAAGACATAGTCTGAAAATCCCTGCGATACTTCAGCAAAGTTAACCTGCCCCACAAGCTCCGGCTTCACATGTAAATAAACACATACACCTTCATTAGTCTTTAAACACTCTAAATGATAGCAGACTGATGCAGCACAGAGAGGAGAAGACAGTGATGTATTACAATAAACCACAGATGGACCAGGGTGCACATCTTTGTACATTAGCTTAATGCTAAAACATAATGGATATTGCCATTAACAGGCTAGCAGATGTAGCTTATGGTCTTGCAGATTTTATCTTAAGAGGCAATATATGCCACAGGAGGCTTTTACTTTGGAAAGCACAAACTGGAAGTGTACTCATAGTATATCTATCTTTTCTCTAACTGGTTGTACCGATGCGGAAACTTCAGACACATTTGATTAAACAGACACATTTAAGCTCAGGAATTTCATCAGGTTAATCAAAAAACAGATTGTAAACACAATTCACCAATATGGATGCACATATGTGCTACAATAAGGCAAATACGTCTCTATATTTACCAGTTTCCTGTCTGTTTTGGTTTATAACAATGCATGGTGCATGGGAAAGATAGGCGAGCCCTCTATTCTCTAGATCAGTGGAGATCGAGTCAAAAGCTTAAGGCACACTGTATCTATTTCCATGCAAAATAGCCTTTTTAATTCTTGTTGAGTCAGGAACACTCTTGGCGTACATTTTATTGCAAGATGGATTAACAGTTTTACTTTGCAGAGAAGACTCTACTCAAAATATGCTACCTAGGTTAGTCAGTCAGCATGCTTTGAATTTCCAGGGGCTGCACAGCAAGAAATCCCCAGTTGGGTAGATACGTCTATGTCAATGTGTACTGAATACAGTAAAATAAGTTAAAAAATGATTAATCCATAGTAGCATGAATCTGAATATGAGGGTGCAACAAACTTCATCCTATAAAGGAGGAGGCTGGGGTGGAGGAGGTTAGGCTTTGCCAGCAGCAGCAGCAGTGTGGTGCATCAGCATTAATGCAAGCAGAGATTAGTGAGAAGTGTGTCATATTTAAATGCACCCCTGTGTCGACAGAAAGAGTTGTGATTGTATGTGGGAGCTGGGAGGTGATAATTGGGATCATCTGTCTGTCAGCTGATCATAACTGGGCGTACGACTACCATGTCCTGCATGAACTAATGCTAGGCTTGATTATAGTATCTTCAGCCGTTGTCCAGTTAAATTAATGATGCACTGTTAGACAAGGCACACCTATACTTGCCTCAGGGCACACCAGTGTGCTTTGCCACACCATTTGAGAACCAGTGCTCTAGATTTTCTGTGTGTGAGCCGTGCCTCACACACGGCAGTCTGAGAGCCCTGACTTGTTAACGTGCAAACAAAGTGAAAATCAAGCTGATGATGCCAGTCTGAAATGGTCATTAGTGGTGGCCTGCAAACAAGATTGGGTTGGCCAACCTCTAGCTGTAGTACCACATTTCAACCAGGAACTGGTGGAAACAACTGAATAAACATACATTTTTTGGATGTGTTAAAGGTTGTGTTAAATCATTTGCATTTTTATGAATTACTGCCATTTGGATTTTTAAAAATCCTGCTCCATCCCTGATGGAAACTCCTGTAATATTCCTTTAACCCCTTAAAGCCTGATTATTTAAGTAACGGCTAGAAAATTCTCATTTTTTGGAACTGAAATGTGCACCTATCCTTCTACTGAAACCCGAAAAAGGGAAAATTACCTTATAATTTCCCTTTTTTGTATCACATTTGATACAATAGGCATTTTTGTCAACTGACAATCCACCAGAGGGCATTTTATCACTTATTTGATTGTATTCTAAAGGTTTTTAAGTAATTTTTTGATGATGTTGATTAGACAGAGTTCTCATAAAAGTGTGTCAAATATGACACAACAGGTTTTAAGTGGTTAAATATGAACTGACCCTGATCATGTTTTTTGGTGTAGCCCATAGGCTTTCAGGTGGAGTTTTTCACAAACTCCAAGCAGCTTTCACATGTTTTGCACTGAGGAGAGACTTCTGTCTAGCCACTCTGCCATAAAGCCCGAATCAGTGGAGGGCTGCAGTGATGATTGTCCTTCTGGAGCTTTGTCCCATCTCTACACAGGATCTCTGGAGCTCAGTCAGAGACCATCAGGTTCTTGCTAAGGCCCTCCTCCCCTGACTGCTCAGTTTGGCCAGACGACTAGCTCTTTGAGGAGTCCTGGTTGAGCCAAACTTCTTCCATTTGAGAATTATGGAGGCCACTGTGCTCTTGGGAACCTTCAGTGCTGCAGAAATGTTTTTGTAGCCTTCCCCAGATCTGTGCCTGTCAACAATCCTGTCTCTGAGCCCTTAGGCAGTTTCTTTGACCTCATGGCTTGGTTTTTGCTCTGATATCATCGTCAGCTGTGAGACCTTCTATAGAGTGGTGTTTGCTTTTCCAGATCATGTCCAATCAGGTTAATTTAGCACAGGTGGACTCCAGTCAAGGTGTAGAAACATCTCAGCAAAGATCAGAGAAATTGGAGGAACCTGAGCTTCATTTACAGTGTTTTTGCAAAGGTTTGAATTCTCATGTCATTATGATTTAAGTTGTTTTTTAACAAAACTTTAAAAAGTCCGTTTTAACTTTTTCAGTATGGGGCACTGATTGTAGATTAATGAGAGAAAATGAATCTACATCAGGCTGAAACATAACTATTTTTTTTTTAAAGTGAAAGTGGTCTGAATACTTCCTGAATGAACTGTATATACAATATTTAGTAGTGTGGTTGTTCAGTTTGGGTCCAAATCGCCAGGTTTGCATTCAAAGTATTGAAACTATTCATTTCACTCAGAAGTCTATATGTCAGCTGACCTCTACTGCAGATGAGTTTTACTGTCAATCAGAGCCACACTGTTTAGCTTTATAACACTCAAATCCTGCTGGGGGAATTGTATTTGGAAGTATCCTCTCCTCCCTTTTTATCTAGATCCCACATTTCTGAACAGCATACTAAATCTTTTTTTGGTTTTAGTCTGTAAAGATTTAGTTTTGGCAAGTCTTGGTCTAGTCTTTCTAATGGAAAAAGGCTGTCGAAGAACATTTCTAGTCATAGTTTTAGTTGATGAAACTAACACTGGTGTAAGCCATCATAAATACAGCCCTAGAAACACATGACTGGGTAATTTGCTGTCCTCAGAAATTGCAAACTCCTGATCACTGACTAATTTACATGAATTCACTGGCAGTATTTGGAAACATGAGTTAAAGTGGCTAACCTGACATGGCAGATAGACTGTTTCATATTTCCATTGCACGGATATATTTCACATTTGTCTGGGAAAGCTCCCATACAAAGTGCTTGGTAAAGGAAGGACTTTTTTAAATGATTCTCAGGAGATGATTGGATGAAAGTTCTGTATGTCACATTCATTACAGTCCAATCAGAGTGACAAGACAAAATGAAGTAGTAGCTAAGCAGGTGCAGTCATAGTTTATGAACAGTGGAGCTTGTTGGTGGATAAAACTCATGCTGAGGCCGGTCGGGAGAGAAAAGGAAAAACATCATCTCCTTCATGAAAGACTCTCAGTGCTGTTCTTTGCTCATGTGTGACCCAGCTTTGATGAAAGTGCAGCTACTCTAATGCTACAATCCTTACAGACTGAAGTTTTGCAGGATGGTTTTGCTCAGTGACGGAGTCTGGCTAGTCCATCGGATGCAAGGTTAGCAAACTCATGCTCATTATCTAAATTGCAGAAATGTGTTGGCAACGTTTGGAAAAATGGACGGTATTGGTTGAAATAGAAAAAACCCTCACTCCTTTCTAAATGTTGCCAACATATCCAGGCAGTTTAGACAGTGTTTTCTCGCTTTTTAGGTTAAAAATGTGACTAAAGATCACTAAGTTTTTGTCATTTTTGATACCAATAATCATTGAAACAGTGTAGATCTGATTATTTTGAAAGACAAGTCATATGTCAGATATAAATGATGCAGCCTGTCGGAGTTTCTCTGCAATTTTTGACTGTTATAAATGAAAATTTGACCAATATTAAGTGTTTAGGACTTTCGTTTTTGTTGTAAACAGGTTTTAGTTTGGTTTGATTTTTACTTTAATCATATCAGTTTGTTATTCTGATATTGTGACAACCATTTGTTATTTTTTTACTTAAAGAAATACAGATATAAGTCTTATGTGAGGCCATTTAGCTAAAAAAAACATAGGTGTAAGTAATGGTCCACATTGCCCAGCCCTAGATGATAGTATTGTTTTGCCATGCGGGCTGAATTTCTGCCCCGTGTTTGTTTAGGATGTGTGTCAGCCGTTTTTTGTGTATGTGACCTTCACTCGGTGTTGTGTGGGGGTCCCAGGTGCTTCTCCAGCATGCAGGTATGAAACGAGCCAATCAGAATAGCCCATCAGAGGTCATTTAATGCAATGGAGACACCATATTTTACTGTGGGAGGGATGAACATGACTACATCATCGATCACGCTGCTGATTTTTTTAGGATTTTTTTCTGTTTTGAGCCTCCTAGCAGGGATTTAGTCATATTTCTATTAAAGAACACATTATAAATAAGATTTAAATGCATTTTTGTATGATTATTTTCAAGGCTGCCGTGGGGGAAATGAAACCAAGCTGGTGCATGTCATCAGCTCATCACAGGGAGAAAAAAAGAGGAGAGTGGGGGAGGGAGAGACGAGCAGCGAGGAGGAGAGATGGAGGAAACCATGGTTACAAGGCGAGGATGGAGGAAGATGCTGCGCAGGGAGGAAAGGAGCAGGAGGGATGAAAACAGGCTGATACAGGAGGAAGACAGATTACCTGACAGAGACGTGGGGTTGTTGTCAAGGCTCGGTTTGTTCAGGATCAGCTCAGACCAGGAGAGTCTGTTCCTTCAGCTGTAAAAGCCGCAGATGAGCAGGTGAACCTTCATTCATCCCAGATATGAAGGAGAGGAAAGAGAAGAAGAGGGAGGTGAAGATGGCAGCGTGCTCCGAGCTTTGGCGTGTGTCCCTTCCCTCACCCGTTAGCCCACAGCCTCCCTGATGCGTCCTCCCACAGCCCGTTGTTTTCCAATCAATAGGCAGCAGCTCAGAGCGCAGCGAGCCTGCGCACTGTGACGATATCTGCTCCCCCCTCCCTCCCTTTTCTTCTCTGCTCACTATCCTGGCTTTCTCCCTTTGTCCCTGCCTCCTTCCCCCTCCTCCTAGAAGCATTAATTCCCCAATATTCATGAGGAAAGCAGGAGGAGGAGAGGACTGGGGGAAGGAGATGTGGAGAAAGGTAACACATTGTTTATTTGTCTGAATCCTTCCTGCTCCTTTTGTCTGCTCCACCACTTTGACATAGACATTAAAAAGCAACATAAACATCCCTCTATGCAGCCTGAAATACCAGCTGTAGAGATGGAGTAATGTGAAGAACAAATAAACTACTACAGTTGGAATCAAGCTTTTGTCTGCTCCCTTTTTAACCTTCTTACTGCAGCCTTTCTGCCTTTAAAACAACAGAACAGTGAATGTCAGAAAACAAATTTCACATTCACAAATGAATTAAATACTAAACTCAAAGCAGAGGAGGAACCACCTAGTCCATTAAAAAAGTAGAATTAAAATAGAAAATACCTTAAAAAAAAGCCTTTATTGAATGGCTAATGACCAGATCAGACCACATGATGTTTTTGTCTATTACAATGGCACCCAGTCAGACGGTGCAACAAAAACCCAATCCTGTCTAAGCCAACAGCCGTGTAGTAAAAGTCGAGTTAACTTCCACTAGTCATGACTAAATCCACAGGAGAAGGGAATATGCCAATAAACAACAAGATGTACAACCCCAATTCCAAGAAAGTTGAGATGCTGTGTTCACTCAGATTTGGCTGGGCCCCGAAAAACCCAGAGACCAGGCCCTCCCCGTTCTGATCTATTGATGATATCAGTGTTTATGTGTTAGATCAGTAGCGATGGTGCCGGCTAACAGTTCCCTTATTTTAGGCCTCAAAAGTGTATCAAGCTACTATTGGGGTCTGGTGTTGGTGATTTATTTGTCGTAATTTTTTTTATCACTTTGATCAGTTTTTCTATCCATTGTTGCAACATTTAACCCATTTTTGCTGCTTGTTGCCCATTTTTTGCCACTTTATCCTACTTTTTGCTCATTTCTGCAACTTTTTTTAACCACCTTTTGCATATATTTGCATTTTTTGCCTCTTTTTATCATTTTTTTTCAACTTTTTGCCTACCTCATCACTCTTTTGCCATTCTGTCCCGTTTTTGCCCTGTTTGACCAATTTCTGTCACCTTCCTTGGAATTTTTGCCCCCCCCTTGCAAAGCTCCCATCTGTACCGTTTGGACCCAGTTGGAAAATGACAGGACCAATCAGCGAGTAAGGAGTCGTGACGTAAGGAAGCAGCAACAAGAGGCCGGTGCAGATATGGTGGAAGACATTAGCGTGGATGCTGTTAAAGCGCCAGTTTTATCAGAACTTGATGACATTTCTTTGTTAAAAGAAGAACAAAGAACAGCAGTGAGTTGTTTTCTTTTCAAAAACGACAAAAGTCGTGTACTGACATGTCTACAGTTGCCATGGTTCACGTTTTGCAGCTCTGTCTCTATGGAGTTTACTCCTTTGGTAAAGGCAAAGCTTGTTAGCGGCTGATGTGACAGACAGAACGTTCATCCAATCGCCGTCCAAGTTTATTTCAAAACCTCTGTCCTTCCCCAAACGCTGTATATGGGAGGTTTTCCAGATGGATGTGTGAAATAAATCCATCTGGCATGTCAGAATACCATTTTGCCACTTTTCACTCATTTTTGCATGCCCTTTTGTCTCTCTTTTTACCTTACCCTATTTTTGCAATTTTTTGGCCTTTTTTTTTTTTTTTTACCACTTTTAACCCATTTATCTCTTTACAATTATTAAATTATTTACTGTATCTCTAAAAATTTGCCTCAGTTTGTTCTATTTTATTTTCTGGCATCTTGACATTTGTGCACATCATGGCCTTGCTATAAAATCAACATTACTTTCCTAATAGTTCAGTGTGCCCATCCACATTGTTAACATCACCAATTAAAAGGTATATGTAGGTATGTGTTTTAATTAGAGTAGTTAACATTTTGCTATATTCTACTACAGCATAAATAAATGAAATTCATGTTTTGTTGCTTTGATACAGGTGGTTATTATTTAGGTTGAAAATAAAATATTGATGTTACATCTTAACTTTACAATGGACCATGATTTGGCTGGCCTCCATGGGCCCCAGAAAGCTCTCCCCTTTTTCCCCCTGATGGATGGCCTTGACTGTGTAAAATGTAAATAAAAACAGAAGTCAATGATTACCAAATCTCTTAAACCCATAACTTATTTACACTAGAACATAAATGACATGTTGAAACTGAGATATTTTACCACTTTATGAAAAATATTTCCTCATTTTGAATGTGATGGCAGCAACACATCTCAAAACACTGTGTAGTGCCCCCTCTTCTTTTAAGAACAGTCTGTAAACATCTGGGAAGTGAGGAAACCAGTCATAGGAGAGAGGAATGTTGTCCCATTCTTGTCTGATGTAAGATATTAGGTGCTCAACAGTCCTGGGTCGATGTTTTCTGTTGGTGAAAGGTCTGGACTGCAGGCAGGCCAGTTCAGCACCCGGACTCTTCTCCTGTGAAGCCATGCTGTTGTGATGTGGTTTAGCATTGTCTTGCTGAAATAGTCAAGGCCTTCCCTGACAAAGACGTTGTCTGGTTGGCAGTATATACAGTTCTAAAACATCTGTCTACTTTTCAGAATTGATAGTTCATTTCCAGATGTGTAAGCTGCCAACGCCATAGTCACTAATGCAACCCCATACCATCAGAGATGCAGGCTTTAGACTGTGTCAGGATAACAAGCTGGATGGTCCCTCTCCTCTTTAGTCCATGGAAAATGGTGTCCGTGGTTACCAAAAATAATTTTACATTTTCAGTCCTCCAGACTCTCTGAATCATTTGATGATATTATGGGATGTAGCTGGTGGAATATTCAAAGTCAACCTCAAGTAAACAGTTAAGTGGACCTCTAGACTAGTTGACTAATACATGCAGCCCCTGCTGCGTGCAAGTTCAAAGGTCAGCAGACAGTCGGGTCAAGGAGTGTTGTTGTTGTCAGGTCAGGGTGCTAACAGTCAAAGGCTGAGGTGATGAGTCTGTTGGACATCCTTTTCTTTTTTATGAGATATCTCGAGAGTACTTTGCAGGATCTTCATCAATTATGCACAAAAATGTATTTAACCTCAATGACGAAAAAAATTAAAATTTGGAGGTCAAAGATCAAGTCTTTAGGCTCTTGTGCATCCTTAACTTACAACATTTGTACTACAGGAAACACCCCAGCCCTTTCCCTTAACTGTACTTTATGAAATCTAACCATGACTGGCTTTATACACAGTGTCCAGTTTAGATATGTCTATCCAGATATCTGCTCATAGAGACAAATTAAGAGTGTTGTCATCAGAGCTGACTTGTCTCCATCTCTGTGCTCAGATAGAGACTAAACATGCAGTTTAATTTTAGCTCTTAAAACATGACCCATAACCAGAGTAGGATCTCCTCTAAATGATAGACGCCTCTAAAATGTGTCAAATAATCCTGAACTTGATGTTGGCCCTTCTGTACTTGACTGTGTTTAAACCTGTATAATCCCTGGTTTTAATCTGAGATCAGGGTTTAGACCTGCTGTCTGAAATCCCCTCAGTGTATGAGTGTAAACATATTCACGCACATATTATTATGACACCCAGAGAGCACTCAGACCAGCAGATATTATTCTAACAGGAGAATCTCTGAGGTCAGGGACAGCCAGCTCTCTGACACCAGCAGATTAAGATTAAAAATGACACGGCACGTTTGACAGAGTTCACAGAGTCAGGGAGTTCATGATGTAGCTGTTAGGTGTCTTTGACGTCTTTTTACTGGGCTGGACTTCTTTTTTTTTTTTTTTACTCAGATTAACAAACTGACAAACACAAGACTGTGATCAAAGATGGAAATAGGTGGAAGACAGGTGAATCTATAATTTTTCTTTATTTTTTTTTTTATTTGTTGTATCGGCATGAACAGATCAGTTACTGCCAAGGCAGTGGAAAAAATAAAAATGCATCAAATATTTACACATAATATACATTTGATTATTTAATAATTCCACAAAAGTCAATGTATAATTAAATAAATCTGATTATTTATAAAACAAAAAGAAATAATAATCTAAATAATAGAAATAAAATAAATAAATAAATAAAATTCAGAGTGTTTGTTGGCAAGGGACTGATTTGGTTGTCCCTCAGACTAAGGCGGGATCGAATGTATTTAGCAGCGTCTACACAGACGATTCTGTGTTCTCCTAACATGTATGTCATTTTATCAGTCAGTTTTTAAGAATGAAGTCAAATTTGTTGAATGAAAAGTCAATTTTTCTGTTTAAAACCCAAAAATTAAAGTACAGTATAAGAACTAATAACCTCTGCCAAAGAGGTTATGTGATCAGGTGGGTTTGTTTGTTTGTCAGTCAGTTTGTTTGTTAACAACATAACTCAAAAAGTTGAGGACGGATTTTCATGACATTTTAAGGAAATGTCAGAAATGGCATTAGGTAGAACTGATTAGATTTTAGGAGTGATCCAGATCACCATCTGTGTTCAGGAATTTTTTTAAAAGATTCTTTACTAGTGGGAGATTGGGCTAAATGCGGAGGTCTGTGCTGTTACTACCCCACACCAGGAGATGGCAGACAATAGTAACTTCAATCCCAGCAGCAGTTTATGGTGTCTTTCTATTCAAAGTTTTGGAGTTTATAGAGTTTGAAAGACACACGCCCAGTTGAGGAGACGAGTCGGAGCATAACAGAGAGAAAGACAGCGAATTGTAGCGAGAATACTCACAATGCTGGGAGGAATAGAGGAATATTCACCCTCTGCCACGACTTCCAGTCGTCCAGTGAGACCATTGATGAGACTCTCAGTGCATCTGTTGGCACCAGCAGGCAATGCTTCCACCATGACAGTCCACCCATAGCAGAGCCAATTCTTTGCCTCACCATGTTTCCACCACACCGGGGAGGGTGCCGTGCCGTGGTGGGGGGCATATGAGGACAGATCCAGGAATTTTTTAAAGGATTCTTCACTATTGAAAGATAGGGATAATGGAGGAGGTCTGTGCTCTCTGAGTGCTTTTCTAGTTTGTTACTTTTTTCAGTCAAAGTTCACTGATTCACTGACTTTTTGTTCTACAAACTA
Organism: Cheilinus undulatus; assembly: GCF_018320785.1. Classification (NCBI taxonomy): domain Eukaryota; kingdom Metazoa; phylum Chordata; class Actinopteri; order Labriformes; family Labridae; genus Cheilinus; species Cheilinus undulatus. The sequence continues at coordinate 5,370,294 of NC_054876.1, forward strand.
AAAAGCTGAATTATCTTTCAAAAAAATCTTGCACCCTTTAATTTCTTTCTTCTTCCGGGCATTAAGGAGAAAAAAAAGTTCTATTTTCAGTAACAGAAAAGGTGTTCTGTGTTTCTAAAATAGGTTGTGTGCGTTGTCAGGCAGAAAACGATGAAAACAAAGAGAGGAGCTGTATGCTGAACGACTGAACGGGAGAAAGAACGATCTGTCTCCACCTTGAAATAGAACAGAGTGGATATTATTTACACCGTTAATGAATGTTTGAGCGGTCTGTACCCGTCTGCAGATCACCGTTAGTGTGACACACTTCTAGAAAACATCCCCACAAACAAACAGCAGCTTCAGCAGAGCCTGTCAGCAGCGTCTTCTTTCAGAAGAAGAAGAAAAGAGATCTGTCCGGCTGGAGATGGCCTTTCATTACTACGGCAACACACCTCGTCACTGCACAGACATTGGTTACCATGGTTACACTGTAATTGCACTGGGAAATCTGTTTCACTCCACAAACAGCAGAGAGGAGAATAAGAGGAGGGACGGAGCGCTTTTTCACTTTTTATCCCCTTTAGCCCACCAGCAGAGCAGAGGGAGGAGCTGGGACAGTCAGAGCTGAAGTTCATGATTAAAGGAGCAGATTAGTAAACAGATAACACAGTTTGGAGGAGAAATGCATTCTGAAGTAGCTTATGAGGTCATTCGCATTTCCTGTATGGAGACTAAAGTCTTTTCATTTTTGTTGACATTATAATTCCATAAAGCGTTTTAGTGTTTAGTGCTGTTCCTATCATCAAGTGTTTATGGGCTCTGATGCATAATTACTAAACTATATGACTAACCTTCTGTAGGTCCACATTTTTACAGACTTTCCTGAGAAACCTACATTGTTTTTTTTTTTTTTTGCAAATTTGTTGCCATAAAGCAGTGCTTGATCCATTCATCCATGTTCCTCCACTTACCTGGAGCAGGTTCATGGTGGCAGCAGGCTAAAGAAGTCAACCCAGACATCCTTCTCCTCTCCGCTGTGACTTTCTCCAACTCTTCCTGGGAGATTCTGAAGGGGTTCCCGGGCAAGATGGAATATAGAATCCCTCAAGTGAGCTGCGGGCGTACCATGAGGTCTCCTCCTAGTTGGATGTGCCCAGAAGACCCCAAGACAGTCTGGCATAATCCCTGATGGCCACTCATCTGAAACGCTGTACAATTTAGAAAGGAAGGTCATAATTTTCTGGTACAACGTATTTTCAGTTTTAGATTTCACTTTTTAAATTCATCTTTATTCACTAACAAAGTCTGGAAGTTGCAAAAAAACACATTGAAAACAATACAGGCTTAAATAAAAAAGATAAAAAGGTCAGAGGTCTAATCATGCATACTGCCTACCTTTAGCTAAAGCTAACATAGCTACGCTAACCTTGCAAAGCAGATGAATTTGCTAGTCTCCATGTCTGTCATCAGGCAAATCCACAAGGTTTGTGTTGAACAGAACGCTGTTTGGACCAATCAGCTTCATCTGAGGAGAAAACGCCAGTAGTTATGGGTGGGCTTTAGTTGTACTAGCGGATTGATTGGCTTGGACGTAGCCACAGCAGCAGTTTTGTCAGAACTGGACAAAACAAGAGAAAAGAGCCACACTGAAATCTTTTCATCATATACAAGATGTTTTTGTTCTTCTCCCGACAAGTTATGGTGTGTTTGCGATCGTTACAGGTGGGATTTGTCAGTGAATCCAAGGGCTGTAGCTATTAGCTTGGATGTAGCTGTAGGAAAGCGGGAATTCAATCAGAACTGGACCACGTTTTCCTTTTAAACAATAACTAGGGATCACACTGAAAGCTTGTCTTAGGGGAGAAGTTGTTTTCTCAAGTCTCTCGATGAGCCTTGGCATAAATTTACTCCTGGAAGAGCTCCAACTTAACTACAGCAGTGGTGGCCTGTCTGCTCAGGAGAAGTGCATGAGCACATCCTAATTTTTTCTTGTCACTCTGATTGGCTCGTCATGAATGTGACAGAGGGAATGTTCCTCTAATCAACTTCTGAGAATTTTCTTAAAAGTTCTGCCGTTCCCAAAAGCGTTCTATAGGAGCTTTCCCAAATTAATAGATCTATGAAACAGTCTATCTAGCATGTCAAGTTATAGCTACACAAGTAACATACACTGCCTGGCCAAAAAGAAGTCGCCACCAGAAAAAGGTCATACACTCTCATATTGCATCGGACCGCCTTTAGCTTTGATTACAGCACGCATTCGCTGTGGCATTGTTTCAATAAGCTTCTGCTATGTCACAAGATTTATTTCCATCCAGTGTTGCATTAATTTTAATATTGATGATGGGAGAGTCTGACAACTGCGCAAAGCCTTCTCCAGCACATCCCAAAGATTCTCAGTGGGATTAAGGTCTGGACTCTGTGGTGGCCAATCCATGTGTGATAATGATGTCTCATGCTCCCTGACCCACTCTTTCACAATTTGAGCCCGATGAATCCTGGCGTTGTCATCTTTGAATATGCCCGAGCCATTAGGGAAGAAAAAATCCATTGTTTAAGAAATGAGAAGTTACTCACTGCATCAGCTGGGGTTAAATAACTTGTTGCCAGCTGAAAGATAATCGCCCATGCAGTAATTACCCAATAGGAGGCTCGTACCTATTTGCTTAGTTAAATCCAGGTGGCGACTTTTTTGTTGGCCAGGCAGTGTATTTAAAAGTACAACATAAGCCAATGTAGCTAAGTTAGCTTTAGCAACATGAGCTTCAGCAAACAGCTAAAGCTGTTGTAGCTGTGTAGAGAACATACCTCTGTAGCTTACATAGCTTGCTTTGTGAGCTTAGCCTTAGCTAAAGTAAATATGTAACTCAATTATCTATAGCTAAGTTAGTTTTAGCATCTTGAGCTTTAGCAAACATAGCTGAAGCTAATGTGGCTTTGCAGATAATGTAGACACGCAGCATATTTAGCTGCTTTGCGAGCTTATCTTTAGCTTCTTAGATATGTAGCTATGTTATCTAAGCTAAGTTAGTTTTAGCATCTTGAGCTTTGGCTAACATAGCTAAAGCTATTGTAGCTATGTAGATTCACACATATGTACCTTACATGGCTGCTTTGTGAGCTAAGCTTGAACTACATTAGATATGTAGCTCTGTTATCTATACCTAAGTTAGCATTAGTGACTTGAGCTTCAGCAGACGCAGCAAAAGCTATTGTAGCTATGTAGAGAACATACATATGTAGCTTACATAGCTGCTTTGTGAGCTAAGCTTAAACTACATTAGATATGTAGTTTTGTTATCCATAGCTAAGTTAGCTTTAGCAACTTGAGCTTTAGCTAACATAGCTAAAGCTAATGTAGCTATGCAGATAATATAGATACACAGCTTAGCTGCTTTGTCAGCTTAGCCTTTGCTACATTCACTACTTAAGCCATGTAGGCTCTGTTATCTACTTCTCTCCATCATCTATTTAGCCTATGCAGCTAATAGAGCTACATAAGCTACACTTGCTACATATGAATGTTTTCATGGAGCTTTTTTCCCATGAGCAGACTGTTTACTTAGCTTTAGTAAATGTTTTGTAACCAGGTTTTGTAGGTCAAGTATTTAACTTTTAATTTTACCTTACCCTTGCCCTAAACTGAAGTTTAATCAGATTTTATTTATAAAGTTTTAACATGTATTTCCCTTCTGAGATAAACCTGTCCCAGATCAACAGTCCAAGAGAGTTGCCATCAGCAATGAATGATCAACAGCAAGACCCTTCTGGCAACCAGGAGTCATCCCGACCGGAGGGTCAAACCACCTCAACTGACTCTTTTTTATACAAAGCAGCTGCTACTTGGAGCTCCCTCCGGATGTCAGAGCTCCTCAGCCTATCTCTAAGACCGAGCCCTGGCACCCTCTTGAAGAATCTAATTTTGACTACTTAAACCTGTGATCTAATTCTTTTAGTCATTACCCGGAGTTCATGACCATAGATTAGAGTCAGAACACAGATCGACCACCGGCTCAGCTCCCTCTACGCCACAACAGTCTGGTACAACGTCTGCAACACTGATGCTCCACCAATCCACCCATCAATCTCACAGCCCATTCTACTCTCACTCATGAACAAGACCCAGAGATATTTGAACTCCTCACTCCCCATCCGGAGGGAACAACCTACCATTTCCTGGCAGAGAACCATGGCCTCAGACTCGTACTGGCTTATTCTCATTCTATTTGCATTAAGCTACGAACAGCCCCAACACCTGCTGGAAGCTGAAGAAGCCAACTGAACCACATCATCTGCAGAAAGCTGTGAAGAGGCATGTCAGCCATGATGGAAACACTGCCCCCTGAGCTCTTTGGCCCTCTCCTCCCGAGTGCCAGGACCACTGCAATAAAAGGCACAATTTCACAATTAGGAAGAAGCGTCATGTGAACAAGTCAAATGAAATTCTGATCTGAAACATCCCATTTAGAAAAGGTTAAACTCTTACTGAGCATGCTCTCTTTGCATGTCTGAAGGTCATCCTGCAGACCATCCACGTGTTTTAGACTGCAGGAGAAGTTGTACTGATGAATCTAAATCGCAGAGAAAGGGTCGCTGTAGGACATAATGAAATAGAAAAATTCAGAGATCCAAAGTCACAGAAAAAAAAAGAGGAAGGGATTAAGTCACCAGTACTCAGCAAGGGGACAAATCGAGGAGGCATGTAGTGACAGCAGTGTTTGGCTCTAGTATGAATCCAGAAAACAAGACTATAAATAATGAAGGAACACACTGGAAAACATTAGTTCTGACCTGATAATGGCAAGTATATTGAACAAACTGTATCTCTTTTATTTCTCTTCTTGGATCTTTACCTAGTGTTTATGTCATTATAGGAGGCAGTTATAAATGGAGCCCATTTTAATCACTTTGTATTTTGCTGACATCTGGTGGAGATTAAAGGAACATCATGCAAACGGATAGCTAATGAAACAGAAAGAATAATTCAGTGTTTGCTACCTGTTACTGCCCAAAAAAGTGCTTGTTTAAAGATTTTTCTCCCCTGAAAAGTAGGATGGTACAGCTGTTTCTCAAGAAAACATTTTACATGAACATGTTTGTGCTGATCCTTGTGTCTTAAATCTTACTCGAGTTCCAAAGACAAATTTAAAAATCTTGTTTATGCCAAATAGAAACAGAGATAAAATTTTCAAAAGTATCTAATAGAAGATCAGGAGGCACAACTTTTGCTCATATATTATTAAATTTGTCCTAAAATGGATGCAAAATTTAAGACATTTCTCTCTGGAAATTTTACTCTGATTAAAAAGTACAGGATTTAAACTTTAGTCTGGAGTCTTTAAAAGACTTCTAGGGCCATGCGTGGATTAAAACAGAAATAGTCTATCCTTCCATTACTGTCCAGTTCATCTAAAAATCATTTTAAAAAATGATTCCTCAATGTCGGGGAGAAAAATAATCACAATATTTTCCAGATGAGAAGGAACAGAAATCTACGATACAACTTGTACATGTGACAAAATTGTAAGTAATTCTGGGGATGTGGCACAGATCATGTTTAGCTTTCTTATATCCATCATCCATTTAACTTTTATTTAAATCTTTTACAACCATAAAGGAATCATACATTTTTATGTCAAGAGTGAATAAAAACATGATAAATACATTCACAGAACTGAAAAGTTTACAGTATCAAGAAAAACAAATGTGGAAAAAAATCAATCATAGTAAAAAAGTTACATTCAAGAGCAGAGTTTTGAGTTTATGTCATCATTTCATATCTAGTAGACACCAGAGATATTTAAAGCCTTGTATACAGGATGTAATGGTGATTAAATGTCATAAATCAGTGTTTTTTGTTACTTTTTGGCCCAAGACACACCTAACTTCATGCCAAAATTTTAAAGCACACCATATTCATATTCATGCTAATCAGCCACTTTAGCCAGTTACAGTATCTTTAGTTATTGTACACTACAGGGGTTGTGAATTCTCTCCATGTTGCCTAAATGGCGACATCTAATGGTCAGCAATGCGACTGCAGCTTCATCTCAGCAGGGGTGATAATTGCAGACGCCTGCAGCCCGTATGAAAGGCCCAGATCAGACATGCAGAGGTCTCTCAGATCTCCATCCACTGCCCTGAGTGGACCCTCAGCACTTATGAGTGTTTATTCTTGTTTAACTGCTTTTACTTAAACTGATTGTGTTAATGATAAATGTTGGAAATTAATTGTTAGTAGCTTTATGTTAACTTATTACTTCACTTGTTTTGTTGATATAGAAACCAACAGCTTTGGATGGAAAATAAATCCTCAAACTTGCTTATTCTATCATTGACTCTTTAGTTTGAGGTTCTTAGGCGGTCAGCCTTTCACTAAAAAGTATAACAGGGGTTTCTAAATTTGGGAAAGTGAGCCTCCCTAAAGAGAAAACAACTTATTCTGTGGACCCCACCCCCATAAAAATATGATTTAAACAACTATATTTTCAAACATTCATGTCTCATCCTTTAGCGTCTTCATTTTTTTGATGCCTTGGTCTGGATGTGTTTCATTCATCCTACATCCATCTTTCCTGGACAGTTATCGTGTTCCAGTAATTCACTTATTGCCATTACTGCCCTATTTTAAAGCTCTATGCTCTGTTTTAATGGGAAATATGAGTTTGCATCTATGCGGCTGATGCAGGATTACAGAACTGCAGAACATCTTCCAGCTTCAGCCTTGCCTTGTACCATTGTTGGTATCTAGCAGAGGCTGTTTTAGTGTTCACGGCGCTAAATGTCTCAGTTACCTATTACTATTATTTCCTGTCAAAAAGTCCCATGGTTTGGTCACTAGACTTAGTGGTTTTTCCTCAGCCTAATGCCGTCATTAGCTTCTACATCTTTGCTAATTAAACACTGTGGCTGCTGAGCATCATCAGGACCAATGCAGGAAAATCCTATCTTTAATGGTAGACTGTAGTATAGTCTCTGTAGTGTCTATAAATCTGTATAATATGACCCATGCACAGCAGACCTTTCTTTTGGTTTATGGTTCCAAGCCTCCCCTGAAGTCCTGTGGTGCCCCCTCATGTCTAACACTTTTAAAACCACTGTCATAGTAGTATTAATGACATATTATAGTACAATTCCCATGGCACACCTCAGAACACATCATTCAGCAGCCATGGTCATAAAGAAGGTAATAAATACAACAGCCAAATATTATTTCATAATCCAGATAAACCTATCAACTTTCTTCTTTCATTAAACTAACAAATGTGACCAACATCTCTTTCAGAGTTCATGATTGGTTAAAGTTCGAAAAGGGTGTTTATAACCCTTAAGCTGATACTAAAATCTAGAAACTTTTGGGTCGCAATTACCCAACAAAGAGTTGATGGTGTGTCCTGAAGCTGGACAGATTAAGAACTGCTGCAAAAAGGTCAACAACCTTGGATTTAAAGCAACAGTGCTGCTGTCTAGCTTTTGCTTGGTTAATTATATTTGCTTAATCTTGTTAATCGCTTTTTATTTCATTTTATTTTATTTTGTAAACAAAAGCTGCAAAAAGAATCAACTAGTCTGAGTTAAGTGGTATTTTTCCAGAAATATGACTGCTCTTTTATTTTTAGATTTATATGAAGTGGCTAAATGATTTTCTCAGAGTGTTCACTGCTTTCATGAGCATCCTTTTACTCCATTCCTCAGACGGACGGTTTTAAACCATGTTTGTCTCCATTTTTCCATAAGCTTTATAACAGTTTGCCTTTATGCATCACTACTTCACTATCCCAGCACTAGAAAGAAGCTCTTTCTTTATTTTTTGTTCAATTTGACCCAACGGTACAGCTGCAAATAGCACAAAACTTTGACATTTTAGTATTTCTCTGTCCTGAAATCACTTCCAGCCCCCCATCAGGATGTCTATGAATAACAAACACCCCATTCAGTAATATCCCGTTATAAAGTCTACTGTCTCCTCACAGGGTTGTCGATCCTGAAGCCTCCTCCAGTGAAGTGAGGTTTGCTGCTCAGCTGAGGCAGCAGCTCCATCGGCTCCACCTTCGCCTTTGACCTCTGCTCACTGAGGAGACATATGGAGGACGTTTAGGACACCAGAGGGACAGCCTGACTTTGACTCCAGTGAATTTTTATTCTGTGAAAACTTTATGGTGGATTTTCACTGAAACAAAGCTGTAAATATCTAACGATACAGTAGCTGCTGCGATATAAAACCAAACTCACCTCTGAAGCTTTTTCTGACTCAGGTATTTCTTCTTGATGTTTGCCAGCTCACGAGATAAACTTTGATTTTCACTTTTGTACTCGTTCATCCTGGAGTCGAGCATCCTCAGCTCGGCTATCAGAGCCTGTAGAGTCAAAGGAAAAAACTCAATGTTAACCATCACTGATGAATTAATAGACTTTCCTGTGACTTTTTCTCTAACCTTTTTGTTTAGTTTATATTATCTCATATAATAGAAGCTGTGTAGATGCTTCTGACAAAAAAAGTCAAAACATAAAAACAAGAGGATCCAGACTTTGGAGCCGTCCATGGGTGCTTCAATGAAATATCGGCAGGTTAAAGGTTTCCGATCTTATGTTAAATGCTGGCATGACCACTATGCATTCTGACACCAGCCTTTGGTGACTTGACAAAGTAAATTCCAAGCAGCAACATCATCAGGCCTAATTCTGGCTGCAACAGGTCAGAACACTGCAGCAGTGCAGTGCACTGGCTTATAACGGGTTAAAAAAGATTAAGCTTTAATTTTGAAACTACTACCAAAAATGCTATCTTATCTGCATTCCAGGCATAGAAAGTTTGACAGATGACGGGATATCTACTCCACTTGGACACACAGAGCTCTGAACTCTGGTTATCTCTGGCTGTGAGTGATGATGGTCTGCCTTCACAGTAAACTACATTCATGTTTCATTTATTGCTGGAAAAGAAACTGTTCTTTTCTCTGTTCATTTCAGATAAAAGCGTGTTCAGGCACAACACTGGTGTCTGCTCAGACAGGCGACTGCTGCAGACACAGTCGCCTGATTGTTACTCAGTCTCTCTGGGCAGAAGCGGATCAGCCACACATTTAAAGTAAAAGCAAAAGTAGTTTGCAGCTGTGAGAAAACACGACACTTGCCACAGTAACCTAACCTGTTTTCTTTAATAGTTCTCCTGGGTCTCTGCAGGTTTCTGCAGGTTTCAACAAGTCAAATTCAAGACTTTTAAAGACTTTCTAAAGATTTTTTTAAGACCATAATGAACGTTGAACTTGCACTGATCCATCTACAATTTATTTATTGCATTACAAGTAATTCGGCTTTGCTGTGGGCTTTCGTTAAGTTTTCTCCGCTGCCATGCTCTGCTTTAACACATCGTGGCGCGTGCACAGCACACTAGCTGGTTGTGCTTGATAAATTCTGACCGGGCTGCACAGGTACTTTAGTTCTGTTTTGTAGTTATGTTATAGCATCTTCAAAAATCAAAACATTTAAAAGCGAGACTGAAGTTTATGCATTTGTTTTAAATAAAAGTAATGTTAATACATTTTTAAGACCTTTCAAAAAAAAAAAAAAATTCAAATGATTGGATTTTAGATGTTTTAAAACTTTTTAAGACCCCACGGATACCCTGAAAAAGGTTTCTCAAAATGGAAGTGCATACATGCAGGAATAGAAACTGAGATACTCCAATCCATGTTAACACAGTCACTGATCATTGTGGTGTTGTAAATAAAAATAAAAGTAACTTTGAAAGGAATCTGGCTGGCCAGCTCTGCCCTGCCAGTGTTAATTGAGTGTAATGATGCCTTATTGACTCATTCTCAGGTTTTAAAGCACAACAGAAACACAATACTACTCTGTGTCAGGCCCAGAGTCTCACATCCTGACCTGACAGCACAGTCAGGTTTTGAATGGACAGAGAGAACTATAAGGGACAGAGAGCTTGGATAAAAAAGAGACAAAGAAACAGACAATCATATCAGTGATTTAACTGTCACAGATGTGATGACCTTGAGTTTCTTGGTCCTCTCTCTGAGGGTCCACTGACACTGCTGCAGCTGCTCCGCTGCCTCTGGACCAGGATGACGGGCTAAAATGTGTTTCAGCTCCACGTACAGCTTCTCCTTCTCCTTCATGAGGAAAAACCAGGGAAAGGACATCAAGGTTGACACAATATTTTGATCTTACCTGTAGAAAGAAAAGGCCCTCAGACACAAACATTTTCTGGGTTACAAAAACTACAACTGTATTCAGGTCTGTTTTGTTTTTGTGTGATAAAATACCAGATTTCAGAACAAATCACCATCAGCTATATTTCTGAAATCTTTTAAACCTAATTCAATAGTCAAGTCTTCCAAATAAAGTGCTGCAAATTCAACACACTTTCAATCATTCAGGGGATACTCCTATAAATGAGTCTAAAAACTACTAAGGCTACAAAGCATTTATTAACTGTACAGTAAAGATCTTTTCTCATCACTGATTAACACTCACAAAGAGGATTTATACCATTTGTAAGCTTTGCTTTATAACATTACAATAAGAGGTGTGCTTTCTAGCAAGATGCCCCTAATCTCAGAGAACTTTTCTGTACCAGATCACAAAAACACATACACACAAAAAATACATCCTCTTTAGGATGAGATGTATTCAGGCACAGACACAGCTATGCTCTTGTCAAAACAGAGAGTATCTACCTGCAGTAAAAGCTCCCGTTCCTCCAGCTCTTGAGTCTTAGAGATGAGTCGTTTTTGTAGAGAGTGGATCTTCTGAATAAGTTCGTATTTTCCGGGGTCATTGCCCTGCAGACGAGGATGAAGCATTAATGCGATATTAAAGGTCGGACATCCTTCTCTTTGGAGAAAGTTTGAGGTATTTCACAAACTCAGAAAGTTAGAATTTTTATGCTACTCTGAACAGGGGTGGTAAATTAATTGTTGAGGTGTGCCTCCTGCGGGGGGCGCAAGAGGTCTTCAAGGGAGGCACAGTTGGAGAAAACAAACTGGAATAAGTGATCTTCATTGCTTACTTTGGTAATAACAGAGGCAAAATGGGAGAATTTTAGTTATAGAGGGAATTACTGCTGAAGTGAGTAAAAAAAGTACAAAAACAGCTTTTAAATGTCTGAATTTTCATGAATGACTCCTGATGATGATGCTTACAGGTCACAATAAGTACCTTACAAAGTTCTAACTAATGGCTGCATCATGATATCAAACCAGATTCCATCGTTGACAGGATATCTGTAATCTAATTTAACTGTGAGACTGATACAGATGTGAAGCCCTACAGACACTTTAGTACCACTCGTTCACCTCCAGCTGTCTCCATCTGTGAATGTTGATGGGCTTCATCTGATCTTCCAGAACGCTGTTCCTCGTCCTCTCTCTCAGCAGCTCCCTCTGCAGGTGGAACAGCTCTCGTCTGCAAAAATACAGCTCAGCTGTAGTCGTGTGACTTGAACAGTAAGTACTCTGACTTAACTGTGGGCTTTTACTCCATGATTAACGCAAATAAGTTTTAACAAAGATAGAAATTCAATCTGTGGTTGCTGAAGTTTTAAATCCCTCTTTCCTCTCTCAATCTTTTTTCAAGTTGCATGGTCTACTCTGAGCTTTATCTCCTAATAGGTCACCTCCATCTTCTTCCTCCATCCTCCCTACCTCCTCTAAGCTCCCTCTGCCTAAAATACAACTCATAACACTTTATAGCTTTCCAGGAGTTTAAATAATTCCTCTCTGTGAGAAACTCAGTCAAGCTTAGAGAACTGTTCTGTGCTTTTACTTTGTAAATAGTCCTGTATTCAGCTAGGGGTATTTCATTTCCTGTTCTGATTATAATCTGCATTTATTTTGAAATAAAAAGGAAGGTAACCACAGGATTAAAGAACTGCCCAAAGATGGAAAAGTAAATTAATTTAAACGTGAAAGCAAAAAAAGTGAAATGTTTTGGCATCACAATGATTTTTCTACAGGGACAATAAAGTACCAGATAAATGCGATAGAAAAAAAATTTCAGCCTTAACCATGCTGCTATTTATGTGTTAATACTGACAGCTGCAGTCATGGACTTTTGAAAGATAAGATCAACAAAATGTTGTCAATTTGCCATGAAAATTTGCTGCTGACTGCTTTATACTTACAGCAATGTTTCATTTAAAGCTACACTGTCATACTCAAGAATTTATTTGACAAAGATTAACTGTATAATTTCTTTAGACTAATTTCCTTAACTCAGATGAAACCAGATTCATTTTGAATGCCTACTTGAATAAAATTCACAGTTAAAAAATGTCTCATGTGGTAAAGCCTCCTCTCAGAATCCCCCTTTGTTACCTCAGGTCTTCTGTGTTGGGGACAGTCTTGTCCAGGATGCTCTTCTTACGTTGGAGCCTCTTGATCTCCAGCTTGAGCAGACGGATGTCCTCCATCCTCTGGCTGTAGTGAAAGTCCCCCTTACTCAGGATGGACTGCTGGATCCTGATCTTCTCGTACAGCAGAGCACGCTCATCGTTGTGACGGAGCAGCTGTTTGCCCAGGCTGTCCCGCTCTCGTATTACCTTCAGAGAAATTCACCGATGAATCATCCACTACAAACCACTGTTTGTCATTCCTCTATTTGTCTTCTCCTTCATTACCTGTTCCAGCTGCTTCTTCTGTTGGATCTGCTCAGCATCAGCATCTGCTATAATCCTCTCCAGTTTTTGCTGCTCTGCTTTCTGACTCTCAACTTGCTGCTTCGTTTCTTCAAGCTGGAGTTTAATCGTCTGCAGATCCACCTGCAGCAGGACACACACATAAGTGTTAAAACTTGGAAAAACGGCCTTATAATAAAATCTCATTTTTTTAAACCACTTACAATTATTGTAAAAATTATTAAGGAAATGGAAATCATTAATTTTATGAATAATATATAAAAATAGTAATAGTAAACTGCATTTCCTTTTGGGGATATACTTAAAGCTGACTGCCTGTCTTTAAAAGTGCAGCATGTAGTTTTGAAGGGGGCTGCCTGTGGATGAGCCTGGCTAATGTCATTCTGCATATCAAAACAAAATAACAGAGAAGGATGCAGAGCATGTGTTTTAGTTGTTACAGAAAAACACAAGGAGTGCAGGGACAAATGGATAATGTCCACTAGTTTATTGATCACTTATTGAGCTGGCAGTGCTTACAAGCTCTTTCAGAGAGGTTTAACAGTTTGGTTCTGCTAGGGTTCAAAAGTGGACTTTCACCGGACACAGCACCAAACAGGCAGGCTGCGGTACCTTGAGAGCCTCGTTGTCTTTCTCTAAGCGTTTGTGTTCCTGCTGATCTTTGGCGAGGGCCAGCTCCTTCCCTGTGATCTCGTCTCTCAGTCTGGTGACCTGGTTGTTCATGGTCTTCATCTTCCTCTTTATCTCTGAGATCTCTTCCTGAAAAAAAGACGAAGAGAACGAAGGAGTCAGCGTTATAGATCACTACATCTGTTCAACCAAGCAGCTATGGATCAGTGGTAGTGGTCCACACTCTCACTATCTGCATTTATATCATTTAACTGTATGTCAAAAACAATGAATCTTAGTCCTACCTGAGCCTCGATGAGGTTTTTGCTGTAGAGGTTCCTCTCTGACACCACGCTCTCCAGCAGATTCTCCTGCTGTTTGAGTTTACACTCTGCCTCACTGACCTTCTTCCTCCAGTCAAATATCTCGTTCTCTTTCACCTCAACATCTCCAATTTTTTGCTGCACCTGTGGAAACAAAGAAACTTCCTCTAAGAGAAGCCAGACTTAAAGGCAGGTTTCCCAAAGCTGTGGCAATGACATAAATCTAAATAATACAATAAAAAAGGCCTGCCTTCTGCATGAGGCTGCTGGTCTCGTTGATGTAGCGGTCTCGTTCTTTCTCCAGCTGTTGGATAATCTTGCGTTGTTTCTGGGACTCGTGGCGGTAACCGTTGATCTCGTGTTCCAGGGCCTTCTTGTCCTGCTCCAGGAGTTTCACCAGGTTCTGCTGTTTCTCAGTCGACTGTGCAGCTTTGATCATGTTCTACCAGTTTGATTAAAAGAACAGGGAAGTAAATATGTCTAGGTGATCATTTCATTAGTATTCCTAACAATGCTGCCAGTTGATTAAAAAAATCCAATTATCTACAGGTTTTTTTTTTTAATTAACTAGGTGCAACTAATCACACACATTAATAATATCAGAGATTACACATCAACAGATTCATAGATTAGTATGGATGAACAGAAGCATCCCTCTGTATGGGTTAGGGCTAAATGATTTGGGAAATAATCGAATTGTGATTTTTTTTTTTTTTTTTACCTAATATTGCGATTTTAATATGCGAATATTTCTTAAGTTTCTCATCTCACGTATTTTCCAACAAAAACAAGCAATAATTCATTCCTTACTATAACCAACGCAAGACTAGATTAAACTAGGGCTGGAAAACTTTGAAAAAAATCTAATTGTGATCACCTCTCGCCCAATGACAGCTGGGATAGGCTCCAGCTCCCCCGCGACCCCGAACGGGATAAGCAGTATAGAAAATGGATGGATGGATCTAATTGTGATGATTTTGACTCATTTTGCAAATTGGATATGAACTGTTGTATTAAAGGGATGTTAATGATAATATAATTCTCATGTTTAACAAGAAAAACATAAAAAATGCAGAAATGTTTTTGCACACAATTCTAAAAATATGCCACTAAAATGATTGCATGATATGTATGCATAATGTCTTTGCTGCCCTAACTTCTATCATTCTTTATATTTTAACTGAAATATGTTACTTAGTCATATGCCAGCTCAACAGCAGTTGGACCTCAAATGAAAAAAATAAAAAAATTTTTTGCCTTGATTTAACTGCATTTATGCATGTTGATCGGGCCAGAACAACTAAATCATGATACAGATGGTAATCTCTTCTTCCTTCTTTGTCAAACATCCAAGGAGGCTTGAGCGAAACCCAGCTGTCAAACATCTTTCCAAACAATTAAAAATGTCTAGCTTTCTAAAAGGTTTTATTTTCTTAAATTCATAGAACACAATTTTTTCTCCCAGGGGACTCTCATTTAAAGCAGTAATAAATACTGATGTCAAAGACAGAGAATCATGAGCGGGTATTAGTGGGCAAAAGTAAAGAAAAGGAAGGGGACCTGGGTTGACAGCTGATAGCAGGAAACAATCATGGTCTCTCAACAATAGGTAGGCTAATGGACCATGATTGTTAATGAGATACAGCAGCAGAACAGCAACTTATGCCTCTTTATGTCGTTGTCTTTGACGTTAACATCCTGTGTTTCCACAGGAATGATAAAAATAATGTATATAAATATATCTATCACAGCAGACAAGATATGTCTCATTATAACAAGAAAAATTTGGGGTTTCTCTGGCTTCGAAAACAGTTGAAATGCTGGAATAAATGCAAGAACTCAACTAGAATAATGATGAAAATTTGCCAGTTTGAATCAATTTTAGACATTTCACCTTAAAAATTCTAAATGTTGTAGCTTTCATATGATAATTACTTTTAAAATTGAGTTTCTTGCTCAAATTGTCAACATCCTCTTTGAAGCTCAGCGATAGTTCATACAGGACATGGGAGTCATAGACCTGGCTGTAATCGGCTGATTTAATATTTTCCACTATGACTTTCGGCAGTGCTGATCCAAACCAAGCTGTACTGATCTACTTTTTCATCATCAGTTGGGCCATGCCGAGTTACACCAAGCCGCACCCTGAATGGTCCTGCTCCGAAGCAGGGCCTAAGTGCCCGCCCTGCCTCCAAGCATGCCATGGTGACGACATGGAGATTCATCGTCTTTCGGGGATACCTCATAGACGTGTTACAGAAGCAACTGCAGCACTAAACTTTAATATAGAAGAAGAAACTTTGAAGAAGAAACAACGGCTAATTCGTAAACAAAAAAATGCTATTTAACGTGACTGACCTAGAACCCCATGTCGTCAGCTCTAGATCATCAGCACCCTCAAACGAGTAGCTCAGTTGAGGTGTAAAAGCAAATCCTCTGCTGTTCTGGACTGCTCTGCTGTGTAATGGAAAAGCACCAGTTGTCTCCCAGCTTTTGCAACCAATCACAGCTCTCTCAACATGGCGGCCCGTTTAAATATGACATCCTACTTTCTGATCCCTGCTGATCACACCACACTGCTGTTGACTAAGCTCCATCTCCATGCCCTGCCCTCCTCACCATTACCTGTAGATCCATTTGGAATTATGGTTAAACCCACGACGAGCGTGCCTTAATGAAATAACTTGAATTTCAGTCGGAGTTAACCTGTGAGCCTGCTTCATCACAAACCTTATTTAAGATGTCTCTCTCTCGGATCAGCTCCTCAATGGCTTTCCTGTCAACTTCAACCTGCTTTTTGGATAACTCAAGATCTGCAGGAGGGATAAAACAATGAAAAAAATGTATTCACATAGTTAAAAGCAAAAAGCAATATATTTGTTCAAACCTATTCAATCATGAGTGTATCAATCAGATATGCACAATGTTGGATTTCTGTCAATATGTCACACTAACTCCAACTCATTTTAGCTAGTCTCTGGGCTGTTTGGTGCATATCTTCCTCCACTCTCTC